>NC_092329.1:36244448-36552448 GCF_036785885.1 Coffea arabica
CTCTGAAGCCAACTGATACGTTCCTCGATCAACACGTTTCGAGACACGTAGCCCGTTTGCCCAAGGATCTAGCGAGGTTGTCCAACGCTTGGTTTGCGGAACCTAGAATCAAACGGACGACACGATTTGATTTAGGTAGTAGACGACACTCCGATGAAGGTGAATACTCCAGGGGAATAGGTCGGATGAACAATCAAGGACAGGACGCAAGATTGCTCAATAACCCTATCCAAAGCAAGTTAAAGGCTCGAATTCTCTAAAAAAGAAAACGAAAGTACTAAGAATTTTATTCATAAAACTTGTGTCTTTAACCTTACAAAGCTAGCCTATTTATAGGCTAAAGTGACTAAAACCCTAAAGGCTAGGAGAAGGAAAAAGTCGGCCCATGCTCTTGGAACAAGATGGGCCGGCCCATGCTCTTACTTAATCATTAACTAATTGCTAACTAATTGATGGGGCCTAAGGCCTTATTCTCTTGGTGGCCCGCTTGACTCTTCGTGGGCTTGGATCATGGTGTAAATGACTCGATTGTCTCTCTCCACGCCCTCAATATCTTTGTGAACTCCATGTTGGTCTTGGACAAGTCTAACCAGAACTTGGAGTGATTCTTTGAAGAGCTTGGCCCGTGCACGCGTGATTGGGCCCAATGGAACCCGGACTGGGTCATTACTTGGGCTAAGGTCCGTGCACACATTAGTCCCCTCCACTTGAGAAGGATTTGTCCTCAAATCTGGATGGAAATGAATGACACGAACAAGGGTTGGTAGTCTGAATCCTCAAATCGAACGCCACCACAGATTGACTTACATGTTTCTTGGTTAGTTTGAAAAAATGCTCACAACCAGCCTAGAAAAACTCATGGCTTTACTCCAGTGGCTCCTCTTGTTCATATCATTCCCCTCCTCTTGAAAGCAATTTGCCCACAAATTGAAGCAAGAATGGTGACAAGACGAGTTACATGCCTTCGACTCAATCTTGTTATGATGGCTACAGATGGCATCCAATTCAAAGCCCATGTGCTAAGTTGGAAAATAACCCTTGTCGAACCTTGAATCTCACAAACCATCTTCAATGTATGCTCAACTTGATCGTTTGTGGTCATGAGGTAAGGGTCCTCAAAGTGGTATGAAGTGTATCCCATGAAATCGAACTCGGGCTCGAACACACTTGCAAGGCACCAAGGCGGATTTGGTGATGTTGGAGCTTCATGTGGACTAAGAGCAAGACAAAAATCATAATGGTCATTGAGGTACTTGTTCTTTAAACGAACCCTTGGTACACAACCATCCCCAAAATGTGGAGTGTTCCCTTCAAGACGAGCTCGAATCAACTCCCCTTTGGTGTGGACTAATTTGAGTTGACATTGTTCCATGAATGGATACCAACGGGGTTTAACTCTTGGAGTACCAACTCCATGGAGGCTTGCAACATCTACAATTGATTTTGGAATGGAACACACCAAGATCAGCTCAACTTGCCTTTGCTTGGTCTGTATAAAAGAAGAAACACTACACAAGGCAAGGGCAAGTTCGTTAAGGAAATAATAGGCCTTCACCGGGTTGCTCAAGATCAGCCCACTTTCTCTCTTTTCTTCCTTTTTACCACCCATCTCATTAGATTTTTTCATCTCTTTTTCTAGTTCAACAGCTGACCCTTTGATCTCATTCCTTTCAACTCCCTCGGATTTTACCTCTTCAGGCTCAAATCCCTCATCTCGCTTTTTCTCCATCCTATAACGCTCAAGCTCACTTTTCATGCGTGCTAGATCAATACAAAGCTGGTCATAAGTAAGTGATACTAGTCCAAAACGACGACCATTAAATAAGAAGGAATACTTATTAGCATGTCCGTCATATTTAACTTCTCGCCTTGACATCCATGCTTTGCCTAACAACACATGTGTCACTTGAATTGGGACTACATCACACAACACCTCATCCACATATTTGCCGATTTGAATAGGTACAAGTGTGTGCTTAGTAACCCAAACATCACCATGAGTGCTCGTCAACTTGTACGGTTGAAGATGATCAATGGTTGGAAGATTTAATTTCTCAACCATGATAGCACTTGCAAGGTTGACTTCACAACTCCCATCAATGGTCAAGCTACTGATTTTATCTTTGACACCACAACGAGTATAAAACCAACCAAGCAACTGAGATTTGATGATGTCCAATTGCTCATCTACACCACGTAATGCCACTTCTTTGACTCCCTTAGGATCAGGAAGACAATGTTGTGAGCTAGCTTTTATGCGTCTTGTACTCGCCATGAATGTATGAGGGAACCTGCAAAAAGTTAGCAACGAAACCGAAGATATTGCCTTTCACGCTCCCTTGCGTGTATCCACTCGCACTCATGTATATGGATGTCACTCTAATGCTCTCACGACACTTCTCAAGTCACAAATTGTTCCCCTTGAAGAACTGGAATTCCTCAATGAGTTTTGAATCAACTTCTCTCCAAGTACTCCAAGATGGCAACGTTTAAGTGGCTGGAATTTGAAAGGAAATTTTGGACAGATTTGATGGATGCGCTATTGTGAATGGAATCTCAATGAAAACTTAGCTTCCTAAAATGTAGGAGAGAATGTAGGAGAGTGTTCCTAAAATGTAGGAGAGAGTATAGGAGAGTGTTCCTTAAACGTAGGAGAGTGTTCCTAAAACGTAGGAGAGAATATAGGAGAGTGTCCAAGTGAAAACAAAGAAACCCTAGCGCAAATGAAGCCCTAGCCACAAGTAGAAACCCTAGCGCAAACGAAACCTTAGTCGCACAAATGAAATCCTAGCCGCACAAAGGGAACCCTAGCCGCCACAAGGAAACCCTAGCCGTCGCCCTCTTGTTTCCTTGTTGCCTTCGGCTATGACTAACGACTTGGACAGAATTTGGTAGCAATGTTGGAACACCAACGACCAGAAATTTCGATGCAACAAACGACTCAATACCACGAAACAACTTGCGGACAGATTGTTCACAACAACTACGGATGAATGGATAGAAATTGGACTCACGAAGACCAACAAAATTCCGGGCAGATTTGACACAACAAAGAAACATGCACGGCAGAATTGAAGATGCAAGACACAACCAAGTTTGGACAGATTTTCAAGCAACGACGTGACACACAAACGGACAGAATTGGTGACACAACCAACGACTCCAACGCAAGAACAAGTTGTGGACAGAAATTATCAATAAACTAGACACAACACAAAGGAGAAAACACACCAACAGATTTTGTGTTCGGATGAACAGTAACGTGAACAGTGTCGGATGAACATTACCGGTGAACAGTGTCGATGAACAGTACGATGAACAGTGACGTTTTTTTTTTTTTTTTTGTTGTAAAGCAAGGCAGCGGAACAAGAAACGCAAAGACAAACTACGGATATAACGGAAGATACCTCAACCAAAGCTCTGAAGCCAACTGATACGTTCCTCGATCAACACGTTTCGAGACACGTAGCCCGTTTGCCCAAGGATCTAGCGAGGTTGTCCAACGCTTGGTTTGCGGAACCTAGAATCAAACGGACGACACGATTTGATTTAGGTAGTAGACGACACTCCGATGAAGGTGAATACTCCAGGGGAATAGGTCGGATGAACAATCAAGGACAGGACGCAAGATTGCTCAATAACCCTATCCAAAGCAAGTTAAAGGCTCGAATTCTCTAAAAAAGAAAACGAAAGTACTAAGAATTTTATTCATAAAACTTGTGTCTTTAACCTTACAAAGCTAGCCTATTTATAGGCTAAAGTGACTAAAACCCTAAAGGCTAGGAGAAGGAAAAAGTCGGCCCATGCTCTTGGAACAAGATGGGCCGGCCCATGCTCTTACTTAATCATTAACTAATTGCTAACTAATTGATGGGGCCTAAGGCCTTATTCTCTTGGTGGCCCGCTTGACTCTTCGTGGGCTTGGATCATGGTGTAAATGACTCGATTGTCTCTCTCCACGCCCTCAATATCTTTGTGAACTCCATGTTGGTCTTGGACAAGTCTAACCAGAACTTGGAGTGATTCTTTGAAGAGCTTGGCCCGTGCACGCGTGATTGGGCCCAATGGAACCCGGACTG
This sequence comes from Coffea arabica, assembly GCF_036785885.1. Classification (NCBI taxonomy): domain Eukaryota; kingdom Viridiplantae; phylum Streptophyta; class Magnoliopsida; order Gentianales; family Rubiaceae; genus Coffea; species Coffea arabica. Next base: position 36,248,528 of record NC_092329.1, read on the forward strand.
GGTCATTACTTGGGCTAAGGTCCGTGCACACATTAGTCCCCTCCACTTGAGAAGGATTTGTCCTCAAATCTGGATGGAAATGAATGACACGAACAAGGGTTGGTAGTCTGAATCCTCAAATCGAACGCCACCACAGATTGACTTACATGTTTCTTGGTTAGTTTGAAAAAATGCTCACAACCAGCCTAGAAAAACTCATGGCTTTACTCCAGTGGCTCCTCTTGTTCATATCATTCCCCTCCTCTTGAAAGCAATTTGCCCACAAATTGAAGCAAGAATGGTGACAAGACGAGTTACATGCCTTCGACTCAATCTTGTTATGATGGCTACAGATGGCATCCAATTCAAAGCCCATGTGCTAAGTTGGAAAATAACCCTTGTCGAACCTTGAATCTCACAAACCATCTTCAATGTATGCTCAACTTGATCGTTTGTGGTCATGAGGTAAGGGTCCTCAAAGTGGTATGAAGTGTATCCCATGAAATCGAACTCGGGCTCGAACACACTTGCAAGGCACCAAGGCGGATTTGGTGATGTTGGAGCTTCATGTGGACTAAGAGCAAGACAAAAATCATAATGGTCATTGAGGTACTTGTTCTTTAAACGAACCCTTGGTACACAACCATCCCCAAAATGTGGAGTGTTCCCTTCAAGACGAGCTCGAATCAACTCCCCTTTGGTGTGGACTAATTTGAGTTGACATTGTTCCATGAATGGATACCAACGGGGTTTAACTCTTGGAGTACCAACTCCATGGAGGCTTGCAACATCTACAATTGATTTTGGAATGGAACACACCAAGATCAGCTCAACTTGCCTTTGCTTGGTCTGTATAAAAGAAGAAACACTACACAAGGCAAGGGCAAGTTCGTTAAGGAAATAATAGGCCTTCACCGGGTTGCTCAAGATCAGCCCACTTTCTCTCTTTTCTTCCTTTTTACCACCCATCTCATTAGATTTTTTCATCTCTTTTTCTAGTTCAACAGCTGACCCTTTGATCTCATTCCTTTCAACTCCCTCGGATTTTACCTCTTCAGGCTCAAATCCCTCATCTCGCTTTTTCTCCATCCTATAACGCTCAAGCTCACTTTTCATGCGTGCTAGATCAATACAAAGCTGGTCATAAGTAAGTGATACTAGTCCAAAACGACGACCATTAAATAAGAAGGAATACTTATTAGCATGTCCGTCATATTTAACTTCTCGCCTTGACATCCATGCTTTGCCTAACAACACATGTGTCACTTGAATTGGGACTACATCACACAACACCTCATCCACATATTTGCCGATTTGAATAGGTACAAGTGTGTGCTTAGTAACCCAAACATCACCATGAGTGCTCGTCAACTTGTACGGTTGAAGATGATCAATGGTTGGAAGATTTAATTTCTCAACCATGATAGCACTTGCAAGGTTGACTTCACAACTCCCATCAATGGTCAAGCTACTGATTTTATCTTTGACACCACAACGAGTATAAAACCAACCAAGCAACTGAGATTTGATGATGTCCAATTGCTCATCTACACCACGTAATGCCACTTCTTTGACTCCCTTAGGATCAGGAAGACAATGTTGTGAGCTAGCTTTTATGCGTCTTGTACTCGCCATGAATGTATGAGGGAACCTGCAAAAAGTTAGCAACGAAACCGAAGATATTGCCTTTCACGCTCCCTTGCGTGTATCCACTCGCACTCATGTATATGGATGTCACTCTAATGCTCTCACGACACTTCTCAAGTCACAAATTGTTCCCCTTGAAGAACTGGAATTCCTCAATGAGTTTTGAATCAACTTCTCTCCAAGTACTCCAAGATGGCAACGTTTAAGTGGCTGGAATTTGAAAGGAAATTTTGGACAGATTTGATGGATGCGCTATTGTGAATGGAATCTCAATGAAAACTTAGCTTCCTAAAATGTAGGAGAGAATGTAGGAGAGTGTTCCTAAAATGTAGGAGAGAGTATAGGAGAGTGTTCCTTAAACGTAGGAGAGTGTTCCTAAAACGTAGGAGAGAATATAGGAGAGTGTCCAAGTGAAAACAAAGAAACCCTAGCGCAAATGAAGCCCTAGCCACAAGTAGAAACCCTAGCGCAAACGAAACCTTAGTCGCACAAATGAAATCCTAGCCGCACAAAGGGAACCCTAGCCGCCACAAGGAAACCCTAGCCGTCGCCCTCTTGTTTCCTTGTTGCCTTCGGCTATGACTAACGACTTGGACAGAATTTGGTAGCAATGTTGGAACACCAACGACCAGAAATTTCGATGCAACAAACGACTCAATACCACGAAACAACTTGCGGACAGATTGTTCACAACAACTACGGATGAATGGATAGAAATTGGACTCACGAAGACCAACAAAATTCCGGGCAGATTTGACACAACAAAGAAACATGCACGGCAGAATTGAAGATGCAAGACACAACCAAGTTTGGACAGATTTTCAAGCAACGACGTGACACACAAACGGACAGAATTGGTGACACAACCAACGACTCCAACGCAAGAACAAGTTGTGGACAGAAATTATCAATAAACTAGACACAACACAAAGGAGAAAACACACCAACAGATTTTGTGTTCGGATGAACAGTAACGTGAACAGTGTCGGATGAACATTACCGGTGAACAGTGTCGATGAACAGTACGATGAACAGTGACGTTTTTTTTTTTTTTTTTGTTGTAAAGCAAGGCAGCGGAACAAGAAACGCAAAGACAAACTACGGATATAACGGAAGATACCTCAACCAAAGCTCTGAAGCCAACTGATACGTTCCTCGATCAACACGTTTCGAGACACGTAGCCCGTTTGCCCAAGGATCTAGCGAGGTTGTCCAACGCTTGGTTTGCGGAACCTAGAATCAAACGGACGACACGATTTGATTTAGGTAGTAGACGACACTCCGATGAAGGTGAATACTCCAGGGGAATAGGTCGGATGAACAATCAAGGACAGGACGCAAGATTGCTCAATAACCCTATCCAAAGCAAGTTAAAGGCTCGAATTCTCTAAAAAAGAAAACGAAAGTACTAAGAATTTTATTCATAAAACTTGTGTCTTTAACCTTACAAAGCTAGCCTATTTATAGGCTAAAGTGACTAAAACCCTAAAGGCTAGGAGAAGGAAAAAGTCGGCCCATGCTCTTGGAACAAGATGGGCCGGCCCATGCTCTTACTTAATCATTAACTAATTGCTAACTAATTGATGGGGCCTAAGGCCTTATTCTCTTGGTGGCCCGCTTGACTCTTCGTGGGCTTGGATCATGGTGTAAATGACTCGATTGTCTCTCTCCACGCCCTCAATATCTTTGTGAACTCCATGTTGGTCTTGGACAAGTCTAACCAGAACTTGGAGTGATTCTTTGAAGAGCTTGGCCCGTGCACGCGTGATTGGGCCCAATGGAACCCGGACTGGGTCATTACTTGGGCTAAGGTCCGTGCACACATTAGTCCCCTCCACTTGAGAAGGATTTGTCCTCAAATCTGGATGGAAATGAATGACACGAACAAGGGTTGGTAGTCTGAATCCTCAAATCGAACGCCACCACAGATTGACTTACATGTTTCTTGGTTAGTTTGAAAAAATGCTCACAACCAGCCTAGAAAAACTCATGGCTTTACTCCAGTGGCTCCTCTTGTTCATATCATTCCCCTCCTCTTGAAAGCAATTTGCCCACAAATTGAAGCAAGAATGGTGACAAGACGAGTTACATGCCTTCGACTCAATCTTGTTATGATGGCTACAGATGGCATCCAATTCAAAGCCCATGTGCTAAGTTGGAAAATAACCCTTGTCGAACCTTGAATCTCACAAACCATCTTCAATGTATGCTCAACTTGATCGTTTGTGGTCATGAGGTAAGGGTCCTCAAAGTGGTATGAAGTGTATCCCATGAAATCGAACTCGGGCTCGAACACACTTGCAAGGCACCAAGGCGGATTTGGTGATGTTGGAGCTTCATGTGGACTAAGAGCAAGACAAAAATCATAATGGTCATTGAGGTACTTGTTCTTTAAACGAACCCTTGGTACACAACCATCCCCAAAATGTGGAGTGTTCCCTTCAAGACGAGCTCGAATCAACTCCCCTTTGGTGTGGACTAATTTGAGTTGACATTGTTCCATGAATGGATACCAACGGGGTTTAACTCTTGGAGTACCAACTCCATGGAGGCTTGCAACATCTACAATTGATTTTGGAATGGAACACACCAAGATCAGCTCAACTTGCCTTTGCTTGGTCTGTATAAAAGAAGAAACACTACACAAGGCAAGGGCAAGTTCGTTAAGGAAATAATAGGCCTTCACCGGGTTGCTCAAGATCAGCCCACTTTCTCTCTTTTCTTCCTTTTTACCACCCATCTCATTAGATTTTTTCATCTCTTTTTCTAGTTCAACAGCTGACCCTTTGATCTCATTCCTTTCAACTCCCTCGGATTTTACCTCTTCAGGCTCAAATCCCTCATCTCGCTTTTTCTCCATCCTATAACGCTCAAGCTCACTTTTCATGCGTGCTAGATCAATACAAAGCTGGTCATAAGTAAGTGATACTAGTCCAAAACGACGACCATTAAATAAGAAGGAATACTTATTAGCATGTCCGTCATATTTAACTTCTCGCCTTGACATCCATGCTTTGCCTAACAACACATGTGTCACTTGAATTGGGACTACATCACACAACACCTCATCCACATATTTGCCGATTTGAATAGGTACAAGTGTGTGCTTAGTAACCCAAACATCACCATGAGTGCTCGTCAACTTGTACGGTTGAAGATGATCAATGGTTGGAAGATTTAATTTCTCAACCATGATAGCACTTGCAAGGTTGACTTCACAACTCCCATCAATGGTCAAGCTACTGATTTTATCTTTGACACCACAACGAGTATAAAACCAACCAAGCAACTGAGATTTGATGATGTCCAATTGCTCATCTACACCACGTAATGCCACTTCTTTGACTCCCTTAGGATCAGGAAGACAATGTTGTGAGCTAGCTTTTATGCGTCTTGTACTCGCCATGAATGTATGAGGGAACCTGCAAAAAGTTAGCAACGAAACCGAAGATATTGCCTTTCACGCTCCCTTGCGTGTATCCACTCGCACTCATGTATATGGATGTCACTCTAATGCTCTCACGACACTTCTCAAGTCACAAATTGTTCCCCTTGAAGAACTGGAATTCCTCAATGAGTTTTGAATCAACTTCTCTCCAAGTACTCCAAGATGGCAACGTTTAAGTGGCTGGAATTTGAAAGGAAATTTTGGACAGATTTGATGGATGCGCTATTGTGAATGGAATCTCAATGAAAACTTAGCTTCCTAAAATGTAGGAGAGAATGTAGGAGAGTGTTCCTAAAATGTAGGAGAGAGTATAGGAGAGTGTTCCTTAAACGTAGGAGAGTGTTCCTAAAACGTAGGAGAGAATATAGGAGAGTGTCCAAGTGAAAACAAAGAAACCCTAGCGCAAATGAAGCCCTAGCCACAAGTAGAAACCCTAGCGCAAACGAAACCTTAGTCGCACAAATGAAATCCTAGCCGCACAAAGGGAACCCTAGCCGCCACAAGGAAACCCTAGCCGTCGCCCTCTTGTTTCCTTGTTGCCTTCGGCTATGACTAACGACTTGGACAGAATTTGGTAGCAATGTTGGAACACCAACGACCAGAAATTTCGATGCAACAAACGACTCAATACCACGAAACAACTTGCGGACAGATTGTTCACAACAACTACGGATGAATGGATAGAAATTGGACTCACGAAGACCAACAAAATTCCGGGCAGATTTGACACAACAAAGAAACATGCACGGCAGAATTGAAGATGCAAGACACAACCAAGTTTGGACAGATTTTCAAGCAACGACGTGACACACAAACGGACAGAATTGGTGACACAACCAACGACTCCAACGCAAGAACAAGTTGTGGACAGAAATTATCAATAAACTAGACACAACACAAAGGAGAAAACACACCAACAGATTTTGTGTTCGGATGAACAGTAACGTGAACAGTGTCGGATGAACATTACCGGTGAACAGTGTCGATGAACAGTACGATGAACAGTGACGTTTTTTTTTTTTTTTTTGTTGTAAAGCAAGGCAGCGGAACAAGAAACGCAAAGACAAACTACGGATATAACGGAAGATACCTCAACCAAAGCTCTGAAGCCAACTGATACGTTCCTCGATCAACACGTTTCGAGACACGTAGCCCGTTTGCCCAAGGATCTAGCGAGGTTGTCCAACGCTTGGTTTGCGGAACCTAGAATCAAACGGACGACACGATTTGATTTAGGTAGTAGACGACACTCCGATGAAGGTGAATACTCCAGGGGAATAGGTCGGATGAACAATCAAGGACAGGACGCAAGATTGCTCAATAACCCTATCCAAAGCAAGTTAAAGGCTCGAATTCTCTAAAAAAGAAAACGAAAGTACTAAGAATTTTATTCATAAAACTTGTGTCTTTAACCTTACAAAGCTAGCCTATTTATAGGCTAAAGTGACTAAAACCCTAAAGGCTAGGAGAAGGAAAAAGTCGGCCCATGCTCTTGGAACAAGATGGGCCGGCCCATGCTCTTACTTAATCATTAACTAATTGCTAACTAATTGATGGGGCCTAAGGCCTTATTCTCTTGGTGGCCCGCTTGACTCTTCGTGGGCTTGGATCATGGTGTAAATGACTCGATTGTCTCTCTCCACGCCCTCAATATCTTTGTGAACTCCATGTTGGTCTTGGACAAGTCTAACCAGAACTTGGAGTGATTCTTTGAAGAGCTTGGCCCGTGCACGCGTGATTGGGCCCAATGGAACTCGGACTGGGTCATTACTTGGGCTAAGGTCCGTGCACACATTAGTCCCCTCCACTTGAGAAGGATTTGTCCTCAAATCTGGATGGAAATGAATGACACGAACAAGGGTTGGTAGTCTGAATCCTCAAATCGAACGCCACCACAGATTGACTTACATGTTTCTTGGTTAGTTTGAAAAAATGCTCACAACCAGCCTAGAAAAACTCATGGCTTTACTCCAGTGGCTCCTCTTGTTCATATCATTCCCCTCCTCTTGAAAGCAATTTGCCCACAAATTGAAGCAAGAATGGTGACAAGACGAGTTACATGCCTTCGACTCAATCTTGTTATGATGGCTACAGATGGCATCCAATTCAAAGCCCATGTGCTAAGTTGGAAAATAACCCTTGTCGAACCTTGAATCTCACAAACCATCTTCAATGTATGCTCAACTTGATCGTTTGTGGTCATGAGGTAAGGGTCCTCAAAGTGGTATGAAGTGTATCCCATGAAATCGAACTCGGGCTCGAACACACTTGCAAGGCACCAAGGCGGATTTGGTGATGTTGGAGCTTCATGTGGACTAAGAGCAAGACAAAAATCATAATGGTCATTGAGGTACTTGTTCTTTAAACGAACCCTTGGTACACAACCATCCCCAAAATGTGGAGTGTTCCCTTCAAGACGAGCTCGAATCAACTCCCCTTTGGTGTGGACTAATTTGAGTTGACATTGTTCCATGAATGGATACCAACGGGGTTTAACTCTTGGAGTACCAACTCCATGGAGGCTTGCAACATCTACAATTGATTTTGGAATGGAACACACCAAGATCAGCTCAACTTGCCTTTGCTTGGTCTGTATAAAAGAAGAAACACTACACAAGGCAAGGGCAAGTTCGTTAAGGAAATAATAGGCCTTCACCGGGTTGCTCAAGATCAGCCCACTTTCTCTCTTTTCTTCCTTTTTACCACCCATCTCATTAGATTTTTTCATCTCTTTTTCTAGTTCAACAGCTGACCCTTTGATCTCATTCCTTTCAACTCCCTCGGATTTTACCTCTTCAGGCTCAAATCCCTCATCTCGCTTTTTCTCCATCCTATAACGCTCAAGCTCACTTTTCATGCGTGCTAGATCAATACAAAGCTGGTCATAAGTAAGTGATACTAGTCCAAAACGACGACCATTAAATAAGAAGGAATACTTATTAGCATGTCCGTCATATTTAACTTCTCGCCTTGACATCCATGCTTTGCCTAACAACACATGTGTCACTTGAATTGGGACTACATCACACAACACCTCATCCACATATTTGCCGATTTGAATAGGTACAAGTGTGTGCTTAGTAACCCAAACATCACCATGAGTGCTCGTCAACTTGTACGGTTGAAGATGATCAATGGTTGGAAGATTTAATTTCTCAACCATGATAGCACTTGCAAGGTTGACTTCACAACTCCCATCAATGGTCAAGCTACTGATTTTATCTTTGACACCACAACGAGTATAAAACCAACCAAGCAACTGAGATTTGATGATGTCCAATTGCTCATCTACACCACGTAATGCCACTTCTTTGACTCCCTTAGGATCAGGAAGACAATGTTGTGAGCTAGCTTTTATGCGTCTTGTACTCGCCATGAATGTATGAGGGAACCTGCAAAAAGTTAGCAACGAAACCGAAGATATTGCCTTTCACGCTCCCTTGCGTGTATCCACTCGCACTCATGTATATGGATGTCACTCTAATGCTCTCACGACACTTCTCAAGTCACAAATTGTTCCCCTTGAAGAACTGGAATTCCTCAATGAGTTTTGAATCAACTTCTCTCCAAGTACTCCAAGATGGCAACGTTTAAGTGGCTGGAATTTGAAAGGAAATTTTGGACAGATTTGATGGATGCGCTATTGTGAATGGAATCTCAATGAAAACTTAGCTTCCTAAAATGTAGGAGAGAATGTAGGAGAGTGTTCCTAAAATGTAGGAGAGAGTATAGGAGAGTGTTCCTTAAACGTAGGAGAGTGTTCCTAAAACGTAGGAGAGAATATAGGAGAGTGTCCAAGTGAAAACAAAGAAACCCTAGCGCAAATGAAGCCCTAGCCACAAGTAGAAACCCTAGCGCAAACGAAACCTTAGTCGCACAAATGAAATCCTAGCCGCACAAAGGGAACCCTAGCCGCCACAAGGAAACCCTAGCCGTCGCCCTCTTGTTTCCTTGTTGCCTTCGGCTATGACTAACGACTTGGACAGAATTTGGTAGCAATGTTGGAACACCAACGACCAGAAATTTCGATGCAACAAACGACTCAATACCACGAAACAACTTGCGGACAGATTGTTCACAACAACTACGGATGAATGGATAGAAATTGGACTCACGAAGACCAACAAAATTCCGGGCAGATTTGACACAACAAAGAAACATGCACGGCAGAATTGAAGATGCAAGACACAACCAAGTTTGGACAGATTTTCAAGCAACGACGTGACACACAAACGGACAGAATTGGTGACACAACCAACGACTCCAACGCAAGAACAAGTTGTGGACAGAAATTATCAATAAACTAGACACAACACAAAGGAGAAAACACACCAACAGATTTTGTGTTCGGATGAACAGTAACGTGAACAGTGTCGGATGAACATTACCGGTGAACAGTGTCGATGAACAGTACGATGAACAGTGACGTTTTTTTTTTTTTTTTTGTTGTAAAGCAAGGCAGCGGAACAAGAAACGCAAAGACAAACTACGGATATAACGGAAGATACCTCAACCAAAGCTCTGAAGCCAACTGATACGTTCCTCGATCAACACGTTTCGAGACACGTAGCCCGTTTGCCCAAGGATCTAGCGAGGTTGTCCAACGCTTGGTTTGCGGAACCTAGAATCAAACGGACGACACGATTTGATTTAGGTAGTAGACGACACTCCGATGAAGGTGAATACTCCAGGGGAATAGGTCGGATGAACAATCAAGGACAGGACGCAAGATTGCTCAATAACCCTATCCAAAGCAAGTTAAAGGCTCGAATTCTCTAAAAAAGAAAACGAAAGTACTAAGAATTTTATTCATAAAACTTGTGTCTTTAACCTTACAAAGCTAGCCTATTTATAGGCTAAAGTGACTAAAACCCTAAAGGCTAGGAAAAGGAAAAAGTCGGCCCATGCTCTTGGAACAAGATGGGCCGGCCCATGCTCTTACTTAATCATTAACTAATTGCTAACTAATTGATGGGGCCTAAGGCCTTATTCTCTTGGTGGCCCGCTTGACTCTTCGTGGGCTTGGATCATGGTGTAAATGACTCGATTGTCTCTCTCCACGCCCTCAATATCTTTGTGAACTCCATGTTGGTCTTGGACAAGTCTAACCAGAACTTGGAGTGATTCTTTGAAGAGCTTGGCCCGTGCACGCGTGATTGGGCCCAATGGAACTCGGACTGGGTCATTACTTGGGCTAAGGTCCGTGCACACATTAGTCCCCTCCACTTGAGAAGGATTTGTCCTCAAATCTGGATGGAAATGAATGACACGAACAAGGGTTGGTAGTCTGAATCCTCAAATCGAACGCCACCACAGATTGACTTACATGTTTCTTGGTTAGTTTGAAAAAATGCTCACAACCAGCCTAGAAAAACTCATGGCTTTACTCCAGTGGCTCCTCTTGTTCATATCATTCCCCTCCTCTTGAAAGCAATTTGCCCACAAATTGAAGCAAGAATGGTGACAAGACGAGTTACATGCCTTCGACTCAATCTTGTTATGATGGCTACAGATGGCATCCAATTCAAAGCCCATGTGCTAAGTTGGAAAATAACCCTTGTCGAACCTTGAATCTCACAAACCATCTTCAATGTATGCTCAACTTGATCGTTTGTGGTCATGAGGTAAGGGTCCTCAAAGTGGTATGAAGTGTATCCCATGAAATCGAACTCGGGCTCGAACACACTTGCAAGGCACCAAGGCGGATTTGGTGATGTTGGAGCTTCATGTGGACTAAGAGCAAGACAAAAATCATAATGGTCATTGAGGTACTTGTTCTTTAAACGAACCCTTGGTACACAACCATCCCCAAAATGTGGAGTGTTCCCTTCAAGACGAGCTCGAATCAACTCCCCTTTGGTGTGGACTAATTTGAGTTGACATTGTTCCATGAATGGATACCAACGGGGTTTAACTCTTGGAGTACCAACTCCATGGAGGCTTGCAACATCTACAATTGATTTTGGAATGGAACACACCAAGATCAGCTCAACTTGCCTTTGCTTGGTCTGTATAAAAGAAGAAACACTACACAAGGCAAGGGCAAGTTCGTTAAGGAAATAATAGGCCTTCACCGGGTTGCTCAAGATCAGCCCACTTTCTCTCTTTTCTTCCTTTTTACCACCCATCTCATTAGATTTTTTCATCTCTTTTTCTAGTTCAACAGCTGACCCTTTGATCTCATTCCTTTCAACTCCCTCGGATTTTACCTCTTCAGGCTCAAATCCCTCATCTCGCTTTTTCTCCATCCTATAACGCTCAAGCTCACTTTTCATGCGTGCTAGATCAATACAAAGCTGGTCATAAGTAAGTGATACTAGTCCAAAACGACGACCATTAAATAAGAAGGAATACTTATTAGCATGTCCGTCATATTTAACTTCTCGCCTTGACATCCATGCTTTGCCTAACAACACATGTGTCACTTGAATTGGGACTACATCACACAACACCTCATCCACATATTTGCCGATTTGAATAGGTACAAGTGTGTGCTTAGTAACCCAAACATCACCATGAGTGCTCGTCAACTTGTACGGTTGAAGATGATCAATGGTTGGAAGATTTAATTTCTCAACCATGATAGCACTTGCAAGGTTGACTTCACAACTCCCATCAATGGTCAAGCTACTGATTTTATCTTTGACACCACAACGAGTATAAAACCAACCAAGCAACTGAGATTTGATGATGTCCAATTGCTCATCTACACCACGTAATGCCACTTCTTTGACTCCCTTAGGATCAGGAAGACAATGTTGTGAGCTAGCTTTTATGCGTCTTGTACTCGCCATGAATGTATGAGGGAACCTGCAAAAAGTTAGCAACGAAACCGAAGATATTGCCTTTCACGCTCCCTTGCGTGTATCCACTCGCACTCATGTATATGGATGTCACTCTAATGCTCTCACGACACTTCTCAAGTCACAAATTGTTCCCCTTGAAGAACTGGAATTCCTCAATGAGTTTTGAATCAACTTCTCTCCAAGTACTCCAAGATGGCAACGTTTAAGTGGCTGGAATTTGAAAGGAAATTTTGGACAGATTTGATGGATGCGCTATTGTGAATGGAATCTCAATGAAAACTTAGCTTCCTAAAATGTAGGAGAGAATGTAGGAGAGTGTTCCTAAAATGTAGGAGAGAGTATAGGAGAGTGTTCCTTAAACGTAGGAGAGTGTTCCTAAAACGTAGGAGAGAATATAGGAGAGTGTCCAAGTGAAAACAAAGAAACCCTAGCGCAAATGAAGCCCTAGCCACAAGTAGAAACCCTAGCGCAAACGAAACCTTAGTCGCACAAATGAAATCCTAGCCGCACAAAGGGAACCCTAGCCGCCACAAGGAAACCCTAGCCGTCGCCCTCTTGTTTCCTTGTTGCCTTCGGCTATGACTAACGACTTGGACAGAATTTGGTAGCAATGTTGGAACACCAACGACCAGAAATTTCGATGCAACAAACGACTCAATACCACGAAACAACTTGCGGACAGATTGTTCACAACAACTACGGATGAATGGATAGAAATTGGACTCACGAAGACCAACAAAATTCCGGGCAGATTTGACACAACAAAGAAACATGCACGGCAGAATTGAAGATGCAAGACACAACCAAGTTTGGACAGATTTTCAAGCAACGACGTGACACACAAACGGACAGAATTGGTGACACAACCAACGACTCCAACGCAAGAACAAGTTGTGGACAGAAATTATCAATAAACTAGACACAACACAAAGGAGAAAACACACCAACAGATTTTGTGTTCGGATGAACAGTAACGTGAACAGTGTCGGATGAACATTACCGGTGAACAGTGTCGATGAACAGTACGATGAACAGTGACGTTTTTTTTTTTTTTTTTGTTGTAAAGCAAGGCAGCGGAACAAGAAACGCAAAGACAAACTACGGATATAACGGAAGATACCTCAACCAAAGCTCTGAAGCCAACTGATACGTTCCTCGATCAACACGTTTCGAGACACGTAGCCCGTTTGCCCAAGGATCTAGCGAGGTTGTCCAACGCTTGGTTTGCGGAACCTAGAATCAAACGGACGACACGATTTGATTTAGGTAGTAGACGACACTCCGATGAAGGTGAATACTCCAGGGGAATAGGTCGGATGAACAATCAAGGACAGGACGCAAGATTGCTCAATAACCCTATCCAAAGCAAGTTAAAGGCTCGAATTCTCTAAAAAAGAAAACGAAAGTACTAAGAATTTTATTCATAAAACTTGTGTCTTTAACCTTACAAAGCTAGCCTATTTATAGGCTAAAGTGACTAAAACCCTAAAGGCTAGGAAAAGGAAAAAGTCGGGCCATGCTCTTGGAACAAGATGGGCCGGCCCATGCTCTTACTTAATCATTAACTAATTGCTAACTAATTGATGGGGCCTAAGGCCTTATTCTCTTGGTGGCCCGCTTGACTCTTCGTGGGCTTGGATCATGGTGTAAATGACTCGATTGTCTCTCTCCACGCCCTCAATATCTTTGTGAACTCCATGTTGGTCTTGGACAAGTCTAACCAGAACTTGGAGTGATTCTTTGAAGAGCTTGGCCCGTGCACGCGTGATTGGGCCCAATGGAACTCGGACTGGGTCATTACTTGGGCTAAGGTCCGTGCACACATTAGTCCCCTCCACTTGAGAAGGATTTGTCCTCAAATCTGGATGGAAATGAATGACACGAACAAGGGTTGGTAGTCTGAATCCTCAAATCGAACGCCACCACAGATTGACTTACATGTTTCTTGGTTAGTTTGAAAAAATGCTCACAACCAGCCTAGAAAAACTCATGGCTTTACTCCAGTGGCTCCTCTTGTTCATATCATTCCCCTCCTCTTGAAAGCAATTTGCCCACAAATTGAAGCAAGAATGGTGACAAGACGAGTTACATGCCTTCGACTCAATCTTGTTATGATGGCTACAGATGGCATCCAATTCAAAGCCCATGTGCTAAGTTGGAAAATAACCCTTGTCGAACCTTGAATCTCACAAACCATCTTCAATGTATGCTCAACTTGATCGTTTGTGGTCATGAGGTAAGGGTCCTCAAAGTGGTATGAAGTGTATCCCATGAAATCGAACTCGGGCTCGAACACACTTGCAAGGCACCAAGGCGGATTTGGTGATGTTGGAGCTTCATGTGGACTAAGAGCAAGACAAAAATCATAATGGTCATTGAGGTACTTGTTCTTTAAACGAACCCTTGGTACACAACCATCCCCAAAATGTGGAGTGTTCCCTTCAAGACGAGCTCGAATCAACTCCCCTTTGGTGTGGACTAATTTGAGTTGACATTGTTCCATGAATGGATACCAACGGGGTTTAACTCTTGGAGTACCAACTCCATGGAGGCTTGCAACATCTACAATTGATTTTGGAATGGAACACACCAAGATCAGCTCAACTTGCCTTTGCTTGGTCTGTATAAAAGAAGAAACACTACACAAGGCAAGGGCAAGTTCGTTAAGGAAATAATAGGCCTTCACCGGGTTGCTCAAGATCAGCCCACTTTCTCTCTTTTCTTCCTTTTTACCACCCATCTCATTAGATTTTTTCATCTCTTTTTCTAGTTCAACAGCTGACCCTTTGATCTCATTCCTTTCAACTCCCTCGGATTTTACCTCTTCAGGCTCAAATCCCTCATCTCGCTTTTTCTCCATCCTATAACGCTCAAGCTCACTTTTCATGCGTGCTAGATCAATACAAAGCTGGTCATAAGTAAGTGATACTAGTCCAAAACGACGACCATTAAATAAGAAGGAATACTTATTAGCATGTCCGTCATATTTAACTTCTCGCCTTGACATCCATGCTTTGCCTAACAACACATGTGTCACTTGAATTGGGACTACATCACACAACACCTCATCCACATATTTGCCGATTTGAATAGGTACAAGTGTGTGCTTAGTAACCCAAACATCACCATGAGTGCTCGTCAACTTGTACGGTTGAAGATGATCAATGGTTGGAAGATTTAATTTCTCAACCATGATAGCACTTGCAAGGTTGACTTCACAACTCCCATCAATGGTCAAGCTACTGATTTTATCTTTGACACCACAACGAGTATAAAACCAACCAAGCAACTGAGATTTGATGATGTCCAATTGCTCATCTACACCACGTAATGCCACTTCTTTGACTCCCTTAGGATCAGGAAGACAATGTTGTGAGCTAGCTTTTATGCGTCTTGTACTCGCCATGAATGTATGAGGGAACCTGCAAAAAGTTAGCAACGAAACCGAAGATATTGCCTTTCACGCTCCCTTGCGTGTATCCACTCGCACTCATGTATATGGATGTCACTCTAATGCTCTCACGACACTTCTCAAGTCACAAATTGTTCCCCTTGAAGAACTGGAATTCCTCAATGAGTTTTGAATCAACTTCTCTCCAAGTACTCCAAGATGGCAACGTTTAAGTGGCTGGAATTTGAAAGGAAATTTTGGACAGATTTGATGGATGCGCTATTGTGAATGGAATCTCAATGAAAACTTAGCTTCCTAAAATGTAGGAGAGAATGTAGGAGAGTGTTCCTAAAATGTAGGAGAGAGTATAGGAGAGTGTTCCTTAAACGTAGGAGAGTGTTCCTAAAACGTAGGAGAGAATATAGGAGAGTGTCCAAGTGAAAACAAAAAACCCTAGCGCAAATGAAGCCCTAGCCACAAGAATAAACCCTAGCGCAAACGAAACCTTAGTCGCACAAATGAAATCCTAGCCGCACAAAGGGAACCCTAGCCGCCACAAGGAAACCCTAGCCGTCGCCCTCTTGTTTCCTTGTTGCCTTCGGCTATGACTAACGACTTGGACAGAATTTGGTAGCAATGTTGGAACACCAACGACCAGAAATTTCGATGCAACAAACGACTCAATACCACGAAACAACTTGCGGACAGATTGTTCACAACAACTACGGATGAATGGATAGAAATTGGACTCACGAAGACCAACAAAATTCCGGGCAGATTTGACACAACAAAGAAACATGCACGGCAGAATTGAAGATGCAAGACACAACCAAGTTTGGACAGATTTTCAAGCAACGACGTGACACACAAACGGACAGAATTGGTGACACAACCAACGACTCCAACGCAAGAACAAGTTGTGGACAGAAATTATCAATAAACTAGACACAACACAAAGGAGAAAACACACCAACAGATTTTGTGTTCGGATGAACAGTAACGTGAACAGTGTCGGATGAACATTACCGGTGAACAGTGTCGATGAACAGTACGATGAACAGTGACGTTTTTTTTTTTTTTTTTGTTGTAAAGCAAGGCAGCGGAACAAGAAACGCAAAGACAAACTACGGATATAACGGAAGATACCTCAACCAAAGCTCTGAAGCCAACTGATACGTTCCTCGATCAACACGTTTCGAGACACGTAGCCCGTTTGCCCAAGGATCTAGCGAGGTTGTCCAACGCTTGGTTTGCGGAACCTAGAATCAAACGGACGACACGATTTGATTTAGGTAGTAGACGACACTCCGATGAAGGTGAATACTCCAGGGGAATAGGTCGGATGAACAATCAAGGACAGGACGCAAGATTGCTCAATAACCCTATCCAAAGCAAGTTAAAGGCTCGAATTCTCTAAAAAAGAAAACGAAAGTACTAAGAATTTTATTCATAAAACTTGTGTCTTTAACCTTACAAAGCTAGCCTATTTATAGGCTAAAGTGACTAAAACCCTAAAGGCTAGGAAAAGGAAAAAGTCGGGCCATGCTCTTGGAACAAGATGGGCCGGCCCATGCTCTTACTTAATCATTAACTAATTGCTAACTAATTGATGGGGCCTAAGGCCTTATTCTCTTGGTGGCCCGCTTGACTCTTCGTGGGCTTGGATCATGGTGTAAATGACTCGATTGTCTCTCTCCACGCCCTCAATATCTTTGTGAACTCCATGTTGGTCTTGGACAAGTCTAACCAGAACTTGGAGTGATTCTTTGAAGAGCTTGGCCCGTGCACGCGTGATTGGGCCCAATGGAACTCGGACTGGGTCATTACTTGGGCTAAGGTCCGTGCACACATTAGTCCCCTCCACTTGAGAAGGATTTGTCCTCAAATCTGGATGGAAATGAATGACACGAACAAGGGTTGGTAGTCTGAATCCTCAAATCGAACGCCACCACAGATTGACTTACATGTTTCTTGGTTAGTTTGAAAAAATGCTCACAACCAGCCTAGAAAAACTCATGGCTTTACTCCAGTGGCTCCTCTTGTTCATATCATTCCCCTCCTCTTGAAAGCAATTTGCCCACAAATTGAAGCAAGAATGGTGACAAGACGAGTTACATGCCTTCGACTCAATCTTGTTATGATGGCTACAGATGGCATCCAATTCAAAGCCCATGTGCTAAGTTGGAAAATAACCCTTGTCGAACCTTGAATCTCACAAACCATCTTCAATGTATGCTCAACTTGATCGTTTGTGGTCATGAGGTAAGGGTCCTCAAAGTGGTATGAAGTGTATCCCATGAAATCGAACTCGGGCTCGAACACACTTGCAAGGCACCAAGGCGGATTTGGTGATGTTGGAGCTTCATGTGGACTAAGAGCAAGACAAAAATCATAATGGTCATTGAGGTACTTGTTCTTTAAACGAACCCTTGGTACACAACCATCCCCAAAATGTGGAGTGTTCCCTTCAAGACGAGCTCGAATCAACTCCCCTTTGGTGTGGACTAATTTGAGTTGACATTGTTCCATGAATGGATACCAACGGGGTTTAACTCTTGGAGTACCAACTCCATGGAGGCTTGCAACATCTACAATTGATTTTGGAATGGAACACACCAAGATCAGCTCAACTTGCCTTTGCTTGGTCTGTATAAAAGAAGAAACACTACACAAGGCAAGGGCAAGTTCGTTAAGGAAATAATAGGCCTTCACCGGGTTGCTCAAGATCAGCCCACTTTCTCTCTTTTCTTCCTTTTTACCACCCATCTCATTAGATTTTTTCATCTCTTTTTCTAGTTCAACAGCTGACCCTTTGATCTCATTCCTTTCAACTCCCTCGGATTTTACCTCTTCAGGCTCAAATCCCTCATCTCGCTTTTTCTCCATCCTATAACGCTCAAGCTCACTTTTCATGCGTGCTAGATCAATACAAAGCTGGTCATAAGTAAGTGATACTAGTCCAAAACGACGACCATTAAATAAGAAGGAATACTTATTAGCATGTCCGTCATATTTAACTTCTCGCCTTGACATCCATGCTTTGCCTAACAACACATGTGTCACTTGAATTGGGACTACATCACACAACACCTCATCCACATATTTGCCGATTTGAATAGGTACAAGTGTGTGCTTAGTAACCCAAACATCACCATGAGTGCTCGTCAACTTGTACGGTTGAAGATGATCAATGGTTGGAAGATTTAATTTCTCAACCATGATAGCACTTGCAAGGTTGACTTCACAACTCCCATCAATGGTCAAGCTACTGATTTTATCTTTGACACCACAACGAGTATAAAACCAACCAAGCAACTGAGATTTGATGATGTCCAATTGCTCATCTACACCACGTAATGCCACTTCTTTGACTCCCTTAGGATCAGGAAGACAATGTTGTGAGCTAGCTTTTATGCGTCTTGTACTCGCCATGAATGTATGAGGGAACCTGCAAAAAGTTAGCAACGAAACCGAAGATATTGCCTTTCACGCTCCCTTGCGTGTATCCACTCGCACTCATGTATATGGATGTCACTCTAATGCTCTCACGACACTTCTCAAGTCACAAATTGTTCCCCTTGAAGAACTGGAATTCCTCAATGAGTTTTGAATCAACTTCTCTCCAAGTACTCCAAGATGGCAACGTTTAAGTGGCTGGAATTTGAAAGGAAATTTTGGACAGATTTGATGGATGCGCTATTGTGAATGGAATCTCAATGAAAACTTAGCTTCCTAAAATGTAGGAGAGAATGTAGGAGAGTGTTCCTAAAATGTAGGAGAGAGTATAGGAGAGTGTTCCTTAAACGTAGGAGAGTGTTCCTAAAACGTAGGAGAGAATATAGGAGAGTGTCCAAGTGAAAACAAAAAAACCCTAGCGCAAATGAAGCCCTAGCCACAAGAATAAACCCTAGCGCAAACGAAACCTTAGTCGCACAAATGAAATCCTAGCCGCACAAAGGGAACCCTAGCCGCCACAAGGAAACCCTAGCCGTCGCCCTCTTGTTTCCTTGTTGCCTTCGGCTATGACTAACGACTTGGACAGAATTTGGTAGCAATGTTGGAACACCAACGACCAGAAATTTCGATGCAACAAACGACTCAATACCACGAAACAACTTGCGGACAGATTGTTCACAACAACTACGGATGAATGGATAGAAATTGGACTCACGAAGACCAACAAAATTCCGGGCAGATTTGACACAACAAAGAAACATGCACGGCAGAATTGAAGATGCAAGACACAACCAAGTTTGGACAGATTTTCAAGCAACGACGTGACACACAAACGGACAGAATTGGTGACACAACCAACGACTCCAACGCAAGAACAAGTTGTGGACAGAAATTATCAATAAACTAGACACAACACAAAGGAGAAAACACACCAACAGATTTTGTGTTCGGATGAACAGTAACGTGAACAGTGTCGGATGAACATTACCGGTGAACAGTGTCGATGAACAGTACGATGAACAGTGACGTTTTTTTTTTTTTTTTTGTTGTAAAGCAAGGCAGCGGAACAAGAAACGCAAAGACAAACTACGGATATAACGGAAGATACCTCAACCAAAGCTCTGAAGCCAACTGATACGTTCCTCGATCAACACGTTTCGAGACACGTAGCCCGTTTGCCCAAGGATCTAGCGAGGTTGTCCAACGCTTGGTTTGCGGAACCTAGAATCAAACGGACGACACGATTTGATTTAGGTAGTAGACGACACTCCGATGAAGGTGAATACTCCAGGGGAATAGGTCGGATGAACAATCAAGGACAGGACGCAAGATTGCTCAATAACCCTATCCAAAGCAAGTTAAAGGCTCGAATTCTCTAAAAAAGAAAACGAAAGTACTAAGAATTTTATTCATAAAACTTGTGTCTTTAACCTTACAAAGCTAGCCTATTTATAGGCTAAAGTGACTAAAACCCTAAAGGCTAGGAAAAGGAAAAAGTCGGGCCATGCTCTTGGAACAAGATGGGCCGGCCCATGCTCTTACTTAATCATTAACTAATTGCTAACTAATTGATGGGGCCTAAGGCCTTATTCTCTTGGTGGCCCGCTTGACTCTTCGTGGGCTTGGATCATGGTGTAAATGACTCGATTGTCTCTCTCCACGCCCTCAATATCTTTGTGAACTCCATGTTGGTCTTGGACAAGTCTAACCAGAACTTGGAGTGATTCTTTGAAGAGCTTGGCCCGTGCACGCGTGATTGGGCCCAATGGAACTCGGACTGGGTCATTACTTGGGCTAAGGTCCGTGCACACATTAGTCCCCTCCACTTGAGAAGGATTTGTCCTCAAATCTGGATGGAAATGAATGACACGAACAAGGGTTGGTAGTCTGAATCCTCAAATCGAACGCCACCACAGATTGACTTACATGTTTCTTGGTTAGTTTGAAAAAATGCTCACAACCAGCCTAGAAAAACTCATGGCTTTACTCCAGTGGCTCCTCTTGTTCATATCATTCCCCTCCTCTTGAAAGCAATTTGCCCACAAATTGAAGCAAGAATGGTGACAAGACGAGTTACATGCCTTCGACTCAATCTTGTTATGATGGCTACAGATGGCATCCAATTCAAAGCCCATGTGCTAAGTTGGAAAATAACCCTTGTCGAACCTTGAATCTCACAAACCATCTTCAATGTATGCTCAACTTGATCGTTTGTGGTCATGAGGTAAGGGTCCTCAAAGTGGTATGAAGTGTATCCCATGAAATCGAACTCGGGCTCGAACACACTTGCAAGGCACCAAGGCGGATTTGGTGATGTTGGAGCTTCATGTGGACTAAGAGCAAGACAAAAATCATAATGGTCATTGAGGTACTTGTTCTTTAAACGAACCCTTGGTACACAACCATCCCCAAAATGTGGAGTGTTCCCTTCAAGACGAGCTCGAATCAACTCCCCTTTGGTGTGGACTAATTTGAGTTGACATTGTTCCATGAATGGATACCAACGGGGTTTAACTCTTGGAGTACCAACTCCATGGAGGCTTGCAACATCTACAATTGATTTTGGAATGGAACACACCAAGATCAGCTCAACTTGCCTTTGCTTGGTCTGTATAAAAGAAGAAACACTACACAAGGCAAGGGCAAGTTCGTTAAGGAAATAATAGGCCTTCACCGGGTTGCTCAAGATCAGCCCACTTTCTCTCTTTTCTTCCTTTTTACCACCCATCTCATTAGATTTTTTCATCTCTTTTTCTAGTTCAACAGCTGACCCTTTGATCTCATTCCTTTCAACTCCCTCGGATTTTACCTCTTCAGGCTCAAATCCCTCATCTCGCTTTTTCTCCATCCTATAACGCTCAAGCTCACTTTTCATGCGTGCTAGATCAATACAAAGCTGGTCATAAGTAAGTGATACTAGTCCAAAACGACGACCATTAAATAAGAAGGAATACTTATTAGCATGTCCGTCATATTTAACTTCTCGCCTTGACATCCATGCTTTGCCTAACAACACATGTGTCACTTGAATTGGGACTACATCACACAACACCTCATCCACATATTTGCCGATTTGAATAGGTACAAGTGTGTGCTTAGTAACCCAAACATCACCATGAGTGCTCGTCAACTTGTACGGTTGAAGATGATCAATGGTTGGAAGATTTAATTTCTCAACCATGATAGCACTTGCAAGGTTGACTTCACAACTCCCATCAATGGTCAAGCTACTGATTTTATCTTTGACACCACAACGAGTATAAAACCAACCAAGCAACTGAGATTTGATGATGTCCAATTGCTCATCTACACCACGTAATGCCACTTCTTTGACTCCCTTAGGATCAGGAAGACAATGTTGTGAGCTAGCTTTTATGCGTCTTGTACTCGCCATGAATGTATGAGGGAACCTGCAAAAAGTTAGCAACGAAACCGAAGATATTGCCTTTCACGCTCCCTTGCGTGTATCCACTCGCACTCATGTATATGGATGTCACTCTAATGCTCTCACGACACTTCTCAAGTCACAAATTGTTCCCCTTGAAGAACTGGAATTCCTCAATGAGTTTTGAATCAACTTCTCTCCAAGTACTCCAAGATGGCAACGTTTAAGTGGCTGGAATTTGAAAGGAAATTTTGGACAGATTTGATGGATGCGCTATTGTGAATGGAATCTCAATGAAAACTTAGCTTCCTAAAATGTAGGAGAGAATGTAGGAGAGTGTTCCTAAAATGTAGGAGAGAGTATAGGAGAGTGTTCCTTAAACGTAGGAGAGTGTTCCTAAAACGTAGGAGAGAATATAGGAGAGTGTCCAAGTGAAAACAAAAAAACCCTAGCGCAAATGAAGCCCTAGCCACAAGAATAAACCCTAGCGCAAACGAAACCTTAGTCGCACAAATGAAATCCTAGCCGCACAAAGGGAACCCTAGCCGCCACAAGGAAACCCTAGCCGTCGCCCTCTTGTTTCCTTGTTGCCTTCGGCTATGACTAACGACTTGGACAGAATTTGGTAGCAATGTTGGAACACCAACGACCAGAAATTTCGATGCAACAAACGACTCAATACCACGAAACAACTTGCGGACAGATTGTTCACAACAACTACGGATGAATGGATAGAAATTGGACTCACGAAGACCAACAAAATTCCGGGCAGATTTGACACAACAAAGAAACATGCACGGCAGAATTGAAGATGCAAGACACAACCAAGTTTGGACAGATTTTCAAGCAACGACGTGACACACAAACGGACAGAATTGGTGACACAACCAACGACTCCAACGCAAGAACAAGTTGTGGACAGAAATTATCAATAAACTAGACACAACACAAAGGAGAAAACACACCAACAGATTTTGTGTTCGGATGAACAGTAACGTGAACAGTGTCGGATGAACATTACCGGTGAACAGTGTCGATGAACAGTACGATGAACAGTGACGTTTTTTTTTTTTTTTTTGTTGTAAAGCAAGGCAGCGGAACAAGAAACGCAAAGACAAACTACGGATATAACGGAAGATACCTCAACCAAAGCTCTGAAGCCAACTGATACGTTCCTCGATCAACACGTTTCGAGACACGTAGCCCGTTTGCCCAAGGATCTAGCGAGGTTGTCCAACGCTTGGTTTGCGGAACCTAGAATCAAACGGACGACACGATTTGATTTAGGTAGTAGACGACACTCCGATGAAGGTGAATACTCCAGGGGAATAGGTCGGATGAACAATCAAGGACAGGACGCAAGATTGCTCAATAACCCTATCCAAAGCAAGTTAAAGGCTCGAATTCTCTAAAAAAGAAAACGAAAGTACTAAGAATTTTATTCATAAAACTTGTGTCTTTAACCTTACAAAGCTAGCCTATTTATAGGCTAAAGTGACTAAAACCCTAAAGGCTAGGAAAAGGAAAAAGTCGGGCCATGCTCTTGGAACAAGATGGGCCGGCCCATGCTCTTACTTAATCATTAACTAATTGCTAACTAATTGATGGGGCCTAAGGCCTTATTCTCTTGGTGGCCCGCTTGACTCTTCGTGGGCTTGGATCATGGTGTAAATGACTCGATTGTCTCTCTCCACGCCCTCAATATCTTTGTGAACTCCATGTTGGTCTTGGACAAGTCTAACCAGAACTTGGAGTGATTCTTTGAAGAGCTTGGCCCGTGCACGCGTGATTGGGCCCAATGGAACTCGGACTGGGTCATTACTTGGGCTAAGGTCCGTGCACACATTAGTCCCCTCCACTTGAGAAGGATTTGTCCTCAAATCTGGATGGAAATGAATGACACGAACAAGGGTTGGTAGTCTGAATCCTCAAATCGAACGCCACCACAGATTGACTTACATGTTTCTTGGTTAGTTTGAAAAAATGCTCACAACCAGCCTAGAAAAACTCATGGCTTTACTCCAGTGGCTCCTCTTGTTCATATCATTCCCCTCCTCTTGAAAGCAATTTGCCCACAAATTGAAGCAAGAATGGTGACAAGACGAGTTACATGCCTTCGACTCAATCTTGTTATGATGGCTACAGATGGCATCCAATTCAAAGCCCATGTGCTAAGTTGGAAAATAACCCTTGTCGAACCTTGAATCTCACAAACCATCTTCAATGTATGCTCAACTTGATCGTTTGTGGTCATGAGGTAAGGGTCCTCAAAGTGGTATGAAGTGTATCCCATGAAATCGAACTCGGGCTCGAACACACTTGCAAGGCACCAAGGCGGATTTGGTGATGTTGGAGCTTCATGTGGACTAAGAGCAAGACAAAAATCATAATGGTCATTGAGGTACTTGTTCTTTAAACGAACCCTTGGTACACAACCATCCCCAAAATGTGGAGTGTTCCCTTCAAGACGAGCTCGAATCAACTCCCCTTTGGTGTGGACTAATTTGAGTTGACATTGTTCCATGAATGGATACCAACGGGGTTTAACTCTTGGAGTACCAACTCCATGGAGGCTTGCAACATCTACAATTGATTTTGGAATGGAACACACCAAGATCAGCTCAACTTGCCTTTGCTTGGTCTGTATAAAAGAAGAAACACTACACAAGGCAAGGGCAAGTTCGTTAAGGAAATAATAGGCCTTCACCGGGTTGCTCAAGATCAGCCCACTTTCTCTCTTTTCTTCCTTTTTACCACCCATCTCATTAGATTTTTTCATCTCTTTTTCTAGTTCAACAGCTGACCCTTTGATCTCATTCCTTTCAACTCCCTCGGATTTTACCTCTTCAGGCTCAAATCCCTCATCTCGCTTTTTCTCCATCCTATAACGCTCAAGCTCACTTTTCATGCGTGCTAGATCAATACAAAGCTGGTCATAAGTAAGTGATACTAGTCCAAAACGACGACCATTAAATAAGAAGGAATACTTATTAGCATGTCCGTCATATTTAACTTCTCGCCTTGACATCCATGCTTTGCCTAACAACACATGTGTCACTTGAATTGGGACTACATCACACAACACCTCATCCACATATTTGCCGATTTGAATAGGTACAAGTGTGTGCTTAGTAACCCAAACATCACCATGAGTGCTCGTCAACTTGTACGGTTGAAGATGATCAATGGTTGGAAGATTTAATTTCTCAACCATGATAGCACTTGCAAGGTTGACTTCACAACTCCCATCAATGGTCAAGCTACTGATTTTATCTTTGACACCACAACGAGTATAAAACCAACCAAGCAACTGAGATTTGATGATGTCCAATTGCTCATCTACACCACGTAATGCCACTTCTTTGACTCCCTTAGGATCAGGAAGACAATGTTGTGAGCTAGCTTTTATGCGTCTTGTACTCGCCATGAATGTATGAGGGAACCTGCAAAAAGTTAGCAACGAAACCGAAGATATTGCCTTTCACGCTCCCTTGCGTGTATCCACTCGCACTCATGTATATGGATGTCACTCTAATGCTCTCACGACACTTCTCAAGTCACAAATTGTTCCCCTTGAAGAACTGGAATTCCTCAATGAGTTTTGAATCAACTTCTCTCCAAGTACTCCAAGATGGCAACGTTTAAGTGGCTGGAATTTGAAAGGAAATTTTGGACAGATTTGATGGATGCGCTATTGTGAATGGAATCTCAATGAAAACTTAGCTTCCTAAAATGTAGGAGAGAATGTAGGAGAGTGTTCCTAAAATGTAGGAGAGAGTATAGGAGAGTGTTCCTTAAACGTAGGAGAGTGTTCCTAAAACGTAGGAGAGAATATAGGAGAGTGTCCAAGTGAAAACAAAAAAACCCTAGCGCAAATGAAGCCCTAGCCACAAGAATAAACCCTAGCGCAAACGAAACCTTAGTCGCACAAATGAAATCCTAGCCGCACAAAGGGAACCCTAGCCGCCACAAGGAAACCCTAGCCGTCGCCCTCTTGTTTCCTTGTTGCCTTCGGCTATGACTAACGACTTGGACAGAATTTGGTAGCAATGTTGGAACACCAACGACCAGAAATTTCGATGCAACAAACGACTCAATACCACGAAACAACTTGCGGACAGATTGTTCACAACAACTACGGATGAATGGATAGAAATTGGACTCACGAAGACCAACAAAATTCCGGGCAGATTTGACACAACAAAGAAACATGCACGGCAGAATTGAAGATGCAAGACACAACCAAGTTTGGACAGATTTTCAAGCAACGACGTGACACACAAACGGACAGAATTGGTGACACAACCAACGACTCCAACGCAAGAACAAGTTGTGGACAGAAATTATCAATAAACTAGACACAACACAAAGGAGAAAACACACCAACAGATTTTGTGTTCGGATGAACAGTAACGTGAACAGTGTCGGATGAACATTACCGGTGAACAGTGTCGATGAACAGTACGATGAACAGTGACGTTTTTTTTTTTTTTTTTGTTGTAAAGCAAGGCAGCGGAACAAGAAACGCAAAGACAAACTACGGATATAACGGAAGATACCTCAACCAAAGCTCTGAAGCCAACTGATACGTTCCTCGATCAACACGTTTCGAGACACGTAGCCCGTTTGCCCAAGGATCTAGCGAGGTTGTCCAACGCTTGGTTTGCGGAACCTAGAATCAAACGGACGACACGATTTGATTTAGGTAGTAGACGACACTCCGATGAAGGTGAATACTCCAGGGGAATAGGTCGGATGAACAATCAAGGACAGGACGCAAGATTGCTCAATAACCCTATCCAAAGCAAGTTAAAGGCTCGAATTCTCTAAAAAAGAAAACGAAAGTACTAAGAATTTTATTCATAAAACTTGTGTCTTTAACCTTA
This sequence comes from Coffea arabica, assembly GCF_036785885.1. Classification (NCBI taxonomy): domain Eukaryota; kingdom Viridiplantae; phylum Streptophyta; class Magnoliopsida; order Gentianales; family Rubiaceae; genus Coffea; species Coffea arabica. Next base: position 36,275,526 of record NC_092329.1, read on the forward strand.
CAAAGCTAGCCTATTTATAGGCTAAAGTGACTAAAACCCTAAAGGCTAGGAAAAGGAAAAAGTCGGGCCATGCTCTTGGAACAAGATGGGCCGGCCCATGCTCTTACTTAATCATTAACTAATTGCTAACTAATTGATGGGGCCTAAGGCCTTATTCTCTTGGTGGCCCGCTTGACTCTTCGTGGGCTTGGATCATGGTGTAAATGACTCGATTGTCTCTCTCCACGCCCTCAATATCTTTGTGAACTCCATGTTGGTCTTGGACAAGTCTAACCAGAACTTGGAGTGATTCTTTGAAGAGCTTGGCCCGTGCACGCGTGATTGGGCCCAATGGAACTCGGACTGGGTCATTACTTGGGCTAAGGTCCGTGCACACATTAGTCCCCTCCACTTGAGAAGGATTTGTCCTCAAATCTGGATGGAAATGAATGACACGAACAAGGGTTGGTAGTCTGAATCCTCAAATCGAACGCCACCACAGATTGACTTACATGTTTCTTGGTTAGTTTGAAAAAATGCTCACAACCAGCCTAGAAAAACTCATGGCTTTACTCCAGTGGCTCCTCTTGTTCATATCATTCCCCTCCTCTTGAAAGCAATTTGCCCACAAATTGAAGCAAGAATGGTGACAAGACGAGTTACATGCCTTCGACTCAATCTTGTTATGATGGCTACAGATGGCATCCAATTCAAAGCCCATGTGCTAAGTTGGAAAATAACCCTTGTCGAACCTTGAATCTCACAAACCATCTTCAATGTATGCTCAACTTGATCGTTTGTGGTCATGAGGTAAGGGTCCTCAAAGTGGTATGAAGTGTATCCCATGAAATCGAACTCGGGCTCGAACACACTTGCAAGGCACCAAGGCGGATTTGGTGATGTTGGAGCTTCATGTGGACTAAGAGCAAGACAAAAATCATAATGGTCATTGAGGTACTTGTTCTTTAAACGAACCCTTGGTACACAACCATCCCCAAAATGTGGAGTGTTCCCTTCAAGACGAGCTCGAATCAACTCCCCTTTGGTGTGGACTAATTTGAGTTGACATTGTTCCATGAATGGATACCAACGGGGTTTAACTCTTGGAGTACCAACTCCATGGAGGCTTGCAACATCTACAATTGATTTTGGAATGGAACACACCAAGATCAGCTCAACTTGCCTTTGCTTGGTCTGTATAAAAGAAGAAACACTACACAAGGCAAGGGCAAGTTCGTTAAGGAAATAATAGGCCTTCACCGGGTTGCTCAAGATCAGCCCACTTTCTCTCTTTTCTTCCTTTTTACCACCCATCTCATTAGATTTTTTCATCTCTTTTTCTAGTTCAACAGCTGACCCTTTGATCTCATTCCTTTCAACTCCCTCGGATTTTACCTCTTCAGGCTCAAATCCCTCATCTCGCTTTTTCTCCATCCTATAACGCTCAAGCTCACTTTTCATGCGTGCTAGATCAATACAAAGCTGGTCATAAGTAAGTGATACTAGTCCAAAACGACGACCATTAAATAAGAAGGAATACTTATTAGCATGTCCGTCATATTTAACTTCTCGCCTTGACATCCATGCTTTGCCTAACAACACATGTGTCACTTGAATTGGGACTACATCACACAACACCTCATCCACATATTTGCCGATTTGAATAGGTACAAGTGTGTGCTTAGTAACCCAAACATCACCATGAGTGCTCGTCAACTTGTACGGTTGAAGATGATCAATGGTTGGAAGATTTAATTTCTCAACCATGATAGCACTTGCAAGGTTGACTTCACAACTCCCATCAATGGTCAAGCTACTGATTTTATCTTTGACACCACAACGAGTATAAAACCAACCAAGCAACTGAGATTTGATGATGTCCAATTGCTCATCTACACCACGTAATGCCACTTCTTTGACTCCCTTAGGATCAGGAAGACAATGTTGTGAGCTAGCTTTTATGCGTCTTGTACTCGCCATGAATGTATGAGGGAACCTGCAAAAAGTTAGCAACGAAACCGAAGATATTGCCTTTCACGCTCCCTTGCGTGTATCCACTCGCACTCATGTATATGGATGTCACTCTAATGCTCTCACGACACTTCTCAAGTCACAAATTGTTCCCCTTGAAGAACTGGAATTCCTCAATGAGTTTTGAATCAACTTCTCTCCAAGTACTCCAAGATGGCAACGTTTAAGTGGCTGGAATTTGAAAGGAAATTTTGGACAGATTTGATGGATGCGCTATTGTGAATGGAATCTCAATGAAAACTTAGCTTCCTAAAATGTAGGAGAGAATGTAGGAGAGTGTTCCTAAAATGTAGGAGAGAGTATAGGAGAGTGTTCCTTAAACGTAGGAGAGTGTTCCTAAAACGTAGGAGAGAATATAGGAGAGTGTCCAAGTGAAAACAAAGAAACCCTAGCGCAAATGAAGCCCTAGCCACAAGTAGAAACCCTAGCGCAAACGAAACCTTAGTCGCACAAATGAAATCCTAGCCGCACAAAGGGAACCCTAGCCGCCACAAGGAAACCCTAGCCGTCGCCCTCTTGTTTCCTTGTTGCCTTCGGCTATGACTAACGACTTGGACAGAATTTGGTAGCAATGTTGGAACACCAACGACCAGAAATTTCGATGCAACAAACGACTCAATACCACGAAACAACTTGCGGACAGATTGTTCACAACAACTACGGATGAATGGATAGAAATTGGACTCACGAAGACCAACAAAATTCCGGGCAGATTTGACACAACAAAGAAACATGCACGGCAGAATTGAAGATGCAAGACACAACCAAGTTTGGACAGATTTTCAAGCAACGACGTGACACACAAACGGACAGAATTGGTGACACAACCAACGACTCCAACGCAAGAACAAGTTGTGGACAGAAATTATCAATAAACTAGACACAACACAAAGGAGAAAACACACCAACAGATTTTGTGTTCGGATGAACAGTAACGTGAACAGTGTCGGATGAACATTACCGGTGAACAGTGTCGATGAACAGTACGATGAACAGTGACGTTTTTTTTTTTTTTTTTGTTGTAAAGCAAGGCAGCGGAACAAGAAACGCAAAGACAAACTACGGATATAACGGAAGATACCTCAACCAAAGCTCTGAAGCCAACTGATACGTTCCTCGATCAACACGTTTCGAGACACGTAGCCCGTTTGCCCAAGGATCTAGCGAGGTTGTCCAACGCTTGGTTTGCGGAACCTAGAATCAAACGGACGACACGATTTGATTTAGGTAGTAGACGACACTCCGATGAAGGTGAATACTCCAGGGGAATAGGTCGGATGAACAATCAAGGACAGGACGCAAGATTGCTCAATAACCCTATCCAAAGCAAGTTAAAGGCTCGAATTCTCTAAAAAAGAAAACGAAAGTACTAAGAATTTTATTCATAAAACTTGTGTCTTTAACCTTACAAAGCTAGCCTATTTATAGGCTAAAGTGACTAAAACCCTAAAGGCTAGGAAAAGGAAAAAGTCGGGCCATGCTCTTGGAACAAGATGGGCCGGCCCATGCTCTTACTTAATCATTAACTAATTGCTAACTAATTGATGGGGCCTAAGGCCTTATTCTCTTGGTGGCCCGCTTGACTCTTCGTGGGCTTGGATCATGGTGTAAATGACTCGATTGTCTCTCTCCACGCCCTCAATATCTTTGTGAACTCCATGTTGGTCTTGGACAAGTCTAACCAGAACTTGGAGTGATTCTTTGAAGAGCTTGGCCCGTGCACGCGTGATTGGGCCCAATGGAACTCGGACTGGGTCATTACTTGGGCTAAGGTCCGTGCACACATTAGTCCCCTCCACTTGAGAAGGATTTGTCCTCAAATCTGGATGGAAATGAATGACACGAACAAGGGTTGGTAGTCTGAATCCTCAAATCGAACGCCACCACAGATTGACTTACATGTTTCTTGGTTAGTTTGAAAAAATGCTCACAACCAGCCTAGAAAAACTCATGGCTTTACTCCAGTGGCTCCTCTTGTTCATATCATTCCCCTCCTCTTGAAAGCAATTTGCCCACAAATTGAAGCAAGAATGGTGACAAGACGAGTTACATGCCTTCGACTCAATCTTGTTATGATGGCTACAGATGGCATCCAATTCAAAGCCCATGTGCTAAGTTGGAAAATAACCCTTGTCGAACCTTGAATCTCACAAACCATCTTCAATGTATGCTCAACTTGATCGTTTGTGGTCATGAGGTAAGGGTCCTCAAAGTGGTATGAAGTGTATCCCATGAAATCGAACTCGGGCTCGAACACACTTGCAAGGCACCAAGGCGGATTTGGTGATGTTGGAGCTTCATGTGGACTAAGAGCAAGACAAAAATCATAATGGTCATTGAGGTACTTGTTCTTTAAACGAACCCTTGGTACACAACCATCCCCAAAATGTGGAGTGTTCCCTTCAAGACGAGCTCGAATCAACTCCCCTTTGGTGTGGACTAATTTGAGTTGACATTGTTCCATGAATGGATACCAACGGGGTTTAACTCTTGGAGTACCAACTCCATGGAGGCTTGCAACATCTACAATTGATTTTGGAATGGAACACACCAAGATCAGCTCAACTTGCCTTTGCTTGGTCTGTATAAAAGAAGAAACACTACACAAAGCAAGGGCAAGTTCGTTAAGGAAATAATAGGCCTTCACCGGGTTGCTCAAGATCAGCCCACTTTCTCTCTTTTCTTCCTTTTTACCACCCATCTCATTAGATTTTTTCATCTCTTTTTCTAGTTCAACAGCTGACCCTTTGATCTCATTCCTTTCAACTCCCTCGGATTTTACCTCTTCAGGCTCAAATCCCTCATCTCGCTTTTTCTCCATCCTATAACGCTCAAGCTCACTTTTCATGCGTGCTAGATCAATACAAAGCTGGTCATAAGTAAGTGATACTAGTCCAAAACGACGACCATTAAATAAGAAGGAATACTTATTAGCATGTCCGTCATATTTAACTTCTCGCCTTGACATCCATGCTTTGCCTAACAACACATGTGTCACTTGAATTGGGACTACATCACACAACACCTCATCCACATATTTGCCGATTTGAATAGGTACAAGTGTGTGCTTAGTAACCCAAACATCACCATGAGTGCTCGTCAACTTGTACGGTTGAAGATGATCAATGGTTGGAAGATTTAATTTCTCAACCATGATAGCACTTGCAAGGTTGACTTCACAACTCCCATCAATGGTCAAGCTACTGATTTTATCTTTGACACCACAACGAGTATAAAACCAACCAAGCAACTGAGATTTGATGATGTCCAATTGCTCATCTACACCACGTAATGCCACTTCTTTGACTCCCTTAGGATCAGGAAGACAATGTTGTGAGCTAGCTTTTATGCGTCTTGTACTCGCCATGAATGTATGAGGGAACCTGCAAAAAGTTAGCAACGAAACCGAAGATATTGCCTTTCACGCTCCCTTGCGTGTATCCACTCGCACTCATGTATATGGATGTCACTCTAATGCTCTCACGACACTTCTCAAGTCACAAATTGTTCCCCTTGAAGAACTGGAATTCCTCAATGAGTTTTGAATCAACTTCTCTCCAAGTACTCCAAGATGGCAACGTTTAAGTGGCTGGAATTTGAAAGGAAATTTTGGACAGATTTGATGGATGCGCTATTGTGAATGGAATCTCAATGAAAACTTAGCTTCCTAAAATGTAGGAGAGAATGTAGGAGAGTGTTCCTAAAATGTAGGAGAGAGTATAGGAGAGTGTTCCTTAAACGTAGGAGAGTGTTCCTAAAACGTAGGAGAGAATATAGGAGAGTGTCCAAGTGAAAACAAAGAAACCCTAGCGCAAATGAAGCCCTAGCCACAAGTAGAAACCCTAGCGCAAACGAAACCTTAGTCGCACAAATGAAATCCTAGCCGCACAAAGGGAACCCTAGCCGCCACAAGGAAACCCTAGCCGTCGCCCTCTTGTTTCCTTGTTGCCTTCGGCTATGACTAACGACTTGGACAGAATTTGGTAGCAATGTTGGAACACCAACGACCAGAAATTTCGATGCAACAAACGACTCAATACCACGAAACAACTTGCGGACAGATTGTTCACAACAACTACGGATGAATGGATAGAAATTGGACTCACGAAGACCAACAAAATTCCGGGCAGATTTGACACAACAAAGAAACATGCACGGCAGAATTGAAGATGCAAGACACAACCAAGTTTGGACAGATTTTCAAGCAACGACGTGACACACAAACGGACAGAATTGGTGACACAACCAACGACTCCAACGCAAGAACAAGTTGTGGACAGAAATTATCAATAAACTAGACACAACACAAAGGAGAAAACACACCAACAGATTTTGTGTTCGGATGAACAGTAACGTGAACAGTGTCGGATGAACATTACCGGTGAACAGTGTCGATGAACAGTACGATGAACAGTGACGTTTTTTTTTTTTTTTTTGTTGTAAAGCAAGGCAGCGGAACAAGAAACGCAAAGACAAACTACGGATATAACGGAAGATACCTCAACCAAAGCTCTGAAGCCAACTGATACGTTCCTCGATCAACACGTTTCGAGACACGTAGCCCGTTTGCCCAAGGATCTAGCGAGGTTGTCCAACGCTTGGTTTGCGGAACCTAGAATCAAACGGACGACACGATTTGATTTAGGTAGTAGACGACACTCCGATGAAGGTGAATACTCCAGGGGAATAGGTCGGATGAACAATCAAGGACAGGACGCAAGATTGCTCAATAACCCTATCCAAAGCAAGTTAAAGGCTCGAATTCTCTAAAAAAGAAAACGAAAGTACTAAGAATTTTATTCATAAAACTTGTGTCTTTAACCTTACAAAGCTAGCCTATTTATAGGCTAAAGTGACTAAAACCCTAAAGGCTAGGAAAAGGAAAAAGTCGGGCCATGCTCTTGGAACAAGATGGGCCGGCCCATGCTCTTACTTAATCATTAACTAATTGCTAACTAATTGATGGGGCCTAAGGCCTTATTCTCTTGGTGGCCCGCTTGACTCTTCGTGGGCTTGGATCATGGTGTAAATGACTCGATTGTCTCTCTCCACGCCCTCAATATCTTTGTGAACTCCATGTTGGTCTTGGACAAGTCTAACCAGAACTTGGAGTGATTCTTTGAAGAGCTTGGCCCGTGCACGCGTGATTGGGCCCAATGGAACTCGGACTGGGTCATTACTTGGGCTAAGGTCCGTGCACACATTAGTCCCCTCCACTTGAGAAGGATTTGTCCTCAAATCTGGATGGAAATGAATGACACGAACAAGGGTTGGTAGTCTGAATCCTCAAATCGAACGCCACCACAGATTGACTTACATGTTTCTTGGTTAGTTTGAAAAAATGCTCACAACCAGCCTAGAAAAACTCATGGCTTTACTCCAGTGGCTCCTCTTGTTCATATCATTCCCCTCCTCTTGAAAGCAATTTGCCCACAAATTGAAGCAAGAATGGTGACAAGACGAGTTACATGCCTTCGACTCAATCTTGTTATGATGGCTACAGATGGCATCCAATTCAAAGCCCATGTGCTAAGTTGGAAAATAACCCTTGTCGAACCTTGAATCTCACAAACCATCTTCAATGTATGCTCAACTTGATCGTTTGTGGTCATGAGGTAAGGGTCCTCAAAGTGGTATGAAGTGTATCCCATGAAATCGAACTCGGGCTCGAACACACTTGCAAGGCACCAAGGCGGATTTGGTGATGTTGGAGCTTCATGTGGACTAAGAGCAAGACAAAAATCATAATGGTCATTGAGGTACTTGTTCTTTAAACGAACCCTTGGTACACAACCATCCCCAAAATGTGGAGTGTTCCCTTCAAGACGAGCTCGAATCAACTCCCCTTTGGTGTGGACTAATTTGAGTTGACATTGTTCCATGAATGGATACCAACGGGGTTTAACTCTTGGAGTACCAACTCCATGGAGGCTTGCAACATCTACAATTGATTTTGGAATGGAACACACCAAGATCAGCTCAACTTGCCTTTGCTTGGTCTGTATAAAAGAAGAAACACTACACAAAGCAAGGGCAAGTTCGTTAAGGAAATAATAGGCCTTCACCGGGTTGCTCAAGATCAGCCCACTTTCTCTCTTTTCTTCCTTTTTACCACCCATCTCATTAGATTTTTGCATCTCTTTTTCTAGTTCAACAGCTGACCCTTTGATCTCATTCCTTTCAACTCCCTCGGATTTTACCTCTTCAGGCTCAAATCCCTCATCTCGCTTTTTCTCCATCCTATAACGCTCAAGCTCACTTTTCATGCGTGCTAGATCAATACAAAGCTGGTCATAAGTAAGTGATACTAGTCCAAAACGACGACCATTAATATAAGAAGGAATACTTATTAGCATGTCCGTCATATTTAACTTCTCGCCTTGACATCCATGCTTTGCCTAACAACACATGTGTCACTTGAATTGGGACTACATCACACAACACCTCATCCACATATTTGCCGATTTGAATAGGTACAAGTGTGTGCTTAGTAACCCAAACATCACCATGAGTGCTCGTCAACTTGTACGGTTGAAGATGATCAATGGTTGGAAGATTTAATTTCTCAACCATGATAGCACTTGCAAGGTTGACTTCACAACTCCCATCAATGGTCAAGCTACTGATTTTATCTTTGACACCACAACGAGTATAAAACCAACCAAGCAACTGAGATTTGATGATGTCCAATTGCTCATCTACACCACGTAATGCCACTTCTTTGACTCCCTTAGGATCAGGAAGACAATGTTGTGAGCTAGCTTTTATGCGTCTTGTACTCGCCATGAATGTATGAGGGAACCTGCAAAAAGTTAGCAACGAAACCGAAGATATTGCCTTTCACGCTCCCTTGCGTGTATCCACTCGCACTCATGTATATGGATGTCACTCTAATGCTCTCACGACACTTCTCAAGTCACAAATTGTTCCCCTTGAAGAACTGGAATTCCTCAATGAGTTTTGAATCAACTTCTCTCCAAGTACTCCAAGATGGCAACGTTTAAGTGGCTGGAATTTGAAAGGAAATTTTGGACAGATTTGATGGATGCGCTATTGTGAATGGAATCTCAATGAAAACTTAGCTTCCTAAAATGTAGGAGAGAATGTAGGAGAGTGTTCCTAAAATGTAGGAGAGAGTATAGGAGAGTGTTCCTTAAACGTAGGAGAGTGTTCCTAAAACGTAGGAGAGAATATAGGAGAGTGTCCAAGTGAAAACAAAGAAACCCTAGCGCAAATGAAGCCCTAGCCACAAGTAGAAACCCTAGCGCAAACGAAACCTTAGTCGCACAAATGAAATCCTAGCCGCACAAAGGGAACCCTAGCCGCCACAAGGAAACCCTAGCCGTCGCCCTCTTGTTTCCTTGTTGCCTTCGGCTATGACTAACGACTTGGACAGAATTTGGTAGCAATGTTGGAACACCAACGACCAGAAATTTCGATGCAACAAACGACTCAATACCACGAAACAACTTGCGGACAGATTGTTCACAACAACTACGGATGAATGGATAGAAATTGGACTCACGAAGACCAACAAAATTCCGGGCAGATTTGACACAACAAAGAAACATGCACGGCAGAATTGAAGATGCAAGACACAACCAAGTTTGGACAGATTTTCAAGCAACGACGTGACACACAAACGGACAGAATTGGTGACACAACCAACGACTCCAACGCAAGAACAAGTTGTGGACAGAAATTATCAATAAACTAGACACAACACAAAGGAGAAAACACACCAACAGATTTTGTGTTCGGATGAACAGTAACGTGAACAGTGTCGGATGAACATTACCGGTGAACAGTGTCGATGAACAGTACGATGAACAGTGACGTTTTTTTTTTTTTTTTTGTTGTAAAGCAAGGCAGCGGAACAAGAAACGCAAAGACAAACTACGGATATAACGGAAGATACCTCAACCAAAGCTCTGAAGCCAACTGATACGTTCCTCGATCAACACGTTTCGAGACACGTAGCCCGTTTGCCCAAGGATCTAGCGAGGTTGTCCAACGCTTGGTTTGCGGAACCTAGAATCAAACGGACGACACGATTTGATTTAGGTAGTAGACGACACTCCGATGAAGGTGAATACTCCAGGGGAATAGGTCGGATGAACAATCAAGGACAGGACGCAAGATTGCTCAATAACCCTATCCAAAGCAAGTTAAAGGCTCGAATTCTCTAAAAAAGAAAACGAAAGTACTAAGAATTTTATTCATAAAACTTGTGTCTTTAACCTTACAAAGCTAGCCTATTTATAGGCTAAAGTGACTAAAACCCTAAAGGCTAGGAAAAGGAAAAAGTCGGCCCATGCTCTTGGAACAAGATGGGCCGGCCCATGCTCTTACTTAATCATTAACTAATTGCTAACTAATTGATGGGGCCTAAGGCCTTATTCTCTTGGTGGCCCGCTTGACTCTTCGTGGGCTTGGATCATGGTGTAAATGACTCGATTGTCTCTCTCCACGCCCTCAATATCTTTGTGAACTCCATGTTGGTCTTGGACAAGTCTAACCAGAACTTGGAGTGATTCTTTGAAGAGCTTGGCCCGTGCACGCGTGATTGGGCCCAATGGAACTCGGACTGGGTCATTACTTGGGCTAAGGTCCGTGCACACATTAGTCCCCTCCACTTGAGAAGGATTTGTCCTCAAATCTGGATGGAAATGAATGACACGAACAAGGGTTGGTAGTCTGAATCCTCAAATCGAACGCCACCACAGATTGACTTACATGTTTCTTGGTTAGTTTGAAAAAATGCTCACAACCAGCCTAGAAAAACTCATGGCTTTACTCCAGTGGCTCCTCTTGTTCATATCATTCCCCTCCTCTTGAAAGCAATTTGCCCACAAATTGAAGCAAGAATGGTGACAAGACGAGTTACATGCCTTCGACTCAATCTTGTTATGATGGCTACAGATGGCATCCAATTCAAAGCCCATGTGCTAAGTTGGAAAATAACCCTTGTCGAACCTTGAATCTCACAAACCATCTTCAATGTATGCTCAACTTGATCGTTTGTGGTCATGAGGTAAGGGTCCTCAAAGTGGTATGAAGTGTATCCCATGAAATCGAACTCGGGCTCGAACACACTTGCAAGGCACCAAGGCGGATTTGGTGATGTTGGAGCTTCATGTGGACTAAGAGCAAGACAAAAATCATAATGGTCATTGAGGTACTTGTTCTTTAAACGAACCCTTGGTACACAACCATCCCCAAAATGTGGAGTGTTCCCTTCAAGACGAGCTCGAATCAACTCCCCTTTGGTGTGGACTAATTTGAGTTGACATTGTTCCATGAATGGATACCAACGGGGTTTAACTCTTGGAGTACCAACTCCATGGAGGCTTGCAACATCTACAATTGATTTTGGAATGGAACACACCAAGATCAGCTCAACTTGCCTTTGCTTGGTCTGTATAAAAGAAGAAACACTACACAAAGCAAGGGCAAGTTCGTTAAGGAAATAATAGGCCTTCACCGGGTTGCTCAAGATCAGCCCACTTTCTCTCTTTTCTTCCTTTTTACCACCCATCTCATTAGATTTTTGCATCTCTTTTTCTAGTTCAACAGCTGACCCTTTGATCTCATTCCTTTCAACTCCCTCGGATTTTACCTCTTCAGGCTCAAATCCCTCATCTCGCTTTTTCTCCATCCTATAACGCTCAAGCTCACTTTTCATGCGTGCTAGATCAATACAAAGCTGGTCATAAGTAAGTGATACTAGTCCAAAACGACGACCATTAAATAAGAAGGAATACTTATTAGCATGTCCGTCATATTTAACTTCTCGCCTTGACATCCATGCTTTGCCTAACAACACATGTGTCACTTGAATTGGGACTACATCACACAACACCTCATCCACATATTTGCCGATTTGAATAGGTACAAGTGTGTGCTTAGTAACCCAAACATCACCATGAGTGCTCGTCAACTTGTACGGTTGAAGATGATCAATGGTTGGAAGATTTAATTTCTCAACCATGATAGCACTTGCAAGGTTGACTTCACAACTCCCATCAATGGTCAAGCTACTGATTTTATCTTTGACACCACAACGAGTATAAAACCAACCAAGCAACTGAGATTTGATGATGTCCAATTGCTCATCTACACCACGTAATGCCACTTCTTTGACTCCCTTAGGATCAGGAAGACAATGTTGTGAGCTAGCTTTTATGCGTCTTGTACTCGCCATGAATGTATGAGGGAACCTGCAAAAAGTTAGCAACGAAACCGAAGATATTGCCTTTCACGCTCCCTTGCGTGTATCCACTCGCACTCATGTATATGGATGTCACTCTAATGCTCTCACGACACTTCTCAAGTCACAAATTGTTCCCCTTGAAGAACTGGAATTCCTCAATGAGTTTTGAATCAACTTCTCTCCAAGTACTCCAAGATGGCAACGTTTAAGTGGCTGGAATTTGAAAGGAAATTTTGGACAGATTTGATGGATGCGCTATTGTGAATGGAATCTCAATGAAAACTTAGCTTCCTAAAATGTAGGAGAGAATGTAGGAGAGTGTTCCTAAAATGTAGGAGAGAGTATAGGAGAGTGTTCCTTAAACGTAGGAGAGTGTTCCTAAAACGTAGGAGAGAATATAGGAGAGTGTCCAAGTGAAAACAAAGAAACCCTAGCGCAAATGAAGCCCTAGCCACAAGTAGAAACCCTAGCGCAAACGAAACCTTAGTCGCACAAATGAAATCCTAGCCGCACAAAGGGAACCCTAGCCGCCACAAGGAAACCCTAGCCGTCGCCCTCTTGTTTCCTTGTTGCCTTCGGCTATGACTAACGACTTGGACAGAATTTGGTAGCAATGTTGGAACACCAACGACCAGAAATTTCGATGCAACAAACGACTCAATACCACGAAACAACTTGCGGACAGATTGTTCACAACAACTACGGATGAATGGATAGAAATTGGACTCACGAAGACCAACAAAATTCCGGGCAGATTTGACACAACAAAGAAACATGCACGGCAGAATTGAAGATGCAAGACACAACCAAGTTTGGACAGATTTTCAAGCAACGACGTGACACACAAACGGACAGAATTGGTGACACAACCAACGACTCCAACGCAAGAACAAGTTGTGGACAGAAATTATCAATAAACTAGACACAACACAAAGGAGAAAACACACCAACAGATTTTGTGTTCGGATGAACAGTAACGTGAACAGTGTCGGATGAACATTACCGGTGAACAGTGTCGATGAACAGTACGATGAACAGTGACGTTTTTTTTTTTTTTTTGTTGTAAAGCAAGGCAGCGGAACAAGAAACGCAAAGACAAACTACGGATATAACGGAAGATACCTCAACCAAAGCTCTGAAGCCAACTGATACGTTCCTCGATCAACACGTTTCGAGACACGTAGCCCGTTTGCCCAAGGATCTAGCGAGGTTGTCCAACGCTTGGTTTGCGGAACCTAGAATCAAACGGACGACACGATTTGATTTAGGTAGTAGACGACACTCCGATGAAGGTGAATACTCCAGGGGAATAGGTCGGATGAACAATCAAGGACAGGACGCAAGATTGCTCAATAACCCTATCCAAAGCAAGTTAAAGGCTCGAATTCTCTAAAAAAGAAAACGAAAGTACTAAGAATTTTATTCATAAAACTTGTGTCTTTAACCTTACAAAGCTAGCCTATTTATAGGCTAAAGTGACTAAAACCCTAAAGGCTAGGAAAAGGAAAAAGTCGGCCCATGCTCTTGGAACAAGATGGGCCGGCCCATGCTCTTACTTAATCATTAACTAATTGCTAACTAATTGATGGGGCCTAAGGCCTTATTCTCTTGGTGGCCCGCTTGACTCTTCGTGGGCTTGGATCATGGTGTAAATGACTCGATTGTCTCTCTCCACGCCCTCAATATCTTTGTGAACTCCATGTTGGTCTTGGACAAGTCTAACCAGAACTTGGAGTGATTCTTTGAAGAGCTTGGCCCGTGCACGCGTGATTGGGCCCAATGGAACTCGGACTGGGTCATTACTTGGGCTAAGGTCCGTGCACACATTAGTCCCCTCCACTTGAGAAGGATTTGTCCTCAAATCTGGATGGAAATGAATGACACGAACAAGGGTTGGTAGTCTGAATCCTCAAATCGAACGCCACCACAGATTGACTTACATGTTTCTTGGTTAGTTTGAAAAAATGCTCACAACCAGCCTAGAAAAACTCATGGCTTTACTCCAGTGGCTCCTCTTGTTCATATCATTCCCCTCCTCTTGAAAGCAATTTGCCCACAAATTGAAGCAAGAATGGTGACAAGACGAGTTACATGCCTTCGACTCAATCTTGTTATGATGGCTACAGATGGCATCCAATTCAAAGCCCATGTGCTAAGTTGGAAAATAACCCTTGTCGAACCTTGAATCTCACAAACCATCTTCAATGTATGCTCAACTTGATCGTTTGTGGTCATGAGGTAAGGGTCCTCAAAGTGGTATGAAGTGTATCCCATGAAATCGAACTCGGGCTCGAACACACTTGCAAGGCACCAAGGCGGATTTGGTGATGTTGGAGCTTCATGTGGACTAAGAGCAAGACAAAAATCATAATGGTCATTGAGGTACTTGTTCTTTAAACGAACCCTTGGTACACAACCATCCCCAAAATGTGGAGTGTTCCCTTCAAGACGAGCTCGAATCAACTCCCCTTTGGTGTGGACTAATTTGAGTTGACATTGTTCCATGAATGGATACCAACGGGGTTTAACTCTTGGAGTACCAACTCCATGGAGGCTTGCAACATCTACAATTGATTTTGGAATGGAACACACCAAGATCAGCTCAACTTGCCTTTGCTTGGTCTGTATAAAAGAAGAAACACTACACAAAGCAAGGGCAAGTTCGTTAAGGAAATAATAGGCCTTCACCGGGTTGCTCAAGATCAGCCCACTTTCTCTCTTTTCTTCCTTTTTACCACCCATCTCATTAGATTTTTGCATCTCTTTTTCTAGTTCAACAGCTGACCCTTTGATCTCATTCCTTTCAACTCCCTCGGATTTTACCTCTTCAGGCTCAAATCCCTCATCTCGCTTTTTCTCCATCCTATAACGCTCAAGCTCACTTTTCATGCGTGCTAGATCAATACAAAGCTGGTCATAAGTAAGTGATACTAGTCCAAAACGACGACCATTAAATAAGAAGGAATACTTATTAGCATGTCCGTCATATTTAACTTCTCGCCTTGACATCCATGCTTTGCCTAACAACACATGTGTCACTTGAATTGGGACTACATCACACAACACCTCATCCACATATTTGCCGATTTGAATAGGTACAAGTGTGTGCTTAGTAACCCAAACATCACCATGAGTGCTCGTCAACTTGTACGGTTGAAGATGATCAATGGTTGGAAGATTTAATTTCTCAACCATGATAGCACTTGCAAGGTTGACTTCACAACTCCCATCAATGGTCAAGCTACTGATTTTATCTTTGACACCACAACGAGTATAAAACCAACCAAGCAACTGAGATTTGATGATGTCCAATTGCTCATCTACACCACGTAATGCCACTTCTTTGACTCCCTTAGGATCAGGAAGACAATGTTGTGAGCTAGCTTTTATGCGTCTTGTACTCGCCATGAATGTATGAGGGAACCTGCAAAAAGTTAGCAACGAAACCGAAGATATTGCCTTTCACGCTCCCTTGCGTGTATCCACTCGCACTCATGTATATGGATGTCACTCTAATGCTCTCACGACACTTCTCAAGTCACAAATTGTTCCCCTTGAAGAACTGGAATTCCTCAATGAGTTTTGAATCAACTTCTCTCCAAGTACTCCAAGATGGCAACGTTTAAGTGGCTGGAATTTGAAAGGAAATTTTGGACAGATTTGATGGATGCGCTATTGTGAATGGAATCTCAATGAAAACTTAGCTTCCTAAAATGTAGGAGAGAATGTAGGAGAGTGTTCCTAAAATGTAGGAGAGAGTATAGGAGAGTGTTCCTTAAACGTAGGAGAGTGTTCCTAAAACGTAGGAGAGAATATAGGAGAGTGTCCAAGTGAAAACAAAGAAACCCTAGCGCAAATGAAGCCCTAGCCACAAGTAGAAACCCTAGCGCAAACGAAACCTTAGTCGCACAAATGAAATCCTAGCCGCACAAAGGGAACCCTAGCCGCCACAAGGAAACCCTAGCCGTCGCCCTCTTGTTTCCTTGTTGCCTTCGGCTATGACTAACGACTTGGACAGAATTTGGTAGCAATGTTGGAACACCAACGACCAGAAATTTCGATGCAACAAACGACTCAATACCACGAAACAACTTGCGGACAGATTGTTCACAACAACTACGGATGAATGGATAGAAATTGGACTCACGAAGACCAACAAAATTCCGGGCAGATTTGACACAACAAAGAAACATGCACGGCAGAATTGAAGATGCAAGACACAACCAAGTTTGGACAGATTTTCAAGCAACGACGTGACACACAAACGGACAGAATTGGTGACACAACCAACGACTCCAACGCAAGAACAAGTTGTGGACAGAAATTATCAATAAACTAGACACAACACAAAGGAGAAAACACACCAACAGATTTTGTGTTCGGATGAACAGTAACGTGAACAGTGTCGGATGAACATTACCGGTGAACAGTGTCGATGAACAGTACGATGAACAGTGACGTTTTTTTTTTTTTTTTTTGTTGTAAAGCAAGGCAGCGGAACAAGAAACGCAAAGACAAACTACGGATATAACGGAAGATACCTCAACCAAAGCTCTGAAGCCAACTGATACGTTCCTCGATCAACACGTTTCGAGACACGTAGCCCGTTTGCCCAAGGATCTAGCGAGGTTGTCCAACGCTTGGTTTGCGGAACCTAGAATCAAACGGACGACACGATTTGATTTAGGTAGTAGACGACACTCCGATGAAGGTGAATACTCCAGGGGAATAGGTCGGATGAACAATCAAGGACAGGACGCAAGATTGCTCAATAACCCTATCCAAAGCAAGTTAAAGGCTCGAATTCTCTAAAAAAGAAAACGAAAGTACTAAGAATTTTATTCATAAAACTTGTGTCTTTAACCTTACAAAGCTAGCCTATTTATAGGCTAAAGTGACTAAAACCCTAAAGGCTAGGAAAAGGAAAAAGTCGGCCCATGCTCTTGGAACAAGATGGGCCGGCCCATGCTCTTACTTAATCATTAACTAATTGCTAACTAATTGATGGGGCCTAAGGCCTTATTCTCTTGGTGGCCCGCTTGACTCTTCGTGGGCTTGGATCATGGTGTAAATGACTCGATTGTCTCTCTCCACGCCCTCAATATCTTTGTGAACTCCATGTTGGTCTTGGACAAGTCTAACCAGAACTTGGAGTGATTCTTTGAAGAGCTTGGCCCGTGCACGCGTGATTGGGCCCAATGGAACTCGGACTGGGTCATTACTTGGGCTAAGGTCCGTGCACACATTAGTCCCCTCCACTTGAGAAGGATTTGTCCTCAAATCTGGATGGAAATGAATGACACGAACAAGGGTTGGTAGTCTGAATCCTCAAATCGAACGCCACCACAGATTGACTTACATGTTTCTTGGTTAGTTTGAAAAAATGCTCACAACCAGCCTAGAAAAACTCATGGCTTTACTCCAGTGGCTCCTCTTGTTCATATCATTCCCCTCCTCTTGAAAGCAATTTGCCCACAAATTGAAGCAAGAATGGTGACAAGACGAGTTACATGCCTTCGACTCAATCTTGTTATGATGGCTACAGATGGCATCCAATTCAAAGCCCATGTGCTAAGTTGGAAAATAACCCTTGTCGAACCTTGAATCTCACAAACCATCTTCAATGTATGCTCAACTTGATCGTTTGTGGTCATGAGGTAAGGGTCCTCAAAGTGGTATGAAGTGTATCCCATGAAATCGAACTCGGGCTCGAACACACTTGCAAGGCACCAAGGCGGATTTGGTGATGTTGGAGCTTCATGTGGACTAAGAGCAAGACAAAAATCATAATGGTCATTGAGGTACTTGTTCTTTAAACGAACCCTTGGTACACAACCATCCCCAAAATGTGGAGTGTTCCCTTCAAGACGAGCTCGAATCAACTCCCCTTTGGTGTGGACTAATTTGAGTTGACATTGTTCCATGAATGGATACCAACGGGGTTTAACTCTTGGAGTACCAACTCCATGGAGGCTTGCAACATCTACAATTGATTTTGGAATGGAACACACCAAGATCAGCTCAACTTGCCTTTGCTTGGTCTGTATAAAAGAAGAAACACTACACAAAGCAAGGGCAAGTTCGTTAAGGAAATAATAGGCCTTCACCGGGTTGCTCAAGATCAGCCCACTTTCTCTCTTTTCTTCCTTTTTACCACCCATCTCATTAGATTTTTGCATCTCTTTTTCTAGTTCAACAGCTGACCCTTTGATCTCATTCCTTTCAACTCCCTCGGATTTTACCTCTTCAGGCTCAAATCCCTCATCTCGCTTTTTCTCCATCCTATAACGCTCAAGCTCACTTTTCATGCGTGCTAGATCAATACAAAGCTGGTCATAAGTAAGTGATACTAGTCCAAAACGACGACCATTAAATAAGAAGGAATACTTATTAGCATGTCCGTCATATTTAACTTCTCGCCTTGACATCCATGCTTTGCCTAACAACACATGTGTCACTTGAATTGGGACTACATCACACAACACCTCATCCACATATTTGCCGATTTGAATAGGTACAAGTGTGTGCTTAGTAACCCAAACATCACCATGAGTGCTCGTCAACTTGTACGGTTGAAGATGATCAATGGTTGGAAGATTTAATTTCTCAACCATGATAGCACTTGCAAGGTTGACTTCACAACTCCCATCAATGGTCAAGCTACTGATTTTATCTTTGACACCACAACGAGTATAAAACCAACCAAGCAACTGAGATTTGATGATGTCCAATTGCTCATCTACACCACGTAATGCCACTTCTTTGACTCCCTTAGGATCAGGAAGACAATGTTGTGAGCTAGCTTTTATGCGTCTTGTACTCGCCATGAATGTATGAGGGAACCTGCAAAAAGTTAGCAACGAAACCGAAGATATTGCCTTTCACGCTCCCTTGCGTGTATCCACTCGCACTCATGTATATGGATGTCACTCTAATGCTCTCACGACACTTCTCAAGTCACAAATTGTTCCCCTTGAAGAACTGGAATTCCTCAATGAGTTTTGAATCAACTTCTCTCCAAGTACTCCAAGATGGCAACGTTTAAGTGGCTGGAATTTGAAAGGAAATTTTGGACAGATTTGATGGATGCGCTATTGTGAATGGAATCTCAATGAAAACTTAGCTTCCTAAAATGTAGGAGAGAATGTAGGAGAGTGTTCCTAAAATGTAGGAGAGAGTATAGGAGAGTGTTCCTTAAACGTAGGAGAGTGTTCCTAAAACGTAGGAGAGAATATAGGAGAGTGTCCAAGTGAAAACAAAGAAACCCTAGCGCAAATGAAGCCCTAGCCACAAGTAGAAACCCTAGCGCAAACGAAACCTTAGTCGCACAAATGAAATCCTAGCCGCACAAAGGGAACCCTAGCCGCCACAAGGAAACCCTAGCCGTCGCCCTCTTGTTTCCTTGTTGCCTTCGGCTATGACTAACGACTTGGACAGAATTTGGTAGCAATGTTGGAACACCAACGACCAGAAATTTCGATGCAACAAACGACTCAATACCACGAAACAACTTGCGGACAGATTGTTCACAACAACTACGGATGAATGGATAGAAATTGGACTCACGAAGACCAACAAAATTCCGGGCAGATTTGACACAACAAAGAAACATGCACGGCAGAATTGAAGATGCAAGACACAACCAAGTTTGGACAGATTTTCAAGCAACGACGTGACACACAAACGGACAGAATTGGTGACACAACCAACGACTCCAACGCAAGAACAAGTTGTGGACAGAAATTATCAATAAACTAGACACAACACAAAGGAGAAAACACACCAACAGATTTTGTGTTCGGATGAACAGTAACGTGAACAGTGTCGGATGAACATTACCGGTGAACAGTGTCGATGAACAGTACGATGAACAGTGACGTTTTTTTTTTTTTTTTTTGTTGTAAAGCAAGGCAGCGGAACAAGAAACGCAAAGACAAACTACGGATATAACGGAAGATACCTCAACCAAAGCTCTGAAGCCAACTGATACGTTCCTCGATCAACACGTTTCGAGACACGTAGCCCGTTTGCCCAAGGATCTAGCGAGGTTGTCCAACGCTTGGTTTGCGGAACCTAGAATCAAACGGACGACACGATTTGATTTAGGTAGTAGACGACACTCCGATGAAGGTGAATACTCCAGGGGAATAGGTCGGATGAACAATCAAGGACAGGACGCAAGATTGCTCAATAACCCTATCCAAAGCAAGTTAAAGGCTCGAATTCTCTAAAAAAGAAAACGAAAGTACTAAGAATTTTATTCATAAAACTTGTGTCTTTAACCTTACAAAGCTAGCCTATTTATAGGCTAAAGTGACTAAAACCCTAAAGGCTAGGAAAAGGAAAAAGTCGGCCCATGCTCTTGGAACAAGATGGGCCGGCCCATGCTCTTACTTAATCATTAACTAATTGCTAACTAATTGATGGGGCCTAAGGCCTTATTCTCTTGGTGGCCCGCTTGACTCTTCGTGGGCTTGGATCATGGTGTAAATGACTCGATTGTCTCTCTCCACGCCCTCAATATCTTTGTGAACTCCATGTTGGTCTTGGACAAGTCTAACCAGAACTTGGAGTGATTCTTTGAAGAGCTTGGCCCGTGCACGCGTGATTGGGCCCAATGGAACTCGGACTGGGTCATTACTTGGGCTAAGGTCCGTGCACACATTAGTCCCCTCCACTTGAGAAGGATTTGTCCTCAAATCTGGATGGAAATGAATGACACGAACAAGGGTTGGTAGTCTGAATCCTCAAATCGAACGCCACCACAGATTGACTTACATGTTTCTTGGTTAGTTTGAAAAAATGCTCACAACCAGCCTAGAAAAACTCATGGCTTTACTCCAGTGGCTCCTCTTGTTCATATCATTCCCCTCCTCTTGAAAGCAATTTGCCCACAAATTGAAGCAAGAATGGTGACAAGACGAGTTACATGCCTTCGACTCAATCTTGTTATGATGGCTACAGATGGCATCCAATTCAAAGCCCATGTGCTAAGTTGGAAAATAACCCTTGTCGAACCTTGAATCTCACAAACCATCTTCAATGTATGCTCAACTTGATCGTTTGTGGTCATGAGGTAAGGGTCCTCAAAGTGGTATGAAGTGTATCCCATGAAATCGAACTCGGGCTCGAACACACTTGCAAGGCACCAAGGCGGATTTGGTGATGTTGGAGCTTCATGTGGACTAAGAGCAAGACAAAAATCATAATGGTCATTGAGGTACTTGTTCTTTAAACGAACCCTTGGTACACAACCATCCCCAAAATGTGGAGTGTTCCCTTCAAGACGAGCTCGAATCAACTCCCCTTTGGTGTGGACTAATTTGAGTTGACATTGTTCCATGAATGGATACCAACGGGGTTTAACTCTTGGAGTACCAACTCCATGGAGGCTTGCAACATCTACAATTGATTTTGGAATGGAACACACCAAGATCAGCTCAACTTGCCTTTGCTTGGTCTGTATAAAAGAAGAAACACTACACAAAGCAAGGGCAAGTTCGTTAAGGAAATAATAGGCCTTCACCGGGTTGCTCAAGATCAGCCCACTTTCTCTCTTTTCTTCCTTTTTACCACCCATCTCATTAGATTTTTGCATCTCTTTTTCTAGTTCAACAGCTGACCCTTTGATCTCATTCCTTTCAACTCCCTCGGATTTTACCTCTTCAGGCTCAAATCCCTCATCTCGCTTTTTCTCCATCCTATAACGCTCAAGCTCACTTTTCATGCGTGCTAGATCAATACAAAGCTGGTCATAAGTAAGTGATACTAGTCCAAAACGACGACCATTAAATAAGAAGGAATACTTATTAGCATGTCCGTCATATTTAACTTCTCGCCTTGACATCCATGCTTTGCCTAACAACACATGTGTCACTTGAATTGGGACTACATCACACAACACCTCATCCACATATTTGCCGATTTGAATAGGTACAAGTGTGTGCTTAGTAACCCAAACATCACCATGAGTGCTCGTCAACTTGTACGGTTGAAGATGATCAATGGTTGGAAGATTTAATTTCTCAACCATGATAGCACTTGCAAGGTTGACTTCACAACTCCCATCAATGGTCAAGCTACTGATTTTATCTTTGACACCACAACGAGTATAAAACCAACCAAGCAACTGAGATTTGATGATGTCCAATTGCTCATCTACACCACGTAATGCCACTTCTTTGACTCCCTTAGGATCAGGAAGACAATGTTGTGAGCTAGCTTTTATGCGTCTTGTACTCGCCATGAATGTATGAGGGAACCTGCAAAAAGTTAGCAACGAAACCGAAGATATTGCCTTTCACGCTCCCTTGCGTGTATCCACTCGCACTCATGTATATGGATGTCACTCTAATGCTCTCACGACACTTCTCAAGTCACAAATTGTTCCCCTTGAAGAACTGGAATTCCTCAATGAGTTTTGAATCAACTTCTCTCCAAGTACTCCAAGATGGCAACGTTTAAGTGGCTGGAATTTGAAAGGAAATTTTGGACAGATTTGATGGATGCGCTATTGTGAATGGAATCTCAATGAAAACTTAGCTTCCTAAAATGTAGGAGAGAATGTAGGAGAGTGTTCCTAAAATGTAGGAGAGAGTATAGGAGAGTGTTCCTTAAACGTAGGAGAGTGTTCCTAAAACGTAGGAGAGAATATAGGAGAGTGTCCAAGTGAAAACAAAGAAACCCTAGCGCAAATGAAGCCCTAGCCACAAGTAGAAACCCTAGCGCAAACGAAACCTTAGTCGCACAAATGAAATCCTAGCCGCACAAAGGGAACCCTAGCCGCCACAAGGAAACCCTAGCCGTCGCCCTCTTGTTTCCTTGTTGCCTTCGGCTATGACTAACGACTTGGACAGAATTTGGTAGCAATGTTGGAACACCAACGACCAGAAATTTCGATGCAACAAACGACTCAATACCACGAAACAACTTGCGGACAGATTGTTCACAACAACTACGGATGAATGGATAGAAATTGGACTCACGAAGACCAACAAAATTCCGGGCAGATTTGACACAACAAAGAAACATGCACGGCAGAATTGAAGATGCAAGACACAACCAAGTTTGGACAGATTTTCAAGCAACGACGTGACACACAAACGGACAGAATTGGTGACACAACCAACGACTCCAACGCAAGAACAAGTTGTGGACAGAAATTATCAATAAACTAGACACAACACAAAGGAGAAAACACACCAACAGATTTTGTGTTCGGATGAACAGTAACGTGAACAGTGTCGGATGAACATTACCGGTGAACAGTGTCGATGAACAGTACGATGAACAGTGACGTTTTTTTTTTTTTTTTTTGTTGTAAAGCAAGGCAGCGGAACAAGAAACGCAAAGACAAACTACGGATATAACGGAAGATACCTCAACCAAAGCTCTGAAGCCAACTGATACGTTCCTCGATCAACACGTTTCGAGACACGTAGCCCGTTTGCCCAAGGATCTAGCGAGGTTGTCCAACGCTTGGTTTGCGGAACCTAGAATCAAACGGACGACACGATTTGATTTAGGTAGTAGACGACACTCCGATGAAGGTGAATACTCCAGGGGAATAGGTCGGATGAACAATCAAGGACAGGACGCAAGATTGCTCAATAACCCTATCCAAAGCAAGTTAAAGGCTCGAATTCTCTAAAAAAGAAAACGAAAGTACTAAGAATTTTATTCATAAAACTTGTGTCTTTAACCTTACAAAGCTAGCCTATTTATAGGCTAAAGTGACTAAAACCCTAAAGGCTAGGAAAAGGAAAAAGTCGGCCCATGCTCTTGGAACAAGATGGGCCGGCCCATGCTCTTACTTAATCATTAACTAATTGCTAACTAATTGATGGGGCCTAAGGCCTTATTCTCTTGGTGGCCCGCTTGACTCTTCGTGGGCTTGGATCATGGTGTAAATGACTCGATTGTCTCTCTCCACGCCCTCAATATCTTTGTGAACTCCATGTTGGTCTTGGACAAGTCTAACCAGAACTTGGAGTGATTCTTTGAAGAGCTTGGCCCGTGCACGCGTGATTGGGCCCAATGGAACTCGGACTGGGTCATTACTTGGGCTAAGGTCCGTGCACACATTAGTCCCCTCCACTTGAGAAGGATTTGTCCTCAAATCTGGATGGAAATGAATGACACGAACAAGGGTTGGTAGTCTGAATCCTCAAATCGAACGCCACCACAGATTGACTTACATGTTTCTTGGTTAGTTTGAAAAAATGCTCACAACCAGCCTAGAAAAACTCATGGCTTTACTCCAGTGGCTCCTCTTGTTCATATCATTCCCCTCCTCTTGAAAGCAATTTGCCCACAAATTGAAGCAAGAATGGTGACAAGACGAGTTACATGCCTTCGACTCAATCTTGTTATGATGGCTACAGATGGCATCCAATTCAAAGCCCATGTGCTAAGTTGGAAAATAACCCTTGTCGAACCTTGAATCTCACAAACCATCTTCAATGTATGCTCAACTTGATCGTTTGTGGTCATGAGGTAAGGGTCCTCAAAGTGGTATGAAGTGTATCCCATGAAATCGAACTCGGGCTCGAACACACTTGCAAGGCACCAAGGCGGATTTGGTGATGTTGGAGCTTCATGTGGACTAAGAGCAAGACAAAAATCATAATGGTCATTGAGGTACTTGTTCTTTAAACGAACCCTTGGTACACAACCATCCCCAAAATGTGGAGTGTTCCCTTCAAGACGAGCTCGAATCAACTCCCCTTTGGTGTGGACTAATTTGAGTTGACATTGTTCCATGAATGGATACCAACGGGGTTTAACTCTTGGAGTACCAACTCCATGGAGGCTTGCAACATCTACAATTGATTTTGGAATGGAACACACCAAGATCAGCTCAACTTGCCTTTGCTTGGTCTGTATAAAAGAAGAAACACTACACAAAGCAAGGGCAAGTTCGTTAAGGAAATAATAGGCCTTCACCGGGTTGCTCAAGATCAGCCCACTTTCTCTCTTTTCTTCCTTTTTACCACCCATCTCATTAGATTTTTGCATCTCTTTTTCTAGTTCAACAGCTGACCCTTTGATCTCATTCCTTTCAACTCCCTCGGATTTTACCTCTTCAGGCTCAAATCCCTCATCTCGCTTTTTCTCCATCCTATAACGCTCAAGCTCACTTTTCATGCGTGCTAGATCAATACAAAGCTGGTCATAAGTAAGTGATACTAGTCCAAAACGACGACCATTAAATAAGAAGGAATACTTATTAGCATGTCCGTCATATTTAACTTCTCGCCTTGACATCCATGCTTTGCCTAACAACACATGTGTCACTTGAATTGGGACTACATCACACAACACCTCATCCACATATTTGCCGATTTGAATAGGTACAAGTGTGTGCTTAGTAACCCAAACATCACCATGAGTGCTCGTCAACTTGTACGGTTGAAGATGATCAATGGTTGGAAGATTTAATTTCTCAACCATGATAGCACTTGCAAGGTTGACTTCACAACTCCCATCAATGGTCAAGCTACTGATTTTATCTTTGACACCACAACGAGTATAAAACCAACCAAGCAACTGAGATTTGATGATGTCCAATTGCTCATCTACACCACGTAATGCCACTTCTTTGACTCCCTTAGGATCAGGAAGACAATGTTGTGAGCTAGCTTTTATGCGTCTTGTACTCGCCATGAATGTATGAGGGAACCTGCAAAAAGTTAGCAACGAAACCGAAGATATTGCCTTTCACGCTCCCTTGCGTGTATCCACTCGCACTCATGTATATGGATGTCACTCTAATGCTCTCACGACACTTCTCAAGTCACAAATTGTTCCCCTTGAAGAACTGGAATTCCTCAATGAGTTTTGAATCAACTTCTCTCCAAGTACTCCAAGATGGCAACGTTTAAGTGGCTGGAATTTGAAAGGAAATTTTGGACAGATTTGATGGATGCGCTATTGTGAATGGAATCTCAATGAAAACTTAGCTTCCTAAAATGTAGGAGAGAATGTAGGAGAGTGTTCCTAAAATGTAGGAGAGAGTATAGGAGAGTGTTCCTTAAACGTAGGAGAGTGTTCCTAAAACGTAGGAGAGAATATAGGAGAGTGTCCAAGTGAAAACAAAGAAACCCTAGCGCAAATGAAGCCCTAGCCACAAGTAGAAACCCTAGCGCAAACGAAACCTTAGTCGCACAAATGAAATCCTAGCCGCACAAAGGGAACCCTAGCCGCCACAAGGAAACCCTAGCCGTCGCCCTCTTGTTTCCTTGTTGCCTTCGGCTATGACTAACGACTTGGACAGAATTTGGTAGCAATGTTGGAACACCAACGACCAGAAATTTCGATGCAACAAACGACTCAATACCACGAAACAACTTGCGGACAGATTGTTCACAACAACTACGGATGAATGGATAGAAATTGGACTCACGAAGACCAACAAAATTCCGGGCAGATTTGACACAACAAAGAAACATGCACGGCAGAATTGAAGATGCAAGACACAACCAAGTTTGGACAGATTTTCAAGCAACGACGTGACAGTGTTCGGATGAACAGTAACGTGAACAGTGTCGGATGAACATTACCGGTGAACAGTGTCGATGAACAGTACGATGAACAGTGACGTTTTTTTTTTTTTTTTTTGTAAAGCAAGGCAGCGGAACAAGAAACGCAAAGACAAACTACGGATATAACGGAAGATACCTCAACCAAAGCTCTGAAGCCAACTGATACGTTCCTCGATCAACACGTTTCGAGACACGTAGCCCGTTTGCCCAAGGATCTAGCGAGGTTGTCCAACGCTTGGTTTGCGGAACCTAGAATCAAACGGACGACACGATTTGATTTAGGTAGTAGACGACACTCCGATGAAGGTGAATACTCCAGGGGAATAGGTCGGATGAACAATCAAGGACAGGACGCAAGATTGCTCAATAACCCTATCCAAAGCAAGTTAAAGGCTCGAATTCTCTAAAAAAGAAAACGAAAGTACTAAGAATTTTATTCATAAAACTTGTGTCTTTAACCTTACAAAGCTAGCCTATTTATAGGCTAAAGTGACTAAAACCCTAAAGGCTAGGAAAAGGAAAAAGTCGGCCCATGCTCTTGGAACAAGATGGGCCGGCCCATGCTCTTACTTAATCATTAACTAATTGCTAACTAATTGATGGGGCCTAAGGCCTTATTCTCTTGGTGGCCCGCTTGACTCTTCGTGGGCTTGGATCATGGTGTAAATGACTCGATTGTCTCTCTCCACGCCCTCAATATCTTTGTGAACTCCATGTTGGTCTTGGACAAGTCTAACCAGAACTTGGAGTGATTCTTTGAAGAGCTTGGCCCGTGCACGCGTGATTGGGCCCAATGGAACTCGGACTGGGTCATTACTTGGGCTAAGGTCCGTGCACACATTAGTCCCCTCCACTTGAGAAGGATTTGTCCTCAAATCTGGATGGAAATGAATGACACGAACAAGGGTTGGTAGTCTGAATCCTCAAATCGAACGCCACCACAGATTGACTTACATGTTTCTTGGTTAGTTTGAAAAAATGCTCACAACCAGCCTAGAAAAACTCATGGCTTTACTCCAGTGGCTCCTCTTGTTCATATCATTCCCCTCCTCTTGAAAGCAATTTGCCCACAAATTGAAGCAAGAATGGTGACAAGACGAGTTACATGCCTTCGACTCAATCTTGTTATGATGGCTACAGATGGCATCCAATTCAAAGCCCATGTGCTAAGTTGGAAAATAACCCTTGTCGAACCTTGAATCTCACAAACCATCTTCAATGTATGCTCAACTTGATCGTTTGTGGTCATGAGGTAAGGGTCCTCAAAGTGGTATGAAGTGTATCCCATGAAATCGAACTCGGGCTCGAACACACTTGCAAGGCACCAAGGCGGATTTGGTGATGTTGGAGCTTCATGTGGACTAAGAGCAAGACAAAAATCATAATGGTCATTGAGGTACTTGTTCTTTAAACGAACCCTTGGTACACAACCATCCCCAAAATGTGGAGTGTTCCCTTCAAGACGAGCTCGAATCAACTCCCCTTTGGTGTGGACTAATTTGAGTTGACATTGTTCCATGAATGGATACCAACGGGGTTTAACTCTTGGAGTACCAACTCCATGGAGGCTTGCAACATCTACAATTGATTTTGGAATGGAACACACCAAGATCAGCTCAACTTGCCTTTGCTTGGTCTGTATAAAAGAAGAAACACTACACAAAGCAAGGGCAAGTTCGTTAAGGAAATAATAGGCCTTCACCGGGTTGCTCAAGATCAGCCCACTTTCTATCTTTTCTTCCTTTTTACCACCCATCTCATTAGATTTTTTCATCTCTTTTTCTAGTTCAACAGCTGACCCTTGGATCTCATTCCTTTCAACTCCCTCGGATTTTACCTCTTCAGGCTCAAATCCCCATCTCGCTTTTTCTCCATCCTATAACGCTCAAGCTCACTTTTCATGCGTGCTAGATCAATACAAAGCTGGTCATAAGTAAGTGATACTAGTCCAAAACGACGACCATTAAATAAGAAGGAATACTTATTAGCATGTCCGTCATATTTAACTTCTCGCCTTGACATCCATGCTTTGCCTAACAACACATGTGTCACTTGAATTGGGACTACATCACACAACACCTCATCCACATATTTGCCGATTTGAATAGGTACAAGTGTGTGCTTAGTAACCCAAACATCACCATGAGTGCTCGTCAACTTGTACGGTTGAAGATGATCAATGGTTGGAAGATTTAATTTCCCAACCATGATAGCACTTGCAAGGTTGACTTCACAACTCCCATCAATGGTCAAGCTACTGATTTTATCTTTGACACCACAACGAGTATAAAACCAACCAAGCAACTGAGATTTGATGATGTCCAATTGCTCATCTACACCACGTAATGCCACTTCTTTGACTCCCTTAGGATCAGGAAGACAATGTTGTGAGCTAGCTTTTATGCGTCTTGTACTCGCCATGAATGTATGAGGGAACCTGCAAAAAGTTAGCAACGAAACCGAAGATATTGCCTTTCACGCTCCCTTGCGTGTATCCACTCGCACTCATGTATATGGATGTCACTCTAATGCTCTCACGACACTTCTCAAGTCACAAATTGTTCCCCTTGAAGAACTGGAATTCCTCAATGAGTTTTGAATCAACTTCTCTCCAAGTACTCCAAGATGGCAACGTTTAAGTGGCTGGAATTTGAAAGGAAATTTTGGACAGATTTGATGGATGCGCTATTGTGAATGGAATCTCAATGAAAACTTAGCTTCCTAAAATGTAGGAGAGAATGTAGGAGAGTGTTCCTAAAATGTAGGAGAGAGTATAGGAGAGTGTTCCTTAAACGTAGGAGAGTGTTCCTAAAACGTAGGAGAGAATATAGGAGAGTGTCCAAGTGAAAACAAAGAAACTTGTTTCCTTGTTGCCTTCGGCTATGACTAACGACTTGGACAGAATTTGGTAGCAATGTTGGAACACCAACGACCAGAAATTTCGATGCAACAAACGACTCAATACCACGAAACAACTTGCGGACAGATTGTTCACAACAACTACGGATGAATGGATAGAAATTGGACTCACGAAGACCAACAAAATTCCGGGCAGATTTGACACAACAAAGAAACATGCACGGCAGAATTGAAGATGCAAGACACAACCAAGTTTGGACAGATTTTCAAGCAACGACGTGACACACAAACGGACAGAATTGGTGACACAACCAACGACTCCAACGCAAGAACAAGTTGTGGACAGAAATTATCAATAAACTAGACACAACACAAAGGAGAAAACACACCAACAGATTTTGTGTTCGGATGAACAGTAACGTGAACAGTGTCGGATGAACATTACCGGTGAACAGTGTCGATGAACAGTACGATGAACAGTGACGTTTTTTTTTTTTTTTTTTGTAAAGCAAGGCAGCGGAACAAGAAACGCAAAGACAAACTACGGATATAACGGAAGATACCTCAACCAAAGCTCTGAAGCCAACTGATACGTTCCTCGATCAACACGTTTCGAGACACGTAGCCCGTTTGCCCAAGGATCTAGCGAGGTTGTCCAACGCTTGGTTTGCGGAACCTAGAATCAAACGGACGACACGATTTGATTTAGGTAGTAGACGACACTCCGATGAAAGTGAATACTCCAGGGAATAGGTCGGATGAACAATCAAGGACAGGACGCAAGATTGCTCAATAACCCTATCCAAAGCAAGTTAAAGGCTCGAATTCTCTAAAAAAGAAAACGAAAGTACTAGGAATTTTATTCATAAAACTTGTGTCTTTAACCTTACAAAGCTAGCCTATTTATAGGCTAAAGTGACTAAAACCCTAAAGGCTAGGAAAAGGAAAAAGTCGGCCCATGCTCTTGGAACAAGATGGGCCGGCCCATGCTCTTACTTAATCATTAACTAATTGCTAACTAATTGATGGGGCCTAAGGCCTTATTCTCTTGGTGGCCCGCTTGACTCTTCGTGGGCTTGGATCATGGTGTAAATGACTCGATTGTCTCTCTCCACGCCCTCAATATCTTTGTGAACTCCATGTTGGTCTTGGACAAGTCTAACCAGAACTTGGAGTGATTCTTTGAAGAGCTTGGCCCGTGCACGCGTGATTGGGCCCAATGGAACTCGGACTGGGTCATTACTTGGGCTAAGGTCCGTGCACACATTAGTCCCCTCCACTTGAGAAGGATTTGTCCTCAAATCTGGATGGAAATGAATGACACGAACAAGGGTTGGTAGTCTGAATCCTCAAATCGAACGCCACCACAGATTGACTTACATGTTTCTTGGTTAGTTTGAAAAAATGCTCACAACCAGCCTAGAAAAACTCATGGCTTTACTCCAGTGGCTCCTCTTGTTCATATCATTCCCCTCCTCTTGAAAGCAATTTGCCCACAAATTGAAGCAAGAATGGTGACAAGACGAGTTACATGCCTTCGACTCAATCTTGTTATGATGGCTACAGATGGCATCCAATTCAAAGCCCATGTGCTAAGTTGGAAAATAACCCTTGTCGAACCTTGAATCTCACAAACCATCTTCAATGTATGCTCAACTTGATCGTTTGTGGTCATGAGGTAAGGGTCCTCAAAGTGGTATGAAGTGTATTGATGCGAGACGCGGAAGCAACTTCGGATCTAGAGGAACACGATGAAGATTGGATGGAGTTGAACCTGAATTTGGACCACTCAAGAACAGATTTAACGGTAGAGGACGCCACAATCAAGTATGTGTGCTTGATTGATAAGTCAAGAACAGCCTAGGATCAACTCTAGGATGTTCAACTTAGCTTTCACAAGCTAAGGGAATTTGCCACAAGGAATGGACGAAATTCTGGAAATTTTATTCAATACTCTCAAAAACTGAATGTAACATGCAGCTTGAGGCTATTAATAGCCGTGACTAAGACCTAATAAACTGGAAAAATAACAAGGAAAGTTCGGCCAGGCCCTTGGGCCTTCACTTGACCGAAAGCTAGCCCAACTAACTATAGATCTTAAGCGTCGGGGCGTTGCCCCCGAACCCCCACCGGGGGCTTCGCCGCGCCCCCGGGCCCCCAAGCCAGGGGCGCGTCGCCCGTACGGCTCAGCGAGGGTACTTAACTGCAGCTTGGCCCGCTATTTGGAGCTTGAACACTTGCATCTTCAATTGTAAGCAGCATTTTAGTAGTCGTGCAAGGATGTTCCAACTCAATTCCTTCAATGCCCGGTTTCTCTTGGGTTTGGATGGCACGTACCAAGGCTTGGAGGGACTCCTTATAAAGTCCTATTGACTACCTCAGTTTGTCCGTACGTTTGAGGATGACTAGAGGTAGAGAACAACAGTTTGGTTCCCAACCGACCCCATAAAGATTTCCAAAAATAGCTCAAAAACTTGACATCTCTATCGGATACTATTGTCCTAGGTATGCCATGCAAACGAACAACCTCTTTAAAGAATAAATCAGCAATGTGTAAAGCATCATCCGTCTTATGACATGCAATAAAGTGAGCCATTTTGGAGAACCTATCTACCACAACAAATATTGAGTCATGGCCACGCTTTGAACGAGGTAACCCAAGCACGAAATCCATGGAGATGTCAACCCAAGGTTGGTGAGGTATGGGTAAAGGAGTATACAAACCGTTTGGGTTGACCCGAGACTTAGCTTTGTGGCACACACCACATCTTCCAACAATCCTCTCCACGTCCTTGCGCATGCGAGGCCAATGGAAGTGTTCCTGCAATACAGCTAATGTCTTGGTGACACCAAAGTGTCCCAATTAGTCCACCACTATGTGACTCCCGAATAAGTAAGTCACGTATGGACCCTCGAGGAATGCACAGCTTGGTAAGATAAAATAAGAACCCATCATGTACAAAGAACTTTTCAAAGTCAGATTTTCCCCAATTCGCATAAGCGTTGGCAAAATCCAAGTCATCCTGATACAACTCCTTCATGAGCTCAAAGCCTAGGAGTTTAGCATCTAAGGCAGTGAGCAAAATGTGTCTCCGAGATAAAGCGTCAGCTACTACATTAGACTTACCTGTTTTGTATTTGATGACGTATGGAAAAGACTCGATGAAGGCTACCCATCGGGCATGCCGTTTGCTCAGCTTTTGTTGTCCTTTTAGGTGCTTGAGAGACTCGTGGTCAGTTTTGATGACGAATTCCCGGGCACGTAGGTAGTGTTGCCATGTCTCCAAAGCACGTACAAGGGCAAACATCTCCTTGTCATAAATTGAATAGTTGAGGACCGCGCCATTTAATTTCTCACTAAAGTAGGCAATCGGTCTCCCTCCTTGCATGAGTACGGCTCCTACTCCTACACCTGATGCATCACATTCCACTTCAAAAGTCAGATCAAAATTAGGTATTGCAAGGAGTGGTGCATGTGTGAGTTTGTGTTTCAGCAATTGGAAAGCCTTATCTTGGGTTTCCCCCCAAAAGAACTTCTCGTTCTTCTTTATGATCGCGGTAAGAGGTGCAGCAATGGTGCTAAAATCCTTCACAAAGCGACGGTAGAAGCTTGCTAATCCATGAAAGCTGCGCACATCACTTACAGAGGTAGGTGTTGGCCACTCCTGGATGGACTTAATCTTCTCTTCATCTACATGAATGCCCTGCGCACTTACAACATATCCTAGAAACACAACATGATCAGTGCAAAATGTGCACTTCTTAAGGTTGGCATATAGCCTTTCCCTTCGAAGTACTGCAAAGATGGCTTTGAGGTGCTCAAGGTGTTCCTCTAAGCTTCTACTATAAATCAGAATATCATCAAAGTAAACCACTACAAATTTCCCAAGAAAAGGTCTCAAAACATGGTTCATCAAACGCATGAAGGTACTAGGTGCATTAGTTAAGCCAAATGGCATTACTAACCACTATCAATAACAACACTACACACCTTATCCTTGATATGACACCTTGTGTAGAAAAGGTTGTCCCGTTGTACCTCCATTTCCTCCTCTTTGGCGCGGGTAGTGAGGACCTTTCGAACCACTAGGCATCCAATCTCCTCATGCGTAGGTATCTCCTCACTCGATTCATTCTCTTCCTCTTCTAGAGGCGGTATCCCCTCGTACTCCTCTTCCTCATCTGATACAATTTCCCCATTTGGCAACATCAGCATGGTCCTTTGGCTGGGGCATTGAGAAGCGATGTGGCCAAATCCTTGACACTTAAAGCACTTGGTGTCTCGACCACGTGGTTGGGAAGCTGCATTATTAGCCTTAAAGTCAGGCTTGGGCGCTGCCTTGGAAGGGAGGCCATTTGGCCTTGGAGGGTAAGAAGGAGCTGCGGCCTTCTCCTCCCTTTTTGGTTGAGAAGTGCGCCAATTTCCAGCTTGATAAGTAGTGCTTTGTCGTGCAGTACCCCTCCTCTTGAGGCGCCGTTCAATGGTAACCGCCTTCTCGAGCATTTCATTCATGTCGAGGTAGTGTTGGAGTTCCACTACTTCAGCAATCTCGGGCCTCAATCCATGTAGAAAACGAGCCATAGTGGCCTCTCCATCTTCACGCAAATCCGCCTTCATGATGGCCATTTCCATCTCCTTGTAATAATCCTCAACTGACATGGACCCTTGGTTGAGAGCTTGTAGCCGACGGTGTAGATCTCGACTATAGTAGCTCGGAACGAACCTTTTTCTCATCAGACTCCTCATTTCCTCCCAAGTTTCCACAGGTCTCTCACGATTTCTCCTTCGGCTTAGTCTAAGTTGGTCCCACCAAATGGAGGCGTAGTCAGTGAATTCTACGGCTGCTAGTTTCACCTTTTGCTCCTCCGTATAGGTGTGGCATTCATAGACTAACTCAATTTTCCGTTCCCATTCCAAGTACGCCTCGGGGTCCGACTTGCCTTGGAATGAGGGAATCTTGAGTTTGACACCTTTAATGGTGTCATCTCCTCGACGTTGGAACCTTTGATCATTTTGGTGCCTCCCCTCAAACGCTTCCTCTTCATCGTTTGAGTATGCCGATTCTTTGCCCTTACTCGGGGTAGGTGGGGGTTTCGAGTTCTCCAACTGATCAATTCGATCATGCAATGGTTCAATTTCATTCTTAAGCAATCGTTTGAACTCCCTCATCATGGCTTCCAACTGTAGTTTGATGTCCATGGTTTGTTCACCAACTTCACTAGACATATTTAGTCCACCTGCAAAACAAATAAACAAAACGAGTTCCTCTCTCTTTTTTTTTTATATGATGTATAGGTCACTCACACTCGTGTTTCACTCAAGTGTATCACTCTCTAATAATCTTACCAAGCAATTCCTTGGCTTGCTTGTTGCTTGAGTTGAACAAACTAGGCGTCACCGCAATGTACGTTCTTGACTAGTCAACAGGTGACACACAAGCTAGTAGCAATAAAATGGAGTTGAATGACTGAAGACCTAGACACGACTCAAGATTAGAATATAGTTGGACAATAACTAACGACGCAAAAGAAAGTAAGACAATTAACTTGAATGCTGAAATTTTGAAAATCCTAGAAAACTCTACCCGAAACCCAATTTTCTGGAATTTGTTGAGCTGCTGGTCCGTGGTCTTTTTGGTAAGGGTTTTGGAGTATTTTGGGTGGCCTTATGCTGCTCAAATAATGGGCAATCTACTACCTAAAACTCAGCCCAATCGGGTGTCACAATTGCTCCAACAGTTTTAGGGAAATTCAAGAATTCAAGATTCGGAAATTGGAAAGTGTGATCTGATTTGGACACTTGGGGTTGTTAAGGATTGGAAACCTTGGAGTTTGGTCAAATTTGGGAGTCCCAAGTGGTTCAAATTCGAAATTTTGGGGCTGGTCAGATTTGGAAGTCAGATTTTGCACCAAATTTGGTAAACTTGTAGGCTGTCAAGAATTGGAGGTTGTTCAGATTCGGAAGTCCAAGTTTGAATCAGATTTGGTGGCTTGAAGGTTGACCAAGACTAGGGCTGTTCAGATTTGGAAGTCCAAGTTTGAATCAGATTTGGTAAAACTTGAAGGCTGGTCAAGAATTGGAGGTTGTTCAGATTTGGAAGTCCAAGTTGGAATCAGATTTGATAAAACTTGAAGGCTGGTCAAAAATTGGAAACTAGAGCCGTCATTCTTAGAATTTTTTTTTTGACTTCTGTTGGGGTGTTTTCACACAATATTCAGCTAGTTTAGACCAGAATTTCACAGCAATTAACGTAAACAACTTGGACAGATTTGGTTTCAAGATCAAAGTTCCATGAAAACAAGAACACGGTTGAGGGTTTATTTCAGGTTTCAAGACTGCCAAGATTAACCTCTTTGATCCAAGAAGCTCAAGACTTCCCCAATAAGGTTTTGATGTTCGAGTTTTGCAAAGCAACAACACAAAGGTTCAAGAAACAAGTGCAAACAGATTCGGTATCCCAGCAAATTAATTCCAGCAACGACTCAAGGGAATGACAATAAGGTATGCATCACAATAGATTTTTTTTTTTGGATTTAAACAGAACATAAACACAAGACAAAACTGGACAGAAAATTTCGGACAACAACTAAACAACAAAGACAGATTTCTGACAAGGAAACAACCAAGACAGATTTAGGACTTGACAAACCCGAGCACTTGAGCTACGAATTTAGAAGACTAAAATAGATCTAAAAACAATAAAAAGGGATATTCGTGATACCTCTAACCAGCTCTGATGCCAGCTGATGCGAGACGCGGAAGCAACTTCGGATCTAGAGGAACACGATGAAGATTGGATGGAGTTGAACCTGAACTTGGACCACTCAAGAACAGATTTAACGGTAGAGGACGCCACAATCAAGTATGTGTGCTTGATTGATAAGTCAAGAACAGCCTAGGATCAACTCTAGGATGTTCAACTTAGCTTTCACAAGCTAAGGGAATTTGCCACAAGGAATGGACGAAATTCTGGAAATTTTATTCAATACTCTCAAAAACTGAATGTAACATGCGGCTTGAGGCTATTAATAGCCGTGACTAAGACCTAATAAACTGGAAAAATAACAAGGAAAGTTCGGCCAGGCCCTTGGGCCTTCACTTGACCGAAAGCTAGCCCAACTAACTATAGATCTTAAGCGTCGGGGGCGTTGCCCCCGAACCCCCACCGGGGGCTTCGCTGCGCCCCAGGGCCCCCAAGCCAGGGGCGCGTCGCCCGTACGGCTCAGCGAGGGTACTTAACTGCAGCTTGGCCCGCTATTTGGAGCTTGAACACTTGCATCTTCAATTGTAAGCAGCATTTTAGTAGTCGTGCAAGGATGTTCCAACTCAATTCCTTCAACGCCCGGTTTTTCTTGGGTTTGGATGGCACGTACCAAGGCTTGGAGGGACTCCTTGAATCTCTTAGCTCGTCCTCGTGTCACTGGGCCTTGGGGCACCTTCACAGGGTCTACTTGTACACTTTGGGCCTCGTGCTCAACCGCATCATGTATCCCATGAAATCGAACTCGGGCTCGAACACACTTGCAAGGCACCAAGGCGGATTTGGTGATGTTGGAGCTTCATGTGGACTAAGAGCAAGACAAAAATCATAATGGTCATTGAGGTACTTGTTCTTTAAACGAACCCTTGGTACACAACCATCCCCAAAATGTGGAATGTTCCCTTCAAGACGAGCTCGAATCAACTCCCCTTTGGTGTGGACTAATTTGAGTTGACATTGTTCCATGAATGGATACCAACGGGGTTTAACTCTTGGAGTACCAACTCCATGGAGGCTTGCAACATCTACAATTGATTTTGGAATGGAACACACCAAGATCAGCTCAACTTGCCTTTGCTTGGTCTGTATAAAAGAAGAAACACTACACAAAGCAAGGGCAAGTTCGTTAAGGAAATAATAGGCCTTCACCGGGTTGCTCAAGATCAGCCCACTTTCTATCTTTTCTTCCTTTTTACCACCCATCTCATTAGATTTTTTCATCTCTTTTTCTAGTTCAACAGCTGACCCTTGGATCTCATTCCTTTCAACTCCCTCGGATTTTACCTCTTCAGGCTCAAATCCCCATCTCGCTTTTTCTCCATCCTATAACGCTCAAGCTCACTTTTCATGCGTGCTAGATCAATACAAAGCTGGTCATAAGTAAGTGATACTAGTCCAAAACGACGACCATTAAATAAGAAGGAATACTTATTAGCATGTCCGTCATATTTAACTTCTCGCCTTGACATCCATGCTTTGCCTAACAACACATGTGTCACTTGAATTGGGACTACATCACACAACACCTCATCCACATATTTGCCGATTTGAATAGGTACAAGTGTGTGCTTAGTAACCCAAACATCACCATGAGTGCATTGTTCCCCTTGAAGAACTGGAATTCCTCAATGAGTTTTGAATCAACTTCTCTCCAAGTACTCCAAGATGGCAACGTTTAAGTGGCTGGAATTTGAAAGGAAATTTTGGACAGATTTGATGGATGCGCTATTGTGAATGGAATCTCAATGAAAACTTAGCTTCCTAAAATGTAGGAGAGAATGTAGGAGAGTGTTCCTAAAATGTAGGAGAGAGTATAGGAGAGTGTTCCTTAAACGTAGGAGAGTGTTCCTAAAACGTAGGAGAGAATATAGGAGAGTGTCCAAGTGAAAACAAAGAAACCCTAGCGCAAATGAAGCCCTAGCCACAAGTAGAAACCCTAGCGCAAACGAAACCTTAGTCGCACAAATGAAATCCTAGCCGCACAAAGGGAACCCTAGCCGCCACAAGGAAACCCTAGCCGTCGCCCTCTTGTTTCCTTGTTGCCTTCGGCTATGACTAACGACTTGGACAGAATTTGGTAGCAATGTTGGAACACCAACGACCAGAAATTTCGATGCAACAAACGACTCAATACCACGAAACAACTTGCGGACAGATTGTTCACAACAACTACGGATGAATGGATAGAAATTGGACTCACGAAGACCAACAAAATTCCGGGCAGATTTGACACAACAAAGAAACATGCACGGCAGAATTGAAGATGCAAGACACAACCAAGTTTGGACAGATTTTCAAGCAACGACGTGACACACAAACGGACAGAATTGGTGACACAACCAACGACTCCAACGCAAGAACAAGTTGTGGACAGAAATTATCAATAAACTAGACACAACACAAAGGAGAAAACACACCAACAGATTTTGTGTTCGGATGAACAGTAACGTGAACAGTGTCGGATGAACATTACCGGTGAACAGTGTCGATGAACAGTACGATGAACAGTGACGTTTTTTTTTTTTTTTGTTGTAAAGCAAGGCAGCGGAACAAGAAACGCAAAGACAAACTACGGATATAACGGAAGATACCTCAACCAAAGCTCTGAAGCCAACTGATACGTTCCTCGATCAACACGTTTCGAGACACGTAGCCCGTTTGCCCAAGGATCTAGCGAGGTTGTCCAACGCTTGGTTTGCGGAACCTAGAATCAAACGGACGACACGATTTGATTTAGGTAGTAGACGACACTCCGATGAAGGTGAATACTCCAGGGGAATAGGTCGGATGAACAATCAAGGACAGGACGCAAGATTGCTCAATAACCCTATCCAAAGCAAGTTAAAGGCTCGAATTCTCTAAAAAAGAAAACGAAAGTACTAAGAATTTTATTCATAAAACTTGTGTCTTTAACCTTACAAAGCTAGCCTATTTATAGGCTAAAGTGACTAAAACCCTAAAGGCTAGGAAAAGGAAAAAGTCGGCCCATGCTCTTGGAACAAGATGGGCCGGCCCATGCTCTTACTTAATCATTAACTAATTGCTAACTAATTGATGGGGCCTAAGGCCTTATTCTCTTGGTGGCCCGCTTGACTCTTCGTGGGCTTGGATCATGGTGTAAATGACTCGATTGTCTCTCTCCACGCCCTCAATATCTTTGTGAACTCCATGTTGGTCTTGGACAAGTCTAACCAGAACTTGGAGTGATTCTTTGAAGAGCTTGGCCCGTGCACGCGTGATTGGGCCCAATGGAACTCGGACTGGGTCATTACTTGGGCTAAGGTCCGTGCACACATTAGTCCCCTCCACTTGAGAAGGATTTGTCCTCAAATCTGGATGGAAATGAATGACACGAACAAGGGTTGGTAGTCTGAATCCTCAAATCGAACGCCACCACAGATTGACTTACATGTTTCTTGGTTAGTTTGAAAAAATGCTCACAACCAGCCTAGAAAAACTCATGGCTTTACTCCAGTGGCTCCTCTTGTTCATATCATTCCCCTCCTCTTGAAAGCAATTTGCCCACAAATTGAAGCAAGAATGGTGACAAGACGAGTTACATGCCTTCGACTCAATCTTGTTATGATGGCTACAGATGGCATCCAATTCAAAGCCCATGTGCTAAGTTGGAAAATAACCCTTGTCGAACCTTGAATCTCACAAACCATCTTCAATGTATGCTCAACTTGATCGTTTGTGGTCATGAGGTAAGGGTCCTCAAAGTGGTATGAAGTGTATCCCATGAAATCGAACTCGGGCTCGAACACACTTGCAAGGCACCAAGGCGGATTTGGTGATGTTGGAGCTTCATGTGGACTAAGAGCAAGACAAAAATCATAATGGTCATTGAGGTACTTGTTCTTTAAACGAACCCTTGGTACACAACCATCCCCAAAATGTGGAGTGTTCCCTTCAAGACGAGCTCGAATCAACTCCCCTTTGGTGTGGACTAATTTGAGTTGACATTGTTCCATGAATGGATACCAACGGGGTTTAACTCTTGGAGTACCAACTCCATGGAGGCTTGCAACATCTACAATTGATTTTGGAATGGAACACACCAAGATCAGCTCAACTTGCCTTTGCTTGGTCTGTATAAAAGAAGAAACACTACACAAAGCAAGGGCAAGTTCGTTAAGGAAATAATAGGCCTTCACCGGGTTGCTCAAGATCAGCCCACTTTCTATCTTTTCTTCCTTTTTACCACCCATCTCATTAGATTTTTTCATCTCTTTTTCTAGTTCAACAGCTGACCCTTGGATCTCATTCCTTTCAACTCCCTCGGATTTTACCTCTTCAGGCTCAAATCCCCATCTCGCTTTTTCTCCATCCTATAACGCTCAAGCTCACTTTTCATGCGTGCTAGATCAATACAAAGCTGGTCATAAGTAAGTGATACTAGTCCAAAACGACGACCATTAAATAAGAAGGAATACTTATTAGCATGTCCGTCATATTTAACTTCTCGCCTTGACATCCATGCTTTGCCTAACAACACATGTGTCACTTGAATTGGGACTACATCACACAACACCTCATCCACATATTTGCCGATTTGAATAGGTACAAGTGTGTGCTTAGTAACCCAAACATCACCATGAGTGCTCGTCAACTTGTACGGTTGAAGATGATCAATGGTTGGAAGATTTAATTTCCCAACCATGATAGCACTTGCAAGGTTGACTTCACAACTCCCATCAATGGTCAAGCTACTGATTTTATCTTTGACACCACAACGAGTATAAAACCAACCAAGCAACTGAGATTTGATGATGTCCAATTGCTCATCTACACCACGTAATGCCACTTCTTTGACTCCCTTAGGATCAGGAAGACAATGTTGTGAGCTAGCTTTTATGCGTCTTGTACTCGCCATGAATGTATGAGGGAACCTGCAAAAAGTTAGCAACGAAACCGAAGATATTGCCTTTCATGCTCCCTTGCGTGTATCCACTCGCACTCATGTATATGGATGTCACTCTAATGCTCTCACGACACTTCTCAAGTCACAAATTGTTCCCCTTGAAGAACTGGAATTCCTCAATGAGTTTTGAATCAACTTCTCTCCAAGTACTCCAAGATGGCAACGTTTAAGTGGCTGGAATTTGAAAGGAAATTTTGGACAGATTTGATGGATGCGCTATTGTGAATGGAATCTCAATGAAAACTTAGCTTCCTAAAATGTAGGAGAGAATGTAGGAGAGTGTTCCTAAAATGTAGGAGAGAGTATAGGAGAGTGTTCCTTAAACGTAGGAGAGTGTTCCTAAAACGTAGGAGAGAATATAGGAGAGTGTCCAAGTGAAAACAAAGAAACCCTAGCGCAAATGAAGCCCTAGCCACAAGTAGAAACCCTAGCGCAAACGAAACCTTAGTCGCACAAATGAAATCCTAGCCGCACAAAGGGAACCCTAGCCGCCACAAGGAAACCCTAGCCGTCGCCCTCTTGTTTCCTTGTTGCCTTCGGCTATGACTAACGACTTGGACAGAATTTGGTAGCAATGTTGGAACACCAACGACCAGAAATTTCGATGCAACAAACGACTCAATACCACGAAACAACTTGCGGACAGATTGTTCACAACAACTACGGATGAATGGATAGAAATTGGACTCACGAAGACCAACAAAATTCCGGGCAGATTTGACACAACAAAGAAACATGCACGGCAGAATTGAAGATGCAAGACACAACCAAGTTTGGACAGATTTTCAAGCAACGACGTGACACACAAACGGACAGAATTGGTGACACAACCAACGACTCCAACGCAAGAACAAGTTGTGGACAGAAATTATCAATAAACTAGACACAACACAAAGGAGAAAACACACCAACAGATTTTGTGTTCGGATGAACAGTAACGTGAACAGTGTCGGATGAACATTACCGGTGAACAGTGTCGATGAACAGTACGATGAACAGTGACGTTTTTTTTTTTTTTTGTTGTAAAGCAAGGCAGCGGAACAAGAAACGCAAAGACAAACTACGGATATAACGGAAGATACCTCAACCAAAGCTCTGAAGCCAACTGATACGTTCCTCGATCAACACGTTTCGAGACACGTAGCCCGTTTGCCCAAGGATCTAGCGAGGTTGTCCAACGCTTGGTTTGCGGAACCTAGAATCAAACGGACGACACGATTTGATTTAGGTAGTAGACGACACTCCGATGAAGGTGAATACTCCAGGGGAATAGGTCGGATGAACAATCAAGGACAGGACGCAAGATTGCTCAATAACCCTATCCAAAGCAAGTTAAAGGCTCGAATTCTCTAAAAAAGAAAACGAAAGTACTAAGAATTTTATTCATAAAACTTGTGTCTTTAACCTTACAAAGCTAGCCTATTTATAGGCTAAAGTGACTAAAACCCTAAAGGCTAGGAAAAGGAAAAAGTCGGCCCATGCTCTTGGAACAAGATGGGCCGGCCCATGCTCTTACTTAATCATTAACTAATTGCTAACTAATTGATGGGGCCTAAGGCCTTATTCTCTTGGTGGCCCGCTTGACTCTTCGTGGGCTTGGATCATGGTGTAAATGACTCGATTGTCTCTCTCCACGCCCTCAATATCTTTGTGAACTCCATGTTGGTCTTGGACAAGTCTAACCAGAACTTGGAGTGATTCTTTGAAGAGCTTGGCCCGTGCACGCGTGATTGGGCCCAATGGAACTCGGACTGGGTCATTACTTGGGCTAAGGTCCGTGCACACATTAGTCCCCTCCACTTGAGAAGGATTTG
The DNA here is from genome assembly GCF_036785885.1 of Coffea arabica. Lineage (NCBI taxonomy): Eukaryota > Viridiplantae > Streptophyta > Magnoliopsida > Gentianales > Rubiaceae > Coffea > Coffea arabica. The sequence goes on from NC_092329.1 coordinate 36,318,650, forward strand.
TCCTCAAATCTGGATGGAAATGAATGACACGAACAAGGGTTGGTAGTCTGAATCCTCAAATCGAACGCCACCACAGATTGACTTACATGTTTCTTGGTTAGTTTGAAAAAATGCTCACAACCAGCCTAGAAAAACTCATGGCTTTACTCCAGTGGCTCCTCTTGTTCATATCATTCCCCTCCTCTTGAAAGCAATTTGCCCACAAATTGAAGCAAGAATGGTGACAAGACGAGTTACATGCCTTCGACTCAATCTTGTTATGATGGCTACAGATGGCATCCAATTCAAAGCCCATGTGCTAAGTTGGAAAATAACCCTTGTCGAACCTTGAATCTCACAAACCATCTTCAATGTATGCTCAACTTGATCGTTTGTGGTCATGAGGTAAGGGTCCTCAAAGTGGTATGAAGTGTATCCCATGAAATCGAACTCGGGCTCGAACACACTTGCAAGGCACCAAGGCGGATTTGGTGATGTTGGAGCTTCATGTGGACTAAGAGCAAGACAAAAATCATAATGGTCATTGAGGTACTTGTTCTTTAAACGAACCCTTGGTACACAACCATCCCCAAAATGTGGAGTGTTCCCTTCAAGACGAGCTCGAATCAACTCCCCTTTGGTGTGGACTAATTTGAGTTGACATTGTTCCATGAATGGATACCAACGGGGTTTAACTCTTGGAGTACCAACTCCATGGAGGCTTGCAACATCTACAATTGATTTTGGAATGGAACACACCAAGATCAGCTCAACTTGCCTTTGCTTGGTCTGTATAAAAGAAGAAACACTACACAAAGCAAGGGCAAGTTCGTTAAGGAAATAATAGGCCTTCACCGGGTTGCTCAAGATCAGCCCACTTTCTCTCTTTTCTTCCTTTTTACCACCCATCTCATTAGATTTTTTCATCTCTTTTTCTAGTTCAACAGCTGACCCTTGGATCTCATTCCTTTCAACTCCCTCGGATTTTACCTCTTCAGGCTCAAATCCCCATCTCGCTTTTTCTCCATCCTATAACGCTCAAGCTCACTTTTCATGCGTGCTAGATCAATACAAAGCTGGTCATAAGTAAGTGATACTAGTCCAAAACGACGACCATTAAATAAGAAGGAATACTTAGTAGCATGTCCGTCATATTTAACTTCTCGCCTTGACATCCATGCTTTGCCTAACAACACATGTGTCACTTGAATTGGGACTACATCACACAACACCTCATCCACATATTTGCCGATTTGAATAGGTACAAGTGTGTGCTTAGTAACCCAAACATCACCATGAGTGCTCGTCAACTTGTACGGTTGAAGATGATCAATGGTTGGAAGATTTAATTTCCCAACCATGATAGCACTTGCAAGGTTGACTTCACAACTCCCATCAATGGTCAAGCTACTGATTTTATCTTTGACACCACAACGAGTATAAAACCAACCAAGCAACTGAGATTTGATGATGTCCAATTGCTCATCTACACCACGTAATGCCACTTCTTTGACTCCCTTAGGATCAGGAAGACAATGTTGTGAGCTAGCTTTTATGCGTCTTGTACTCGCCATGAATGTATGAGGGAACCTGCAAAAAGTTAGCAACGAAACCGAAGATATTGCCTTTCATGCTCCCTTGCGTGTATCCACTCGCACTCATGTATATGGATGTCACTCTAATGCTCTCACGACACTTCTCAAGTCACAAATTGTTCCCCTTGAAGAACTGGAATTCCTCAATGAGTTTTGAATCAACTTCTCTCCAAGTACTCCAAGATGGCAACGTTTAAGTGGCTGGAATTTGAAAGGAAATTTTGGACAGATTTGATGGATGCGCTATTGTGAATGGAATCTCAATGAAAACTTAGCTTCCTAAAATGTAGGAGAGAATGTAGGAGAGTGTTCCTAAAATGTAGGAGAGAGTATAGGAGAGTGTTCCTTAAACGTAGGAGAGTGTTCCTAAAACGTAGGAGAGAATATAGGAGAGTGTCCAAGTGAAAACAAAGAAACCCTAGCGCAAATGAAGCCCTAGCCACAAGTAGAAACCCTAGCGCAAACGAAACCTTAGTCGCACAAATGAAATCCTAGCCGCACAAAGGGAACCCTAGCCGCCACAAGGAAACCCTAGCCGTCGCCCTCTTGTTTCCTTGTTGCCTTCGGCTATGACTAACGACTTGGACAGAATTTGGTAGCAATGTTGGAACACCAACGACCAGAAATTTCGATGCAACAAACGACTCAATACCACGAAACAACTTGCGGACAGATTGTTCACAACAACTACGGATGAATGGATAGAAATTGGACTCACGAAGACCAACAAAATTCCGGGCAGATTTGACACAACAAAGAAACATGCACGGCAGAATTGAAGATGCAAGACACAACCAAGTTTGGACAGATTTTCAAGCAACGACGTGACACACAAACGGACAGAATTGGTGACACAACCAACGACTCCAACGCAAGAACAAGTTGTGGACAGAAATTATCAATAAACTAGACACAACACAAAGGAGAAAACACACCAACAGATTTTGTGTTCGGATGAACAGTAACGTGAACAGTGTCGGATGAACATTACCGGTGAACAGTGTCGATGAACAGTACGATGAACAGTGACGTTTTTTTTTTTTTTTGTTGTAAAGCAAGGCAGCGGAACAAGAAACGCAAAGACAAACTACGGATATAACGGAAGATACCTCAACCAAAGCTCTGAAGCCAACTGATACGTTCCTCGATCAACACGTTTCGAGACACGTAGCCCGTTTGCCCAAGGATCTAGCGAGGTTGTCCAACGCTTGGTTTGCGGAACCTAGAATCAAACGGACGACACGATTTGATTTAGGTAGTAGACGACACTCCGATGAAGGTGAATACTCCAGGGGAATAGGTCGGATGAACAATCAAGGACAGGACGCAAGATTGCTCAATAACCCTATCCAAAGCAAGTTAAAGGCTCGAATTCTCTAAAAAAGAAAACGAAAGTACTAAGAATTTTATTCATAAAACTTGTGTCTTTAACCTTACAAAGCTAGCCTATTTATAGGCTAAAGTGACTAAAACCCTAAAGGCTAGGAAAAGGAAAAAGTCGGCCCATGCTCTTGGAACAAGATGGGCCGGCCCATGCTCTTACTTAATCATTAACTAATTGCTAACTAATTGATGGGGCCTAAGGCCTTATTCTCTTGGTGGCCCGCTTGACTCTTCGTGGGCTTGGATCATGGTGTAAATGACTCGATTGTCTCTCTCCACGCCCTCAATATCTTTGTGAACTCCATGTTGGTCTTGGACAAGTCTAACCAGAACTTGGAGTGATTCTTTGAAGAGCTTGGCCCGTGCACGCGTGATTGGGCCCAATGGAACTCGGACTGGGTCATTACTTGGGCTAAGGTCCGTGCACACATTAGTCCCCTCCACTTGAGAAGGATTTGTCCTCAAATCTGGATGGAAATGAATGACACGAACAAGGGTTGGTAGTCTGAATCCTCAAATCGAACGCCACCACAGATTGACTTACATGTTTCTTGGTTAGTTTGAAAAAATGCTCACAACCAGCCTAGAAAAACTCATGGCTTTACTCCAGTGGCTCCTCTTGTTCATATCATTCCCCTCCTCTTGAAAGCAATTTGCCCACAAATTGAAGCAAGAATGGTGACAAGACGAGTTACATGCCTTCGACTCAATCTTGTTATGATGGCTACAGATGGCATCCAATTCAAAGCCCATGTGCTAAGTTGGAAAATAACCCTTGTCGAACCTTGAATCTCACAAACCATCTTCAATGTATGCTCAACTTGATCGTTTGTGGTCATGAGGTAAGGGTCCTCAAAGTGGTATGAAGTGTATCCCATGAAATCGAACTCGGGCTCGAACACACTTGCAAGGCACCAAGGCGGATTTGGTGATGTTGGAGCTTCATGTGGACTAAGAGCAAGACAAAAATCATAATGGTCATTGAGGTACTTGTTCTTTAAACGAACCCTTGGTACACAACCATCCCCAAAATGTGGAGTGTTCCCTTCAAGACGAGCTCGAATCAACTCCCCTTTGGTGTGGACTAATTTGAGTTGACATTGTTCCATGAATGGATACCAACGGGGTTTAACTCTTGGAGTACCAACTCCATGGAGGCTTGCAACATCTACAATTGATTTTGGAATGGAACACACCAAGATCAGCTCAACTTGCCTTTGCTTGGTCTGTATAAAAGAAGAAACACTACACAAAGCAAGGGCAAGTTCGTTAAGGAAATAATAGGCCTTCACCGGGTTGCTCAAGATCAGCCCACTTTCTATCTTTTCTTCCTTTTTACCACCCATCTCATTAGATTTTTTCATCTCTTTTTCTAGTTCAACAGCTGACCCTTGGATCTCATTCCTTTCAACTCCCTCGGATTTTACCTCTTCAGGCTCAAATCCCCATCTCGCTTTTTCTCCATCCTATAACGCTCAAGCTCACTTTTCATGCGTGCTAGATCAATACAAAGCTGGTCATAAGTAAGTGATACTAGTCCAAAACGACGACCATTAAATAAGAAGGAATACTTATTAGCATGTCCGTCATATTTAACTTCTCGCCTTGACATCCATGCTTTGCCTAACAACACATGTGTCACTTGAATTGGGACTACATCACACAACACCTCATCCACATATTTGCCGATTTGAATAGGTACAAGTGTGTGCTTAGTAACCCAAACATCACCATGAGTGCTCGTCAACTTGTACGGTTGAAGATGATCAATGGTTGGAAGATTTAATTTCCCAACCATGATAGCACTTGCAAGGTTGACTTCACAACTCCCATCAATGGTCAAGCTACTGATTTTATCTTTGACACCACAACGAGTATAAAACCAACCAAGCAACTGAGATTTGATGATGTCCAATTGCTCATCTACACCACGTAATGCCACTTCTTTGACTCCCTTAGGATCAGGAAGACAATGTTGTGAGCTAGCTTTTATGCGTCTTGTACTCGCCATGAATGTATGAGGGAACCTGCAAAAAGTTAGCAACGAAACCGAAGATATTGCCTTTCATGCTCCCTTGCGTGTATCCACTCGCACTCATGTATATGGATGTCACTCTAATGCTCTCACGACACTTCTCAAGTCACAAATTGTTCCCCTTGAAGAACTGGAATTCCTCAATGAGTTTTGAATCAACTTCTCTCCAAGTACTCCAAGATGGCAACGTTTAAGTGGCTGGAATTTGAAAGGAAATTTTGGACAGATTTGATGGATGCGCTATTGTGAATGGAATCTCAATGAAAACTTAGCTTCCTAAAATGTAGGAGAGAATGTAGGAGAGTGTTCCTAAAATGTAGGAGAGAGTATAGGAGAGTGTTCCTTAAACGTAGGAGAGTGTTCCTAAAACGTAGGAGAGAATATAGGAGAGTGTCCAAGTGAAAACAAAGAAACCCTAGCGCAAATGAAGCCCTAGCCACAAGTAGAAACCCTAGCGCAAACGAAACCTTAGTCGCACAAATGAAATCCTAGCCGCACAAAGGGAACCCTAGCCGCCACAAGGAAACCCTAGCCGTCGCCCTCTTGTTTCCTTGTTGCCTTCGGCTATGACTAACGACTTGGACAGAATTTGGTAGCAATGTTGGAACACCAACGACCAGAAATTTCGATGCAACAAACGACTCAATACCACGAAACAACTTGCGGACAGATTGTTCACAACAACTACGGATGAATGGATAGAAATTGGACTCACGAAGACCAACAAAATTCCGGGCAGATTTGACACAACAAAGAAACATGCACGGCAGAATTGAAGATGCAAGACACAACCAAGTTTGGACAGATTTTCAAGCAACGACGTGACACACAAACGGACAGAATTGGTGACACAACCAACGACTCCAACGCAAGAACAAGTTGTGGACAGAAATTATCAATAAACTAGACACAACACAAAGGAGAAAACACACCAACAGATTTTGTGTTCGGATGAACAGTAACGTGAACAGTGTCGGATGAACATTACCGGTGAACAGTGTCGATGAACAGTACGATGAACAGTGACGTTTTTTTTTTTTTTTTGTTGTAAAGCAAGGCAGCGGAACAAGAAACGCAAAGACAAACTACGGATATAACGGAAGATACCTCAACCAAAGCTCTGAAGCCAACTGATACGTTCCTCGATCAACACGTTTCGAGACACGTAGCCCGTTTGCCCAAGGATCTAGCGAGGTTGTCCAACGCTTGGTTTGCGGAACCTAGAATCAAACGGACGACACGATTTGATTTAGGTAGTAGACGACACTCCGATGAAGGTGAATACTCCAGGGGAATAGGTCGGATGAACAATCAAGGACAGGACGCAAGATTGCTCAATAACCCTATCCAAAGCAAGTTAAAGGCTCGAATTCTCTAAAAAAGAAAACGAAAGTACTAAGAATTTTATTCATAAAACTTGTGTCTTTAACCTTACAAAGCTAGCCTATTTATAGGCTAAAGTGACTAAAACCCTAAAGGCTAGGAAAAGGAAAAAGTCGGCCCATGCTCTTGGAACAAGATGGGCCGGCCCATGCTCTTACTTAATCATTAACTAATTGCTAACTAATTGATGGGGCCTAAGGCCTTATTCTCTTGGTGGCCCGCTTGACTCTTCGTGGGCTTGGATCATGGTGTAAATGACTCGATTGTCTCTCTCCACGCCCTCAATATCTTTGTGAACTCCATGTTGGTCTTGGACAAGTCTAACCAGAACTTGGAGTGATTCTTTGAAGAGCTTGGCCCGTGCACGCGTGATTGGGCCCAATGGAACTCGGACTGGGTCATTACTTGGGCTAAGGTCCGTGCACACATTAGTCCCCTCCACTTGAGAAGGATTTGTCCTCAAATCTGGATGGAAATGAATGACACGAACAAGGGTTGGTAGTCTGAATCCTCAAATCGAACGCCACCACAGATTGACTTACATGTTTCTTGGTTAGTTTGAAAAAATGCTCACAACCAGCCTAGAAAAACTCATGGCTTTACTCCAGTGGCTCCTCTTGTTCATATCATTCCCCTCCTCTTGAAAGCAATTTGCCCACAAATTGAAGCAAGAATGGTGACAAGACGAGTTACATGCCTTCGACTCAATCTTGTTATGATGGCTACAGATGGCATCCAATTCAAAGCCCATGTGCTAAGTTGGAAAATAACCCTTGTCGAACCTTGAATCTCACAAACCATCTTCAATGTATGCTCAACTTGATCGTTTGTGGTCATGAGGTAAGGGTCCTCAAAGTGGTATGAAGTGTATCCCATGAAATCGAACTCGGGCTCGAACACACTTGCAAGGCACCAAGGCGGATTTGGTGATGTTGGAGCTTCATGTGGACTAAGAGCAAGACAAAAATCATAATGGTCATTGAGGTACTTGTTCTTTAAACGAACCCTTGGTACACAACCATCCCCAAAATGTGGAGTGTTCCCTTCAAGACGAGCTCGAATCAACTCCCCTTTGGTGTGGACTAATTTGAGTTGACATTGTTCCATGAATGGATACCAACGGGGTTTAACTCTTGGAGTACCAACTCCATGGAGGCTTGCAACATCTACAATTGATTTTGGAATGGAACACACCAAGATCAGCTCAACTTGCCTTTGCTTGGTCTGTATAAAAGAAGAAACACTACACAAAGCAAGGGCAAGTTCGTTAAGGAAATAATAGGCCTTCACCGGGTTGCTCAAGATCAGCCCACTTTCTCTCTTTTCTTCCTTTTTACCACCCATCTCATTAGATTTTTTCATCTCTTTTTCTAGTTCAACAGCTGACCCTTGGATCTCATTCCTTTCAACTCCCTCGGATTTTACCTCTTCAGGCTCAAATCCCCATCTCGCTTTTTCTCCATCCTATAACGCTCAAGCTCACTTTTCATGCGTGCTAGATCAATACAAAGCTGGTCATAAGTAAGTGATACTAGTCCAAAACGACGACCATTAAATAAGAAGGAATACTTAGTAGCATGTCCGTCATATTTAACTTCTCGCCTTGACATCCATGCTTTGCCTAACAACACATGTGTCACTTGAATTGGGACTACATCACACAACACCTCATCCACATATTTGCCGATTTGAATAGGTACAAGTGTGTGCTTAGTAACCCAAACATCACCATGAGTGCTCGTCAACTTGTACGGTTGAAGATGATCAATGGTTGGAAGATTTAATTTCCCAACCATGATAGCACTTGCAAGGTTGACTTCACAACTCCCATCAATGGTCAAGCTACTGATTTTATCTTTGACACCACAACGAGTATAAAACCAACCAAGCAACTGAGATTTGATGATGTCCAATTGCTCATCTACACCACGTAATGCCACTTCTTTGACTCCCTTAGGATCAGGAAGACAATGTTGTGAGCTAGCTTTTATGCGTCTTGTACTCGCCATGAATGTATGAGGGAACCTGCAAAAAGTTAGCAACGAAACCGAAGATATTGCCTTTCATGCTCCCTTGCGTGTATCCACTCGCACTCATGTATATGGATGTCACTCTAATGCTCTCACGACACTTCTCAAGTCACAAATTGTTCCCCTTGAAGAACTGGAATTCCTCAATGAGTTTTGAATCAACTTCTCTCCAAGTACTCCAAGATGGCAACGTTTAAGTGGCTGGAATTTGAAAGGAAATTTTGGACAGATTTGATGGATGCGCTATTGTGAATGGAATCTCAATGAAAACTTAGCTTCCTAAAATGTAGGAGAGAATGTAGGAGAGTGTTCCTAAAATGTAGGAGAGAGTATAGGAGAGTGTTCCTTAAACGTAGGAGAGTGTTCCTAAAACGTAGGAGAGAATATAGGAGAGTGTCCAAGTGAAAACAAAGAAACCCTAGCGCAAATGAAGCCCTAGCCACAAGTAGAAACCCTAGCGCAAACGAAACCTTAGTCGCACAAATGAAATCCTAGCCGCACAAAGGGAACCCTAGCCGCCACAAGGAAACCCTAGCCGTCGCCCTCTTGTTTCCTTGTTGCCTTCGGCTATGACTAACGACTTGGACAGAATTTGGTAGCAATGTTGGAACACCAACGACCAGAAATTTCGATGCAACAAACGACTCAATACCACGAAACAACTTGCGGACAGATTGTTCACAACAACTACGGATGAATGGATAGAAATTGGACTCACGAAGACCAACAAAATTCCGGGCAGATTTGACACAACAAAGAAACATGCACGGCAGAATTGAAGATGCAAGACACAACCAAGTTTGGACAGATTTTCAAGCAACGACGTGACACACAAACGGACAGAATTGGTGACACAACCAACGACTCCAACGCAAGAACAAGTTGTGGACAGAAATTATCAATAAACTAGACACAACACAAAGGAGAAAACACACCAACAGATTTTGTGTTCGGATGAACAGTAACGTGAACAGTGTCGGATGAACATTACCGGTGAACAGTGTCGATGAACAGTACGATGAACAGTGACGTTTTTTTTTTTTTTTGTTGTAAAGCAAGGCAGCGGAACAAGAAACGCAAAGACAAACTACGGATATAACGGAAGATACCTCAACCAAAGCTCTGAAGCCAACTGATACGTTCCTCGATCAACACGTTTCGAGACACGTAGCCCGTTTGCCCAAGGATCTAGCGAGGTTGTCCAACGCTTGGTTTGCGGAACCTAGAATCAAACGGACGACACGATTTGATTTAGGTAGTAGACGACACTCCGATGAAGGTGAATACTCCAGGGGAATAGGTCGGATGAACAATCAAGGACAGGACGCAAGATTGCTCAATAACCCTATCCAAAGCAAGTTAAAGGCTCGAATTCTCTAAAAAAGAAAACGAAAGTACTAAGAATTTTATTCATAAAACTTGTGTCTTTAACCTTACAAAGCTAGCCTATTTATAGGCTAAAGTGACTAAAACCCTAAAGGCTAGGAAAAGGAAAAAGTCGGCCCATGCTCTTGGAACAAGATGGGCCGGCCCATGCTCTTACTTAATCATTAACTAATTGCTAACTAATTGATGGGGCCTAAGGCCTTATTCTCTTGGTGGCCCGCTTGACTCTTCGTGGGCTTGGATCATGGTGTAAATGACTCGATTGTCTCTCTCCACGCCCTCAATATCTTTGTGAACTCCATGTTGGTCTTGGACAAGTCTAACCAGAACTTGGAGTGATTCTTTGAAGAGCTTGGCCCGTGCACGCGTGATTGGGCCCAATGGAACTCGGACTGGGTCATTACTTGGGCTAAGGTCCGTGCACACATTAGTCCCCTCCACTTGAGAAGGATTTGTCCTCAAATCTGGATGGAAATGAATGACACGAACAAGGGTTGGTAGTCTGAATCCTCAAATCGAACGCCACCACAGATTGACTTACATGTTTCTTGGTTAGTTTGAAAAAATGCTCACAACCAGCCTAGAAAAACTCATGGCTTTACTCCAGTGGCTCCTCTTGTTCATATCATTCCCCTCCTCTTGAAAGCAATTTGCCCACAAATTGAAGCAAGAATGGTGACAAGACGAGTTACATGCCTTCGACTCAATCTTGTTATGATGGCTACAGATGGCATCCAATTCAAAGCCCATGTGCTAAGTTGGAAAATAACCCTTGTCGAACCTTGAATCTCACAAACCATCTTCAATGTATGCTCAACTTGATCGTTTGTGGTCATGAGGTAAGGGTCCTCAAAGTGGTATGAAGTGTATCCCATGAAATCGAACTCGGGCTCGAACACACTTGCAAGGCACCAAGGCGGATTTGGTGATGTTGGAGCTTCATGTGGACTAAGAGCAAGACAAAAATCATAATGGTCATTGAGGTACTTGTTCTTTAAACGAACCCTTGGTACACAACCATCCCCAAAATGTGGAGTGTTCCCTTCAAGACGAGCTCGAATCAACTCCCCTTTGGTGTGGACTAATTTGAGTTGACATTGTTCCATGAATGGATACCAACGGGGTTTAACTCTTGGAGTACCAACTCCATGGAGGCTTGCAACATCTACAATTGATTTTGGAATGGAACACACCAAGATCAGCTCAACTTGCCTTTGCTTGGTCTGTATAAAAGAAGAAACACTACACAAAGCAAGGGCAAGTTCGTTAAGGAAATAATAGGCCTTCACCGGGTTGCTCAAGATCAGCCCACTTTCTCTCTTTTCTTCCTTTTTACCACCCATCTCATTAGATTTTTTCATCTCTTTTTCTAGTTCAACAGCTGACCCTTGGATCTCATTCCTTTCAACTCCCTCGGATTTTACCTCTTCAGGCTCAAATCCCCATCTCGCTTTTTCTCCATCCTATAACGCTCAAGCTCACTTTTCATGCGTGCTAGATCAATACAAAGCTGGTCATAAGTAAGTGATACTAGTCCAAAACGACGACCATTAAATAAGAAGGAATACTTAGTAGCATGTCCGTCATATTTAACTTCTCGCCTTGACATCCATGCTTTGCCTAACAACACATGTGTCACTTGAATTGGGACTACATCACACAACACCTCATCCACATATTTGCCGATTTGAATAGGTACAAGTGTGTGCTTAGTAACCCAAACATCACCATGAGTGCTCGTCAACTTGTACGGTTGAAGATGATCAATGGTTGGAAGATTTAATTTCCCAACCATGATAGCACTTGCAAGGTTGACTTCACAACTCCCATCAATGGTCAAGCTACTGATTTTATCTTTGACACCACAACGAGTATAAAACCAACCAAGCAACTGAGATTTGATGATGTCCAATTGCTCATCTACACCACGTAATGCCACTTCTTTGACTCCCTTAGGATCAGGAAGACAATGTTGTGAGCTAGCTTTTATGCGTCTTGTACTCGCCATGAATGTATGAGGGAACCTGCAAAAAGTTAGCAACGAAACCGAAGATATTGCCTTTCACGCTCCCTTGCGTGTATCCACTCGCACTCATGTATATGGATGTCACTCTAATGCTCTCACGACACTTCTCAAGTCACAAATTGTTCCCCTTGAAGAACTGGAATTCCTCAATGAGTTTTGAATCAACTTCTCTCCAAGTACTCCAAGATGGCAACGTTTAAGTGGCTGGAATTTGAAAGGAAATTTTGGACAGATTTGATGGATGCGCTATTGTGAATGGAATCTCAATGAAAACTTAGCTTCCTAAAATGTAGGAGAGAATGTAGGAGAGTGTTCCTAAAATGTAGGAGAGAGTATAGGAGAGTGTTCCTTAAACGTAGGAGAGTGTTCCTAAAACGTAGGAGAGAATATAGGAGAGTGTCCAAGTGAAAACAAAGAAACCCTAGCGCAAATGAAGCCCTAGCCACAAGTAGAAACCCTAGCGCAAACGAAACCTTAGTCGCACAAATGAAATCCTAGCCGCACAAAGGGAACCCTAGCCGCCACAAGGAAACCCTAGCCGTCGCCCTCTTGTTTCCTTGTTGCCTTCGGCTATGACTAACGACTTGGACAGAATTTGGTAGCAATGTTGGAACACCAACGACCAGAAATTTCGATGCAACAAACGACTCAATACCACGAAACAACTTGCGGACAGATTGTTCACAACAACTACGGATGAATGGATAGAAATTGGACTCACGAAGACCAACAAAATTCCGGGCAGATTTGACACAACAAAGAAACATGCACGGCAGAATTGAAGATGCAAGACACAACCAAGTTTGGACAGATTTTCAAGCAACGACGTGACACACAAACGGACAGAATTGGTGACACAACCAACGACTCCAACGCAAGAACAAGTTGTGGACAGAAATTATCAATAAACTAGACACAACACAAAGGAGAAAACACACCAACAGATTTTGTGTTCGGATGAACAGTAACGTGAACAGTGTCGGATGAACATTACCGGTGAACAGTGTCGATGAACAGTACGATGAACAGTGACGTTTTTTTTTTTTTTTGTTGTAAAGCAAGGCAGCGGAACAAGAAACGCAAAGACAAACTACGGATATAACGGAAGATACCTCAACCAAAGCTCTGAAGCCAACTGATACGTTCCTCGATCAACACGTTTCGAGACACGTAGCCCGTTTGCCCAAGGATCTAGCGAGGTTGTCCAACGCTTGGTTTGCGGAACCTAGAATCAAACGGACGACACGATTTGATTTAGGTAGTAGACGACACTCCGATGAAGGTGAATACTCCAGGGGAATAGGTCGGATGAACAATCAAGGACAGGACGCAAGATTGCTCAATAACCCTATCCAAAGCAAGTTAAAGGCTCGAATTCTCTAAAAAAGAAAACGAAAGTACTAAGAATTTTATTCATAAAACTTGTGTCTTTAACCTTACAAAGCTAGCCTATTTATAGGCTAAAGTGACTAAAACCCTAAAGGCTAGGAAAAGGAAAAAGTCGGCCCATGCTCTTGGAACAAGATGGGCCGGCCCATGCTCTTACTTAATCATTAACTAATTGCTAACTAATTGATGGGGCCTAAGGCCTTATTCTCTTGGTGGCCCGCTTGACTCTTCGTGGGCTTGGATCATGGTGTAAATGACTCGATTGTCTCTCTCCACGCCCTCAATATCTTTGTGAACTCCATGTTGGTCTTGGACAAGTCTAACCAGAACTTGGAGTGATTCTTTGAAGAGCTTGGCCCGTGCACGCGTGATTGGGCCCAATGGAACTCGGACTGGGTCATTACTTGGGCTAAGGTCCGTGCACACATTAGTCCCCTCCACTTGAGAAGGATTTGTCCTCAAATCTGGATGGAAATGAATGACACGAACAAGGGTTGGTAGTCTGAATCCTCAAATCGAACGCCACCACAGATTGACTTACATGTTTCTTGGTTAGTTTGAAAAAATGCTCACAACCAGCCTAGAAAAACTCATGGCTTTACTCCAGTGGCTCCTCTTGTTCATATCATTCCCCTCCTCTTGAAAGCAATTTGCCCACAAATTGAAGCAAGAATGGTGACAAGACGAGTTACATGCCTTCGACTCAATCTTGTTATGATGGCTACAGATGGCATCCAATTCAAAGCCCATGTGCTAAGTTGGAAAATAACCCTTGTCGAACCTTGAATCTCACAAACCATCTTCAATGTATGCTCAACTTGATCGTTTGTGGTCATGAGGTAAGGGTCCTCAAAGTGGTATGAAGTGTATCCCATGAAATCGAACTCGGGCTCGAACACACTTGCAAGGCACCAAGGCGGATTTGGTGATGTTGGAGCTTCATGTGGACTAAGAGCAAGACAAAAATCATAATGGTCATTGAGGTACTTGTTCTTTAAACGAACCCTTGGTACACAACCATCCCCAAAATGTGGAGTGTTCCCTTCAAGACGAGCTCGAATCAACTCCCCTTTGGTGTGGACTAATTTGAGTTGACATTGTTCCATGAATGGATACCAACGGGGTTTAACTCTTGGAGTACCAACTCCATGGAGGCTTGCAACATCTACAATTGATTTTGGAATGGAACACACCAAGATCAGCTCAACTTGCCTTTGCTTGGTCTGTATAAAAGAAGAAACACTACACAAAGCAAGGGCAAGTTCGTTAAGGAAATAATAGGCCTTCACCGGGTTGCTCAAGATCAGCCCACTTTCTATCTTTTCTTCCTTTTTACCACCCATCTCATTAGATTTTTTCATCTCTTTTTCTAGTTCAACAGCTGACCCTTGGATCTCATTCCTTTCAACTCCCTCGGATTTTACCTCTTCAGGCTCAAATCCCCATCTCGCTTTTTCTCCATCCTATAACGCTCAAGCTCACTTTTCATGCGTGCTAGATCAATACAAAGCTGGTCATAAGTAAGTGATACTAGTCCAAAACGACGACCATTAAATAAGAAGGAATACTTATTAGCATGTCCGTCATATTTAACTTCTCGCCTTGACATCCATGCTTTGCCTAACAACACATGTGTCACTTGAATTGGGACTACATCACACAACACCTCATCCACATATTTGCCGATTTGAATAGGTACAAGTGTGTGCTTAGTAACCCAAACATCACCATGAGTGCTCGTCAACTTGTACGGTTGAAGATGATCAATGGTTGGAAGATTTAATTTCCCAACCATGATAGCACTTGCAAGGTTGACTTCACAACTCCCATCAATGGTCAAGCTACTGATTTTATCTTTGACACCACAACGAGTATAAAACCAACCAAGCAACTGAGATTTGATGATGTCCAATTGCTCATCTACACCACGTAATGCCACTTCTTTGACTCCCTTAGGACCAGGAAGACAATGTTGTGAGCTAGCTTTTATGCGTCTTGTACTCGCCATGAATGTATGAGGGAACCTGCAAAAAGTTAGCAACGAAACCGAAGATATTGCCTTTCACGCTCCCTTGCGTGTATCCACTCGCACTCATGTAAATGGATGTCACTCTAATGCTCTCACGACACTTCTCAAGTCACAAATTGTTCCCCTTGAAGAACTGGAATTCCTCAATGAGTTTTGAATCAACTTCTCTCCAAGTACTCCAAGATGGCAACGTTTAAGTGGCTGGAATTTGAAAGGAAATTTTGGACAGATTTGATGGATGCGCTATTGTGAATGGAATCTCAATGAAAACTTAGCTTCCTAAAATGTAGGAGAGAATGTAGGAGAGTGTTCCTAAAATGTAGGAGAGAGTATAGGAGAGTGTTCCTTAAACGTAGGAGAGTGTTCCTAAAACGTAGGAGAGAATATAGGAGAGTGTCCAAGTGAAAACAAAGAAACCCTAGCGCAAATGAAGCCCTAGCCACAAGTAGAAACCCTAGCGCAAACGAAACCTTAGTCGCACAAATGAAATCCTAGCCGCACAAAGGGAACCCTAGCCGCCACAAGGAAACCCTAGCCGTCGCCCTCTTGTTTCCTTGTTGCCTTCGGCTATGACTAACGACTTGGACAGAATTTGGTAGCAATGTTGGAACACCAACGACCAGAAATTTCGATGCAACAAACGACTCAATACCACGAAACAACTTGCGGACAGATTGTTCACAACAACTACGGATGAATGGATAGAAATTGGACTCACGAAGACCAACAAAATTCCGGGCAGATTTGACACAACAAAGAAACATGCACGGCAGAATTGAAGATGCAAGACACAACCAAGTTTGGACAGATTTTCAAGCAACGACGTGACACACAAACGGACAGAATTGGTGACACAACCAACGACTCCAACGCAAGAACAAGTTGTGGACAGAAATTATCAATAAACTAGACACAACACAAAGGAGAAAACACACCAACAGATTTTGTGTTCGGATGAACAGTAACGTGAACAGTGTCGGATGAACATTACCGGTGAACAGTGTCGATGAACAGTACGATGAACAGTACGATGAACAGTGACGTTTTTTTTTTTTGTTCTAAAGCAAGGCAGCGGAACAAGAAACGCAAAGACAAACTACGGATATAACGGAAGATACCTCAACCAAAGCTCTGAAGCCAACTGATACGTTCCTCGATCAACACGTTTCGAGACACGTAGCCCGTTTGCCCAAGGATCTAGCGAGGTTGTCCAACGCTTGGTTTGCGGAACCTAGAATCAAACGGACGACACGATTTGATTTAGGTAGTAGACGACACTCCGATGAAGGTGAATACTCCAGGGGAATAGGTCGGATGAACAATCAAGGACAGGACGCAAGATTGCTCAATAACCCTATCCAAAGCAAGTTAAAGGCTCGAATTCTCTAAAAAAGAAAACGAAAGTACTAAGAATTTTATTCATAAAACTTGTGTCTTTAACCTTACAAAGCTAGCCTATTTATAGGCTAAAGTGACTAAAACCCTAAAGGCTAGGAAAAGGAAAAAGTCGGCCCATGCTCTTGGAACAAGATGGGCCGGCCCATGCTCTTACTTAATCATTAACTAATTGCTAACTAATTGATGGGGCCTAAGGCCTTATTCTCTTGGTGGCCCGCTTGACTCTTCGTGGGCTTGGATCATGGTGTAAATGACTCGATTGTCTCTCTCCACGCCCTCAATATCTTTGTGAACTCCATGTTGGTCTTGGACAAGTCTAACCAGAACTTGGAGTGATTCTTTGAAGAGCTTGGCCCGTGCACGCGTGATTGGGCCCAATGGAACTCGGACTGGGTCATTACTTGGGCTAAGGTCCGTGCACACATTAGTCCCCTCCACTTGAGAAGGATTTGTCCTCAAATCTGGATGGAAATGAATGACACGAACAAGGGTTGGTAGTCTGAATCCTCAAATCGAACGCCACCACAGATTGACTTACATGTTTCTTGGTTAGTTTGAAAAAATGCTCACAACCAGCCTAGAAAAACTCATGGCTTTACTCCAGTGGCTCCTCTTGTTCATATCATTCCCCTCCTCTTGAAAGCAATTTGCCCACAAATTGAAGCAAGAATGGTGACAAGACGAGTTACATGCCTTCGACTCAATCTTGTTATGATGGCTACAGATGGCATCCAATTCAAAGCCCATGTGCTAAGTTGGAAAATAACCCTTGTCGAACCTTGAATCTCACAAACCATCTTCAATGTATGCTCAACTTGATCGTTTGTGGTCATGAGGTAAGGGTCCTCAAAGTGGTATGAAGTGTATCCCATGAAATCGAACTCGGGCTCGAACACACTTGCAAGGCACCAAGGCGGATTTGGTGATGTTGGAGCTTCATGTGGACTAAGAGCAAGACAAAAATCATAATGGTCATTGAGGTACTTGTTCTTTAAACGAACCCTTGGTACACAACCATCCCCAAAATGTGGAGTGTTCCCTTCAAGACGAGCTCGAATCAACTCCCCTTTGGTGTGGACTAATTTGAGTTGACATTGTTCCATGAATGGATACCAACGGGGTTTAACTCTTGGAGTACCAACTCCATGGAGGCTTGCAACATCTACAATTGATTTTGGAATGGAACACACCAAGATCAGCTCAACTTGCCTTTGCTTGGTCTGTATAAAAGAAGAAACACTACACAAAGCAAGGGCAAGTTCGTTAAGGAAATAATAGGCCTTCACCGGGTTGCTCAAGATCAGCCCACTTTCTCTCTTTTCTTCCTTTTTACCACCCATCTCATTAGATTTTTTCATCTCTTTTTCTAGTTCAACAGCTGACCCTTGGATCTCATTCCTTTCAACTCCCTCGGATTTTACCTCTTCAGGCTCAAATCCCCATCTCGCTTTTTCTCCATCCTATAACGCTCAAGCTCACTTTTCATGCGTGCTAGATCAATACAAAGCTGGTCATAAGTAAGTGATACTAGTCCAAAACGACGACCATTAAATAAGAAGGAATACTTAGTAGCATGTCCGTCATATTTAACTTCTCGCCTTGACATCCATGCTTTGCCTAACAACACATGTGTCACTTGAATTGGGACTACATCACACAACACCTCATCCACATATTTGCCGATTTGAATAGGTACAAGTGTGTGCTTAGTAACCCAAACATCACCATGAGTGCTCGTCAACTTGTACGGTTGAAGATGATCAATGGTTGGAAGATTTAATTTCCCAACCATGATAGCACTTGCAAGGTTGACTTCACAACTCCCATCAATGGTCAAGCTACTGATTTTATCTTTGACACCACAACGAGTATAAAACCAACCAAGCAACTGAGATTTGATGATGTCCAATTGCTCATCTACACCACGTAATGCCACTTCTTTGACTCCCTTAGGACCAGGAAGACAATGTTGTGAGCTAGCTTTTATGCGTCTTGTACTCGCCATGAATGTATGAGGGAACCTGCAAAAAGTTAGCAACGAAACCGAAGATATTGCCTTTCACGCTCCCTTGCGTGTATCCACTCGCACTCATGTAAATGGATGTCACTCTAATGCTCTCACGACACTTCTCAAGTCACAAATTGTTCCCCTTGAAGAACTGGAATTCCTCAATGAGTTTTGAATCAACTTCTCTCCAAGTACTCCAAGATGGCAACGTTTAAGTGGCTGGAATTTGAAAGGAAATTTTGGACAGATTTGATGGATGCGCTATTGTGAATGGAATCTCAATGAAAACTTAGCTTCCTAAAATGTAGGAGAGAATGTAGGAGAGTGTTCCTAAAATGTAGGAGAGAGTATAGGAGAGTGTTCCTTAAACGTAGGAGAGTGTTCCTAAAACGTAGGAGAGAATATAGGAGAGTGTCCAAGTGAAAACAAAGAAACCCTAGCGCAAATGAAGCCCTAGCCACAAGTAGAAACCCTAGCGCAAACGAAACCTTAGTCGCACAAATGAAATCCTAGCCGCACAAAGGGAACCCTAGCCGCCACAAGGAAACCCTAGCCGTCGCCCTCTTGTTTCCTTGTTGCCTTCGGCTATGACTAACGACTTGGACAGAATTTGGTAGCAATGTTGGAACACCAACGACCAGAAATTTCGATGCAACAAACGACTCAATACCACGAAACAACTTGCGGACAGATTGTTCACAACAACTACGGATGAATGGATAGAAATTGGACTCACGAAGACCAACAAAATTCCGGGCAGATTTGACACAACAAAGAAACATGCACGGCAGAATTGAAGATGCAAGACACAACCAAGTTTGGACAGATTTTCAAGCAACGACGTGACACACAAACGGACAGAATTGGTGACACAACCAACGACTCCAACGCAAGAACAAGTTGTGGACAGAAATTATCAATAAACTAGACACAACACAAAGGAGAAAACACACCAACAGATTTTGTGTTCGGATGAACAGTAACGTGAACAGTGTCGGATGAACATTACCGGTGAACAGTGTCGATGAACAGTACGATGAACAGTACGATGAACAGTGACGTTTTTTTTTTTTGTTCTAAAGCAAGGCAGCGGAACAAGAAACGCAAAGACAAACTACGGATATAACGGAAGATACCTCAACCAAAGCTCTGAAGCCAACTGATACGTTCCTCGATCAACACGTTTCGAGACACGTAGCCCGTTTGCCCAAGGATCTAGCGAGGTTGTCCAACGCTTGGTTTGCGGAACCTAGAATCAAACGGACGACACGATTTGATTTAGGTAGTAGACGACACTCCGATGAAGGTGAATACTCCAGGGGAATAGGTCGGATGAACAATCAAGGACAGGACGCAAGATTGCTCAATAACCCTATCCAAAGCAAGTTAAAGGCTCGAATTCTCTAAAAAAGAAAACGAAAGTACTAAGAATTTTATTCATAAAACTTGTGTCTTTAACCTTACAAAGCTAGCCTATTTATAGGCTAAAGTGACTAAAACCCTAAAGGCTAGGAAAAGGAAAAAGTCGGCCCATGCTCTTGGAACAAGATGGGCCGGCCCATGCTCTTACTTAATCATTAACTAATTGCTAACTAATTGATGGGGCCTAAGGCCTTATTCTCTTGGTGGCCCGCTTGACTCTTCGTGGGCTTGGATCATGGTGTAAATGACTCGATTGTCTCTCTCCACGCCCTCAATATCTTTGTGAACTCCATGTTGGTCTTGGACAAGTCTAACCAGAACTTGGAGTGATTCTTTGAAGAGCTTGGCCCGTGCACGCGTGATTGGGCCCAATGGAACTCGGACTGGGTCATTACTTGGGCTAAGGTCCGTGCACACATTAGTCCCCTCCACTTGAGAAGGATTTGTCCTCAAATCTGGATGGAAATGAATGACACGAACAAGGGTTGGTAGTCTGAATCCTCAAATCGAACGCCACCACAGATTGACTTACATGTTTCTTGGTTAGTTTGAAAAAATGCTCACAACCAGCCTAGAAAAACTCATGGCTTTACTCCAGTGGCTCCTCTTGTTCATATCATTCCCCTCCTCTTGAAAGCAATTTGCCCACAAATTGAAGCAAGAATGGTGACAAGACGAGTTACATGCCTTCGACTCAATCTTGTTATGATGGCTACAGATGGCATCCAATTCAAAGCCCATGTGCTAAGTTGGAAAATAACCCTTGTCGAACCTTGAATCTCACAAACCATCTTCAATGTATGCTCAACTTGATCGTTTGTGGTCATGAGGTAAGGGTCCTCAAAGTGGTATGAAGTGTATCCCATGAAATCGAACTCGGGCTCGAACACACTTGCAAGGCACCAAGGCGGATTTGGTGATGTTGGAGCTTCATGTGGACTAAGAGCAAGACAAAAATCATAATGGTCATTGAGGTACTTGTTCTTTAAACGAACCCTTGGTACACAACCATCCCCAAAATGTGGAGTGTTCCCTTCAAGACGAGCTCGAATCAACTCCCCTTTGGTGTGGACTAATTTGAGTTGACATTGTTCCATGAATGGATACCAACGGGGTTTAACTCTTGGAGTACCAACTCCATGGAGGCTTGCAACATCTACAATTGATTTTGGAATGGAACACACCAAGATCAGCTCAACTTGCCTTTGCTTGGTCTGTATAAAAGAAGAAACACTACACAAAGCAAGGGCAAGTTCGTTAAGGAAATAATAGGCCTTCACCGGGTTGCTCAAGATCAGCCCACTTTCTATCTTTTCTTCCTTTTTACCACCCATCTCATTAGATTTTTCCATCTCTTTTTCTAGTTCAACAGCTGACCCTTGGATCTCATTCCTTTCAACTCCCTCGGATTTTACCTCTTCAGGCTCAAATCCCCATCTCGCTTTTTCTCCATCCTATAACGCTCAAGCTCACTTTTCATGCGTGCTAGATCAATACAAAGCTGGTCATAAGTAAGTGATACTAGTCCAAAACGACGACCATTAAATAAGAAGGAATACTTATTAGCATGTCCGTCATATTTAACTTCTCGCCTTGACATCCATGCTTTGCCTAACAACACATGTGTCACTTGAATTGGGACTACATCACACAACACCTCATCCACATATTTGCCGATTTGAATAGGTACAAGTGTGTGCTTAGTAACCCAAACATCACCATGAGTGCTCGTCAACTTGTACGGTTGAAGATGATCAATGGTTGGAAGATTTAATTTCCCAACCATGATAGCACTTGCAAGGTTGACTTCACAACTCCCATCAATGGTCAAGCTACTGATTTTATCTTTGACACCACAACGAGTATAAAACCAACCAAGCAACTGAGATTTGATGATGTCCAATTGCTCATCTACACCACGTAATGCCACTTCTTTGACTCCCTTAGGACCAGGAAGACAATGTTGTGAGCTAGCTTTTATGCGTCTTGTACTCGCCATGAATGTATGAGGGAACCTGCAAAAAGTTAGCAACGAAACCGAAGATATTGCCTTTCACGCTCCCTTGCGTGTATCCACTCGCACTCATGTAAATGGATGTCACTCTAATGCTCTCACGACACTTCTCAAGTCACAAATTGTTCCCCTTGAAGAACTGGAATTCCTCAATGAGTTTTGAA
Source organism: Coffea arabica (assembly GCF_036785885.1). NCBI lineage: Eukaryota > Viridiplantae > Streptophyta > Magnoliopsida > Gentianales > Rubiaceae > Coffea > Coffea arabica. The sequence continues at coordinate 36,340,891 of NC_092329.1, forward strand.
TCAACTTCTCTCCAAGTACTCCAAGATGGCAACGTTTAAGTGGCTGGAATTTGAAAGGAAATTTTGGACAGATTTGATGGATGCGCTATTGTGAATGGAATCTCAATGAAAACTTAGCTTCCTAAAATGTAGGAGAGAATGTAGGAGAGTGTTCCTAAAATGTAGGAGAGAGTATAGGAGAGTGTTCCTTAAACGTAGGAGAGTGTTCCTAAAACGTAGGAGAGAATATAGGAGAGTGTCCAAGTGAAAACAAAGAAACCCTAGCGCAAATGAAGCCCTAGCCACAAGTAGAAACCCTAGCGCAAACGAAACCTTAGTCGCACAAATGAAATCCTAGCCGCACAAAGGGAACCCTAGCCGCCACAAGGAAACCCTAGCCGTCGCCCTCTTGTTTCCTTGTTGCCTTCGGCTATGACTAACGACTTGGACAGAATTTGGTAGCAATGTTGGAACACCAACGACCAGAAATTTCGATGCAACAAACGACTCAATACCACGAAACAACTTGCGGACGGATTGTTCACAACAACTACGGATGAATGGATAGAAATTGGACTCACGAAGACCAACAAAATTCCGGGCAGATTTGACACAACAAAGAAACATGCACGGCAGAATTGAAGATGCAAGACACAACCAAGTTTGGACAGATTTTCAAGCAACGACGTGACACACAAACGGACAGAATTGGTGACACAACCAACGACTCCAACGCAAGAACAAGTTGTGGACAGAAATTATCAATAAACTAGACACAACACAAAGGAGAAAACACACCAACAGATTTTGTGTTCGGATGAACAGTAACGTGAACAGTGTCGGATGAACATTACCGGTGAACAGTGTCGATGAACAGTACGATGAACAGTACGATGAACAGTGACGTTTTTTTTTTTTGTTCTAAAGCAAGGCAGCGGAACAAGAAACGCAAAGACAAACTACGGATATAACGGAAGATACCTCAACCAAAGCTCTGAAGCCAACTGATACGTTCCTCGATCAACACGTTTCGAGACACGTAGCCCGTTTGCCCAAGGATCTAGCGAGGTTGTCCAACGCTTGGTTTGCGGAACCTAGAATCAAACGGACGACACGATTTGATTTAGGTAGTAGACGACACTCCGATGAAGGTGAATACTCCAGGGGAATAGGTCGGATGAACAATCAAGGACAGGACGCAAGATTGCTCAATAACCCTATCCAAAGCAAGTTAAAGGCTCGAATTCTCTAAAAAAGAAAACGAAAGTACTAAGAATTTTATTCATAAAACTTGTGTCTTTAACCTTACAAAGCTAGCCTATTTATAGGCTAAAGTGACTAAAACCCTAAAGGCTAGGAAAAGGAAAAAGTCGGCCCATGCTCTTGGAACAAGATGGGCCGGCCCATGCTCTTACTTAATCATTAACTAATTGCTAACTAATTGATGGGGCCTAAGGCCTTATTCTCTTGGTGGCCCGCTTGACTCTTCGTGGGCTTGGATCATGGTGTAAATGACTCGATTGTCTCTCTCCACGCCCTCAATATCTTTGTGAACTCCATGTTGGTCTTGGACAAGTCTAACCAGAACTTGGAGTGATTCTTTGAAGAGCTTGGCCCGTGCACGCGTGATTGGGCCCAATGGAACTCGGACTGGGTCATTACTTGGGCTAAGGTCCGTGCACACATTAGTCCCCTCCACTTGAGAAGGATTTGTCCTCAAATCTGGATGGAAATGAATGACACGAACAAGGGTTGGTAGTCTGAATCCTCAAATCGAACGCCACCACAGATTGACTTACATGTTTCTTGGTTAGTTTGAAAAAATGCTCACAACCAGCCTAGAAAAACTCATGGCTTTACTCCAGTGGCTCCTCTTGTTCATATCATTCCCCTCCTCTTGAAAGCAATTTGCCCACAAATTGAAGCAAGAATGGTGACAAGACGAGTTACATGCCTTCGACTCAATCTTGTTATGATGGCTACAGATGGCATCCAATTCAAAGCCCATGTGCTAAGTTGGAAAATAACCCTTGTCGAACCTTGAATCTCACAAACCATCTTCAATGTATGCTCAACTTGATCGTTTGTGGTCATGAGGTAAGGGTCCTCAAAGTGGTATGAAGTGTATCCCATGAAATCGAACTCGGGCTCGAACACACTTGCAAGGCACCAAGGCGGATTTGGTGATGTTGGAGCTTCATGTGGACTAAGAGCAAGACAAAAATCATAATGGTCATTGAGGTACTTGTTCTTTAAACGAACCCTTGGTACACAACCATCCCCAAAATGTGGAGTGTTCCCTTCAAGACGAGCTCGAATCAACTCCCCTTTGGTGTGGACTAATTTGAGTTGACATTGTTCCATGAATGGATACCAACGGGGTTTAACTCTTGGAGTACCAACTCCATGGAGGCTTGCAACATCTACAATTGATTTTGGAATGGAACACACCAAGATCAGCTCAACTTGCCTTTGCTTGGTCTGTATAAAAGAAGAAACACTACACAAAGCAAGGGCAAGTTCGTTAAGGAAATAATAGGCCTTCACCGGGTTGCTCAAGATCAGCCCACTTTCTATCTTTTCTTCCTTTTTACCACCCATCTCATTAGATTTTTCCATCTCTTTTTCTAGTTCAACAGCTGACCCTTGGATCTCATTCCTTTCAACTCCCTCGGATTTTACCTCTTCAGGCTCAAATCCCCATCTCGCTTTTTCTCCATCCTATAACGCTCAAGCTCACTTTTCATGCGTGCTAGATCAATACAAAGCTGGTCATAAGTAAGTGATACTAGTCCAAAACGACGACCATTAAATAAGAAGGAATACTTAGTAGCATGTCCGTCATATTTAACTTCTCGCCTTGACATCCATGCTTTGCCTAACAACACATGTGTCACTTGAATTGGGACTACATCACACAACACCTCATCCACATATTTGCCGATTTGAATAGGTACAAGTGTGTGCTTAGTAACCCAAACATCACCATGAGTGCTCGTCAACTTGTACGGTTGAAGATGATCAATGGTTGGAAGATTTAATTTCCCAACCATGATAGCACTTGCAAGGTTGACTTCACAACTCCCATCAATGGTCAAGCTACTGATTTTATCTTTGACACCACAACGAGTATAAAACCAACCAAGCAACTGAGATTTGATGATGTCCAATTGCTCATCTACACCACGTAATGCCACTTCTTTGACTCCCTTAGGACCAGGAAGACAATGTTGTGAGCTAGCTTTTATGCGTCTTGTACTCGCCATGAATGTATGAGGGAACCTGCAAAAAGTTAGCAACGAAACCGAAGATATTGCCTTTCACGCTCCCTTGCGTGTATCCACTCGCACTCATGTAAATGGATGTCACTCTAATGCTCTCACGACACTTCTCAAGTCACAAATTGTTCCCCTTGAAGAACTGGAATTCCTCAATGAGTTTTGAATCAACTTCTCTCCAAGTACTCCAAGATGGCAACGTTTAAGTGGCTGGAATTTGAAAGGAAATTTTGGACAGATTTGATGGATGCGCTATTGTGAATGGAATCTCAATGAAAACTTAGCTTCCTAAAATGTAGGAGAGAATGTAGGAGAGTGTTCCTAAAATGTAGGAGAGAGTATAGGAGAGTGTTCCTTAAACGTAGGAGAGTGTTCCTAAAACGTAGGAGAGAATATAGGAGAGTGTCCAAGTGAAAACAAAGAAACCCTAGCGCAAATGAAGCCCTAGCCACAAGTAGAAACCCTAGCGCAAACGAAACCTTAGTCGCACAAATGAAATCCTAGCCGCACAAAGGGAACCCTAGCCGCCACAAGGAAACCCTAGCCGTCGCCCTCTTGTTTCCTTGTTGCCTTCGGCTATGACTAACGACTTGGACAGAATTTGGTAGCAATGTTGGAACACCAACGACCAGAAATTTCGATGCAACAAACGACTCAATACCACGAAACAACTTGCGGACGGATTGTTCACAACAACTACGGATGAATGGATAGAAATTGGACTCACGAAGACCAACAAAATTCCGGGCAGATTTGACACAACAAAGAAACATGCACGGCAGAATTGAAGATGCAAGACACAACCAAGTTTGGACAGATTTTCAAGCAACGACGTGACACACAAACGGACAGAATTGGTGACACAACCAACGACTCCAACGCAAGAACAAGTTGTGGACAGAAATTATCAATAAACTAGACACAACACAAAGGAGAAAACACACCAACAGATTTTGTGTTCGGATGAACAGTAACGTGAACAGTGTCGGATGAACATTACCGGTGAACAGTGTCGATGAACAGTACGATGAACAGTACGATGAACAGTGACGTTTTTTTTTTTTGTTCTAAAGCAAGGCAGCGGAACAAGAAACGCAAAGACAAACTACGGATATAACGGAAGATACCTCAACCAAAGCTCTGAAGCCAACTGATACGTTCCTCGATCAACACGTTTCGAGACACGTAGCCCGTTTGCCCAAGGATCTAGCGAGGTTGTCCAACGCTTGGTTTGCGGAACCTAGAATCAAACGGACGACACGATTTGATTTAGGTAGTAGACGACACTCCGATGAAGGTGAATACTCCAGGGGAATAGGTCGGATGAACAATCAAGGACAGGACGCAAGATTGCTCAATAACCCTATCCAAAGCAAGTTAAAGGCTCGAATTCTCTAAAAAAGAAAACGAAAGTACTAAGAATTTTATTCATAAAACTTGTGTCTTTAACCTTACAAAGCTAGCCTATTTATAGGCTAAAGTGACTAAAACCCTAAAGGCTAGGAAAAGGAAAAAGTCGGCCCATGCTCTTGGAACAAGATGGGCCGGCCCATGCTCTTACTTAATCATTAACTAATTGCTAACTAATTGATGGGGCCTAAGGCCTTATTCTCTTGGTGGCCCGCTTGACTCTTCGTGGGCTTGGATCATGGTGTAAATGACTCGATTGTCTCTCTCCACGCCCTCAATATCTTTGTGAACTCCATGTTGGTCTTGGACAAGTCTAACCAGAACTTGGAGTGATTCTTTGAAGAGCTTGGCCCGTGCACGCGTGATTGGGCCCAATGGAACTCGGACTGGGTCATTACTTGGGCTAAGGTCCGTGCACACATTAGTCCCCTCCACTTGAGAAGGATTTGTCCTCAAATCTGGATGGAAATGAATGACACGAACAAGGGTTGGTAGTCTGAATCCTCAAATCGAACGCCACCACAGATTGACTTACATGTTTCTTGGTTAGTTTGAAAAAATGCTCACAACCAGCCTAGAAAAACTCATGGCTTTACTCCAGTGGCTCCTCTTGTTCATATCATTCCCCTCCTCTTGAAAGCAATTTGCCCACAAATTGAAGCAAGAATGGTGACAAGACGAGTTACATGCCTTCGACTCAATCTTGTTATGATGGCTACAGATGGCATCCAATTCAAAGCCCATGTGCTAAGTTGGAAAATAACCCTTGTCGAACCTTGAATCTCACAAACCATCTTCAATGTATGCTCAACTTGATCGTTTGTGGTCATGAGGTAAGGGTCCTCAAAGTGGTATGAAGTGTATCCCATGAAATCGAACTCGGGCTCGAACACACTTGCAAGGCACCAAGGCGGATTTGGTGATGTTGGAGCTTCATGTGGACTAAGAGCAAGACAAAAATCATAATGGTCATTGAGGTACTTGTTCTTTAAACGAACCCTTGGTACACAACCATCCCCAAAATGTGGAGTGTTCCCTTCAAGACGAGCTCGAATCAACTCCCCTTTGGTGTGGACTAATTTGAGTTGACATTGTTCCATGAATGGATACCAACGGGGTTTAACTCTTGGAGTACCAACTCCATGGAGGCTTGCAACATCTACAATTGATTTTGGAATGGAACACACCAAGATCAGCTCAACTTGCCTTTGCTTGGTCTGTATAAAAGAAGAAACACTACACAAAGCAAGGGCAAGTTCGTTAAGGAAATAATAGGCCTTCACCGGGTTGCTCAAGATCAGCCCACTTTCTATCTTTTCTTCCTTTTTACCACCCATCTCATTAGATTTTTCCATCTCTTTTTCTAGTTCAACAGCTGACCCTTGGATCTCATTCCTTTCAACTCCCTCGGATTTTACCTCTTCAGGCTCAAATCCCCATCTCGCTTTTTCTCCATCCTATAACGCTCAAGCTCACTTTTCATGCGTGCTAGATCAATACAAAGCTGGTCATAAGTAAGTGATACTAGTCCAAAACGACGACCATTAAATAAGAAGGAATACTTATTAGCATGTCCGTCATATTTAACTTCTCGCCTTGACATCCATGCTTTGCCTAACAACACATGTGTCACTTGAATTGGGACTACATCACACAACACCTCATCCACATATTTGCCGATTTGAATAGGTACAAGTGTGTGCTTAGTAACCCAAACATCACCATGAGTGCTCGTCAACTTGTACGGTTGAAGATGATCAATGGTTGGAAGATTTAATTTCCCAACCATGATAGCACTTGCAAGGTTGACTTCACAACTCCCATCAATGGTCAAGCTACTGATTTTATCTTTGACACCACAACGAGTATAAAACCAACCAAGCAACTGAGATTTGATGATGTCCAATTGCTCATCTACACCACGTAATGCCACTTCTTTGACTCCCTTAGGACCAGGAAGACAATGTTGTGAGCTAGCTTTTATGCGTCTTGTACTCGCCATGAATGTATGAGGGAACCTGCAAAAAGTTAGCAACGAAACCGAAGATATTGCCTTTCACGCTCCCTTGCGTGTATCCACTCGCACTCATGTAAATGGATGTCACTCTAATGCTCTCACGACACTTCTCAAGTCACAAATTGTTCCCCTTGAAGAACTGGAATTCCTCAATGAGTTTTGAATCAACTTCTCTCCAAGTACTCCAAGATGGCAACGTTTAAGTGGCTGGAATTTGAAAGGAAATTTTGGACAGATTTGATGGATGCGCTATTGTGAATGGAATCTCAATGAAAACTTAGCTTCCTAAAATGTAGGAGAGAATGTAGGAGAGTGTTCCTAAAATGTAGGAGAGAGTATAGGAGAGTGTTCCTTAAACGTAGGAGAGTGTTCCTAAAACGTAGGAGAGAATATAGGAGAGTGTCCAAGTGAAAACAAAGAAACCCTAGCGCAAATGAAGCCCTAGCCACAAGTAGAAACCCTAGCGCAAACGAAACCTTAGTCGCACAAATGAAATCCTAGCCGCACAAAGGGAACCCTAGCCGCCACAAGGAAACCCTAGCCGTCGCCCTCTTGTTTCCTTGTTGCCTTCGGCTATGACTAACGACTTGGACAGAATTTGGTAGCAATGTTGGAACACCAACGACCAGAAATTTCGATGCAACAAACGACTCAATACCACGAAACAACTTGCGGACAGATTGTTCACAACAACTACGGATGAATGGATAGAAATTGGACTCACGAAGACCAACAAAATTCCGGGCAGATTTGACACAACAAAGAAACATGCACGGCAGAATTGAAGATGCAAGACACAACCAAGTTTGGACAGATTTTCAAGCAACGACGTGACACACAAACGGACAGAATTGGTGACACAACCAACGACTCCAACGCAAGAACAAGTTGTGGACAGAAATTATCAATAAACTAGACACAACACAAAGGAGAAAACACACCAACAGATTTTGTGTTCGGATGAACAGTAACGTGAACAGTGTCGGATGAACATTACCGGTGAACAGTGTCGATGAACAGTATGATGAACAGTACGATGAACAGTGACGTTTTTTTTTTTTGTTCTAAAGCAAGGCAGCGGAACAAGAAACGCAAAGACAAACTACGGATATAACGGAAGATACCTCAACCAAAGCTCTGAAGCCAACTGATACGTTCCTCGATCAACACGTTTCGAGACACGTAGCCCGTTTGCCCAAGGATCTAGCGAGGTTGTCCAACGCTTGGTTTGCGGAACCTAGAATCAAACGGACGACACGATTTGATTTAGGTAGTAGACGACACTCCGATGAAGGTGAATACTCCAGGGGAATAGGTCGGATGAACAATCAAGGACAGGACGCAAGATTGCTCAATAACCCTATCCAAAGCAAGTTAAAGGCTCGAATTCTCTAAAAAAGAAAACGAAAGTACTAAGAATTTTATTCATAAAACTTGTGTCTTTAACCTTACAAAGCTAGCCTATTTATAGGCTAAAGTGACTAAAACCCTAAAGGCTAGGAAAAGGAAAAAGTCGGCCCATGCTCTTGGAACAAGATGGGCCGGCCCATGCTCTTACTTAATCATTAACTAATTGCTAACTAATTGATGGGGCCTAAGGCCTTATTCTCTTGGTGGCCCGCTTGACTCTTCGTGGGCTTGGATCATGGTGTAAATGACTCGATTGTCTCTCTCCACGCCCTCAATATCTTTGTGAACTCCATGTTGGTCTTGGACAAGTCTAACCAGAACTTGGAGTGATTCTTTGAAGAGCTTGGCCCGTGCACGCGTGATTGGGCCCAATGGAACTCGGACTGGGTCATTACTTGGGCTAAGGTCCGTGCACACATTAGTCCCCTCCACTTGAGAAGGATTTGTCCTCAAATCTGGATGGAAATGAATGACACGAACAAGGGTTGGTAGTCTGAATCCTCAAATCGAACGCCACCACAGATTGACTTACATGTTTCTTGGTTAGTTTGAAAAAATGCTCACAACCAGCCTAGAAAAACTCATGGCTTTACTCCAGTGGCTCCTCTTGTTCATATCATTCCCCTCCTCTTGAAAGCAATTTGCCCACAAATTGAAGCAAGAATGGTGACAAGACGAGTTACATGCCTTCGACTCAATCTTGTTATGATGGCTACAGATGGCATCCAATTCAAAGCCCATGTGCTAAGTTGGAAAATAACCCTTGTCGAACCTTGAATCTCACAAACCATCTTCAATGTATGCTCAACTTGATCGTTTGTGGTCATGAGGTAAGGGTCCTCAAAGTGGTATGAAGTGTATCCCATGAAATCGAACTCGGGCTCGAACACACTTGCAAGGCACCAAGGCGGATTTGGTGATGTTGGAGCTTCATGTGGACTAAGAGCAAGACAAAAATCATAATGGTCATTGAGGTACTTGTTCTTTAAACGAACCCTTGGTACACAACCATCCCCAAAATGTGGAGTGTTCCCTTCAAGACGAGCTCGAATCAACTCCCCTTTGGTGTGGACTAATTTGAGTTGACATTGTTCCATGAATGGATACCAACGGGGTTTAACTCTTGGAGTACCAACTCCATGGAGGCTTGCAACATCTACAATTGATTTTGGAATGGAACACACCAAGATCAGCTCAACTTGCCTTTGCTTGGTCTGTATAAAAGAAGAAACACTACACAAAGCAAGGGCAAGTTCGTTAAGGAAATAATAGGCCTTCACCGGGTTGCTCAAGATCAGCCCACTTTCTATCTTTTCTTCCTTTTTACCACCCATCTCATTAGATTTTTCCATCTCTTTTTCTAGTTCAACAGCTGACCCTTGGATCTCATTCCTTTCAACTCCCTCGGATTTTACCTCTTCAGGCTCAAATCCCCATCTCGCTTTTTCTCCATCCTATAACGCTCAAGCTCACTTTTCATGCGTGCTAGATCAATACAAAGCTGGTCATAAGTAAGTGATACTAGTCCAAAACGACGACCATTAAATAAGAAGGAATACTTATTAGCATGTCCGTCATATTTAACTTCTCGCCTTGACATCCATGCTTTGCCTAACAACACATGTGTCACTTGAATTGGGACTACATCACACAACACCTCATCCACATATTTGCCGATTTGAATAGGTACAAGTGTGTGCTTAGTAACCCAAACATCACCATGAGTGCTCGTCAACTTGTACGGTTGAAGATGATCAATGGTTGGAAGATTTAATTTCCCAACCATGATAGCACTTGCAAGGTTGACTTCACAACTCCCATCAATGGTCAAGCTACTGATTTTATCTTTGACACCACAACGAGTATAAAACCAACCAAGCAACTGAGATTTGATGATGTCCAATTGCTCATCTACACCACGTAATGCCACTTCTTTGACTCCCTTAGGACCAGGAAGACAATGTTGTGAGCTAGCTTTTATGCGTCTTGTACTCGCCATGAATGTATGAGGGAACCTGCAAAAAGTTAGCAACGAAACCGAAGATATTGCCTTTCACGCTCCCTTGCGTGTATCCACTCGCACTCATGTAAATGGATGTCACTCTAATGCTCTCACGACACTTCTCAAGTCACAAATTGTTCCCCTTGAAGAACTGGAATTCCTCAATGAGTTTTGAATCAACTTCTCTCCAAGTACTCCAAGATGGCAACGTTTAAGTGGCTGGAATTTGAAAGGAAATTTTGGACAGATTTGATGGATGCGCTATTGTGAATGGAATCTCAATGAAAACTTAGCTTCCTAAAATGTAGGAGAGAATGTAGGAGAGTGTTCCTAAAATGTAGGAGAGAGTATAGGAGAGTGTTCCTTAAACGTAGGAGAGTGTTCCTAAAACGTAGGAGAGAATATAGGAGAGTGTCCAAGTGAAAACAAAGAAACCCTAGCGCAAATGAAGCCCTAGCCACAAGTAGAAACCCTAGCGCAAACGAAACCTTAGTCGCACAAATGAAATCCTAGCCGCACAAAGGGAACCCTAGCCGCCACAAGGAAACCCTAGCCGTCGCCCTCTTGTTTCCTTGTTGCCTTCGGCTATGACTAACGACTTGGACAGAATTTGGTAGCAATGTTGGAACACCAACGACCAGAAATTTCGATGCAACAAACGACTCAATACCACGAAACAACTTGCGGACGGATTGTTCACAACAACTACGGATGAATGGATAGAAATTGGACTCACGAAGACCAACAAAATTCCGGGCAGATTTGACACAACAAAGAAACATGCACGGCAGAATTGAAGATGCAAGACACAACCAAGTTTGGACAGATTTTCAAGCAACGACGTGACACACAAACGGACAGAATTGGTGACACAACCAACGACTCCAACGCAAGAACAAGTTGTGGACAGAAATTATCAATAAACTAGACACAACACAAAGGAGAAAACACACCAACAGATTTTGTGTTCGGATGAACAGTAACGTGAACAGTGTCGGATGAACATTACCGGTGAACAGTGTCGATGAACAGTATGATGAACAGTACGATGAACAGTGACGTTTTTTTTTTTTGTTCTAAAGCAAGGCAGCGGAACAAGAAACGCAAAGACAAACTACGGATATAACGGAAGATACCTCAACCAAAGCTCTGAAGCCAACTGATACGTTCCTCGATCAACACGTTTCGAGACACGTAGCCCGTTTGCCCAAGGATCTAGCGAGGTTGTCCAACGCTTGGTTTGCGGAACCTAGAATCAAACGGACGACACGATTTGATTTAGGTAGTAGACGACACTCCGATGAAGGTGAATACTCCAGGGGAATAGGTCGGATGAACAATCAAGGACAGGACGCAAGATTGCTCAATAACCCTATCCAAAGCAAGTTAAAGGCTCGAATTCTCTAAAAAAGAAAACGAAAGTACTAAGAATTTTATTCATAAAACTTGTGTCTTTAACCTTACAAAGCTAGCCTATTTATAGGCTAAAGTGACTAAAACCCTAAAGGCTAGGAAAAGGAAAAAGTCGGCCCATGCTCTTGGAACAAGATGGGCCGGCCCATGCTCTTACTTAATCATTAACTAATTGCTAACTAATTGATGGGGCCTAAGGCCTTATTCTCTTGGTGGCCCGCTTGACTCTTCGTGGGCTTGGATCATGGTGTAAATGACTCGATTGTCTCTCTCCACGCCCTCAATATCTTTGTGAACTCCATGTTGGTCTTGGACAAGTCTAACCAGAACTTGGAGTGATTCTTTGAAGAGCTTGGCCCGTGCACGCGTGATTGGGCCCAATGGAACTCGGACTGGGTCATTACTTGGGCTAAGGTCCGTGCACACATTAGTCCCCTCCACTTGAGAAGGATTTGTCCTCAAATCTGGATGGAAATGAATGACACGAACAAGGGTTGGTAGTCTGAATCCTCAAATCGAACGCCACCACAGATTGACTTACATGTTTCTTGGTTAGTTTGAAAAAATGCTCACAACCAGCCTAGAAAAACTCATGGCTTTACTCCAGTGGCTCCTCTTGTTCATATCATTCCCCTCCTCTTGAAAGCAATTTGCCCACAAATTGAAGCAAGAATGGTGACAAGACGAGTTACATGCCTTCGACTCAATCTTGTTATGATGGCTACAGATGGCATCCAATTCAAAGCCCATGTGCTAAGTTGGAAAATAACCCTTGTCGAACCTTGAATCTCACAAACCATCTTCAATGTATGCTCAACTTGATCGTTTGTGGTCATGAGGTAAGGGTCCTCAAAGTGGTATGAAGTGTATCCCATGAAATCGAACTCGGGCTCGAACACACTTGCAAGGCACCAAGGCGGATTTGGTGATGTTGGAGCTTCATGTGGACTAAGAGCAAGACAAAAATCATAATGGTCATTGAGGTACTTGTTCTTTAAACGAACCCTTGGTACACAACCATCCCCAAAATGTGGAGTGTTCCCTTCAAGACGAGCTCGAATCAACTCCCCTTTGGTGTGGACTAATTTGAGTTGACATTGTTCCATGAATGGATACCAACGGGGTTTAACTCTTGGAGTACCAACTCCATGGAGGCTTGCAACATCTACAATTGATTTTGGAATGGAACACACCAAGATCAGCTCAACTTGCCTTTGCTTGGTCTGTATAAAAGAAGAAACACTACACAAAGCAAGGGCAAGTTCGTTAAGGAAATAATAGGCCTTCACCGGGTTGCTCAAGATCAGCCCACTTTCTATCTTTTCTTCCTTTTTACCACCCATCTCATTAGATTTTTCCATCTCTTTTTCTAGTTCAACAGCTGACCCTTGGATCTCATTCCTTTCAACTCCCTCGGATTTTACCTCTTCAGGCTCAAATCCCCATCTCGCTTTTTCTCCATCCTATAACGCTCAAGCTCACTTTTCATGCGTGCTAGATCAATACAAAGCTGGTCATAAGTAAGTGATACTAGTCCAAAACGACGACCATTAAATAAGAAGGAATACTTAGTAGCATGTCCGTCATATTTAACTTCTCGCCTTGACATCCATGCTTTGCCTAACAACACATGTGTCACTTGAATTGGGACTACATCACACAACACCTCATCCACATATTTGCCGATTTGAATAGGTACAAGTGTGTGCTTAGTAACCCAAACATCACCATGAGTGCTCGTCAACTTGTACGGTTGAAGATGATCAATGGTTGGAAGATTTAATTTCCCAACCATGATAGCACTTGCAAGGTTGACTTCACAACTCCCATCAATGGTCAAGCTACTGATTTTATCTTTGACACCACAACGAGTATAAAACCAACCAAGCAACTGAGATTTGATGATGTCCAATTGCTCATCTACACCACGTAATGCCACTTCTTTGACTCCCTTAGGACCAGGAAGACAATGTTGTGAGCTAGCTTTTATGCGTCTTGTACTCGCCATGAATGTATGAGGGAACCTGCAAAAAGTTAGCAACGAAACCGAAGATATTGCCTTTCACGCTCCCTTGCGTGTATCCACTCGCACTCATGTAAATGGATGTCACTCTAATGCTCTCACGACACTTCTCAAGTCACAAATTGTTCCCCTTGAAGAACTGGAATTCCTCAATGAGTTTTGAATCAACTTCTCTCCAAGTACTCCAAGATGGCAACGTTTAAGTGGCTGGAATTTGAAAGGAAATTTTGGACAGATTTGATGGATGCGCTATTGTGAATGGAATCTCAATGAAAACTTAGCTTCCTAAAATGTAGGAGAGAATGTAGGAGAGTGTTCCTAAAATGTAGGAGAGAGTATAGGAGAGTGTTCCTTAAACGTAGGAGAGTGTTCCTAAAACGTAGGAGAGAATATAGGAGAGTGTCCAAGTGAAAACAAAGAAACCCTAGCGCAAATGAAGCCCTAGCCACAAGTAGAAACCCTAGCGCAAACGAAACCTTAGTCGCACAAATGAAATCCTAGCCGCACAAAGGGAACCCTAGCCGCCACAAGGAAACCCTAGCCGTCGCCCTCTTGTTTCCTTGTTGCCTTCGGCTATGACTAACGACTTGGACAGAATTTGGTAGCAATGTTGGAACACCAACGACCAGAAATTTCGATGCAACAAACGACTCAATACCACGAAACAACTTGCGGACGGATTGTTCACAACAACTACGGATGAATGGATAGAAATTGGACTCACGAAGACCAACAAAATTCCGGGCAGATTTGACACAACAAAGAAACATGCACGGCAGAATTGAAGATGCAAGACACAACCAAGTTTGGACAGATTTTCAAGCAACGACGTGACACACAAACGGACAGAATTGGTGACACAACCAACGACTCCAACGCAAGAACAAGTTGTGGACAGAAATTATCAATAAACTAGACACAACACAAAGGAGAAAACACACCAACAGATTTTGTGTTCGGATGAACAGTAACGTGAACAGTGTCGGATGAACATTACCGGTGAACAGTGTCGATGAACAGTATGATGAACAGTACGATGAACAGTGACGTTTTTTTTTTTTGTTCTAAAGCAAGGCAGCGGAACAAGAAACGCAAAGACAAACTACGGATATAACGGAAGATACCTCAACCAAAGCTCTGAAGCCAACTGATACGTTCCTCGATCAACACGTTTCGAGACACGTAGCCCGTTTGCCCAAGGATCTAGCGAGGTTGTCCAACGCTTGGTTTGCGGAACCTAGAATCAAACGGACGACACGATTTGATTTAGGTAGTAGACGACACTCCGATGAAGGTGAATACTCCAGGGGAATAGGTCGGATGAACAATCAAGGACAGGACGCAAGATTGCTCAATAACCCTATCCAAAGCAAGTTAAAGGCTCGAATTCTCTAAAAAAGAAAACGAAAGTACTAAGAATTTTATTCATAAAACTTGTGTCTTTAACCTTACAAAGCTAGCCTATTTATAGGCTAAAGTGACTAAAACCCTAAAGGCTAGGAAAAGGAAAAAGTCGGCCCATGCTCTTGGAACAAGATGGGCCGGCCCATGCTCTTACTTAATCATTAACTAATTGCTAACTAATTGATGGGGCCTAAGGCCTTATTCTCTTGGTGGCCCGCTTGACTCTTCGTGGGCTTGGATCATGGTGTAAATGACTCGATTGTCTCTCTCCACGCCCTCAATATCTTTGTGAACTCCATGTTGGTCTTGGACAAGTCTAACCAGAACTTGGAGTGATTCTTTGAAGAGCTTGGCCCGTGCACGCGTGATTGGGCCCAATGGAACTCGGACTGGGTCATTACTTGGGCTAAGGTCCGTGCACACATTAGTCCCCTCCACTTGAGAAGGATTTGTCCTCAAATCTGGATGGAAATGAATGACACGAACAAGGGTTGGTAGTCTGAATCCTCAAATCGAACGCCACCACAGATTGACTTACATGTTTCTTGGTTAGTTTGAAAAAATGCTCACAACCAGCCTAGAAAAACTCATGGCTTTACTCCAGTGGCTCCTCTTGTTCATATCATTCCCCTCCTCTTGAAAGCAATTTGCCCACAAATTGAAGCAAGAATGGTGACAAGACGAGTTACATGCCTTCGACTCAATCTTGTTATGATGGCTACAGATGGCATCCAATTCAAAGCCCATGTGCTAAGTTGGAAAATAACCCTTGTCGAACCTTGAATCTCACAAACCATCTTCAATGTATGCTCAACTTGATCGTTTGTGGTCATGAGGTAAGGGTCCTCAAAGTGGTATGAAGTGTATCCCATGAAATCGAACTCGGGCTCGAACACACTTGCAAGGCACCAAGGCGGATTTGGTGATGTTGGAGCTTCATGTGGACTAAGAGCAAGACAAAAATCATAATGGTCATTGAGGTACTTGTTCTTTAAACGAACCCTTGGTACACAACCATCCCCAAAATGTGGAGTGTTCCCTTCAAGACGAGCTCGAATCAACTCCCCTTTGGTGTGGACTAATTTGAGTTGACATTGTTCCATGAATGGATACCAACGGGGTTTAACTCTTGGAGTACCAACTCCATGGAGGCTTGCAACATCTACAATTGATTTTGGAATGGAACACACCAAGATCAGCTCAACTTGCCTTTGCTTGGTCTGTATAAAAGAAGAAACACTACACAAAGCAAGGGCAAGTTCGTTAAGGAAATAATAGGCCTTCACCGGGTTGCTCAAGATCAGCCCACTTTCTATCTTTTCTTCCTTTTTACCACCCATCTCATTAGATTTTTCCATCTCTTTTTCTAGTTCAACAGCTGACCCTTGGATCTCATTCCTTTCAACTCCCTCGGATTTTACCTCTTCAGGCTCAAATCCCCATCTCGCTTTTTCTCCATCCTATAACGCTCAAGCTCACTTTTCATGCGTGCTAGATCAATACAAAGCTGGTCATAAGTAAGTGATACTAGTCCAAAACGACGACCATTAAATAAGAAGGAATACTTAGTAGCATGTCCGTCATATTTAACTTCTCGCCTTGACATCCATGCTTTGCCTAACAACACATGTGTCACTTGAATTGGGACTACATCACACAACACCTCATCCACATATTTGCCGATTTGAATAGGTACAAGTGTGTGCTTAGTAACCCAAACATCACCATGAGTGCTCGTCAACTTGTACGGTTGAAGATGATCAATGGTTGGAAGATTTAATTTCCCAACCATGATAGCACTTGCAAGGTTGACTTCACAACTCCCATCAATGGTCAAGCTACTGATTTTATCTTTGACACCACAACGAGTATAAAACCAACCAAGCAACTGAGATTTGATGATGTCCAATTGCTCATCTACACCACGTAATGCCACTTCTTTGACTCCCTTAGGACCAGGAAGACAATGTTGTGAGCTAGCTTTTATGCGTCTTGTACTCGCCATGAATGTATGAGGGAACCTGCAAAAAGTTAGCAACGAAACCGAAGATATTGCCTTTCACGCTCCCTTGCGTGTATCCACTCGCACTCATGTATATGGATGTCACTCTAATGCTCTCACGACACTTCTCAAGTCACAAATTGTTCCCCTTGAAGAACTGGAATTCCTCAATGAGTTTTGAATCAACTTCTCTCCAAGTACTCCAAGATGGCAACGTTTAAGTGGCTGGAATTTGAAAGGAAATTTTGGACAGATTTGATGGATGCGCTATTGTGAATGGAATCTCAATGAAAACTTAGCTTCCTAAAATGTAGGAGAGAATGTAGGAGAGTGTTCCTAAAATGTAGGAGAGAGTATAGGAGAGTGTTCCTTAAACGTAGGAGAGTGTTCCTAAAACGTAGGAGAGAATATAGGAGAGTGTCCAAGTGAAAACAAAGAAACCCTAGCGCAAATGAAGCCCTAGCCACAAGTAGAAACCCTAGCGCAAACGAAACCTTAGTCGCACAAATGAAATCCTAGCCGCACAAAGGGAACCCTAGCCGCCACAAGGAAACCCTAGCCGTCGCCCTCTTGTTTCCTTGTTGCCTTCGGCTATGACTAACGACTTGGACAGAATTTGGTAGCAATGTTGGAACACCAACGACCAGAAATTTCGATGCAACAAACGACTCAATACCACGAAACAACTTGCGGACGGATTGTTCACAACAACTACGGATGAATGGATAGAAATTGGACTCACGAAGACCAACAAAATTCCGGGCAGATTTGACACAACAAAGAAACATGCACGGCAGAATTGAAGATGCAAGACACAACCAAGTTTGGACAGATTTTCAAGCAACGACGTGACACACAAACGGACAGAATTGGTGACACAACCAACGACTCCAACGCAAGAACAAGTTGTGGACAGAAATTATCAATAAACTAGACACAACACAAAGGAGAAAACACACCAACAGATTTTGTGTTCGGATGAACAGTAACGTGAACAGTGTCGGATGAACATTACCGGTGAACAGTCGATGAACGATGAACAGTACGATGAACAGTGACGTTTTTTTTTTTTGTTCTAAAGCAAGGCAGCGGAACAAGAAACGCAAAGACAAACTACGGATATAACGGAAGATACCTCAACCAAAGCTCTGAAGCCAACTGATACGTTCCTCGATCAACACGTTTCGAGACACGTAGCCCGTTTGCCCAAGGATCTAGCGAGGTTGTCCAACGCTTGGTTTGCGGAACCTAGAATCAAACGGACGACACGATTTGATTTAGGTAGTAGACGACACTCCGATGAAGGTGAATACTCCAGGGGAATAGGTCGGATGAACAATCAAGGACAGGACGCAAGATTGCTCAATAACCCTATCCAAAGCAAGTTAAAGGCTCGAATTCTCTAAAAAAGAAAACGAAAGTACTAAGAATTTTATTCATAAAACTTGTGTCTTTAACCTTACAAAGCTAGCCTATTTATAGGCTAAAGTGACTAAAACCCTAAAGGCTAGGAAAAGGAAAAAGTCGGCCCATGCTCTTGGAACAAGATGGGCCGGCCCATGCTCTTACTTAATCATTAACTAATTGCTAACTAATTGATGGGGCCTAAGGCCTTATTCTCTTGGTGGCCCGCTTGACTCTTCGTGGGCTTGGATCATGGTGTAAATGACTCGATTGTCTCTCTCCACGCCCTCAATATCTTTGTGAACTCCATGTTGGTCTTGGACAAGTCTAACCAGAACTTGGAGTGATTCTTTGAAGAGCTTGGCCCGTGCACGCGTGATTGGGCCCAATGGAACTCGGACTGGGTCATTACTTGGGCTAAGGTCCGTGCACACATTAGTCCCCTCCACTTGAGAAGGATTTGTCCTCAAATCTGGATGGAAATGAATGACACGAACAAGGGTTGGTAGTCTGAATCCTCAAATCGAACGCCACCACAGATTGACTTACATGTTTCTTGGTTAGTTTGAAAAAATGCTCACAACCAGCCTAGAAAAACTCATGGCTTTACTCCAGTGGCTCCTCTTGTTCATATCATTCCCCTCCTCTTGAAAGCAATTTGCCCACAAATTGAAGCAAGAATGGTGACAAGACGAGTTACATGCCTTCGACTCAATCTTGTTATGATGGCTACAGATGGCATCCAATTCAAAGCCCATGTGCTAAGTTGGAAAATAACCCTTGTCGAACCTTGAATCTCACAAACCATCTTCAATGTATGCTCAACTTGATCGTTTGTGGTCATGAGGTAAGGGTCCTCAAAGTGGTATGAAGTGTATCCCATGAAATCGAACTCGGGCTCGAACACACTTGCAAGGCACCAAGGCGGATTTGGTGATGTTGGAGCTTCATGTGGACTAAGAGCAAGACAAAAATCATAATGGTCATTGAGGTACTTGTTCTTTAAACGAACCCTTGGTACACAACCATCCCCAAAATGTGGAGTGTTCCCTTCAAGACGAGCTCGAATCAACTCCCCTTTGGTGTGGACTAATTTGAGTTGACATTGTTCCATGAATGGATACCAACGGGGTTTAACTCTTGGAGTACCAACTCCATGGAGGCTTGCAACATCTACAATTGATTTTGGAATGGAACACACCAAGATCAGCTCAACTTGCCTTTGCTTGGTCTGTATAAAAGAAGAAACACTACACAAAGCAAGGGCAAGTTCGTTAAGGAAATAATAGGCCTTCACCGGGTTGCTCAAGATCAGCCCACTTTCTATCTTTTCTTCCTTTTTACCACCCATCTCATTAGATTTTTCCATCTCTTTTTCTAGTTCAACAGCTGACCCTTGGATCTCATTCCTTTCAACTCCCTCGGATTTTACCTCTTCAGGCTCAAATCCCCATCTCGCTTTTTCTCCATCCTATAACGCTCAAGCTCACTTTTCATGCGTGCTAGATCAATACAAAGCTGGTCATAAGTAAGTGATACTAGTCCAAAACGACGACCATTAAATAAGAAGGAATACTTAGTAGCATGTCCGTCATATTTAACTTCTCGCCTTGACATCCATGCTTTGCCTAACAACACATGTGTCACTTGAATTGGGACTACATCACACAACACCTCATCCACATATTTGCCGATTTGAATAGGTACAAGTGTGTGCTTAGTAACCCAAACATCACCATGAGTGCTCGTCAACTTGTACGGTTGAAGATGATCAATGGTTGGAAGATTTAATTTCCCAACCATGATAGCACTTGCAAGGTTGACTTCACAACTCCCATCAATGGTCAAGCTACTGATTTTATCTTTGACACCACAACGAGTATAAAACCAACCAAGCAACTGAGATTTGATGATGTCCAATTGCTCATCTACACCACGTAATGCCACTTCTTTGACTCCCTTAGGACCAGGAAGACAATGTTGTGAGCTAGCTTTTATGCGTCTTGTACTCGCCATGAATGTATGAGGGAACCTGCAAAAAGTTAGCAACGAAACCGAAGATATTGCCTTTCACGCTCCCTTGCGTGTATCCACTCGCACTCATGTATATGGATGTCACTCTAATGCTCTCACGACACTTCTCAAGTCACAAATTGTTCCCCTTGAAGAACTGGAATTCCTCAATGAGTTTTGAATCAACTTCTCTCCAAGTACTCCAAGATGGCAACGTTTAAGTGGCTGGAATTTGAAAGGAAATTTTGGACAGATTTGATGGATGCGCTATTGTGAATGGAATCTCAATGAAAACTTAGCTTCCTAAAATGTAGGAGAGAATGTAGGAGAGTGTTCCTAAAATGTAGGAGAGAGTATAGGAGAGTGTTCCTTAAACGTAGGAGAGTGTTCCTAAAACGTAGGAGAGAATATAGGAGAGTGTCCAAGTGAAAACAAAGAAACCCTAGCGCAAATGAAGCCCTAGCCACAAGTAGAAACCCTAGCGCAAACGAAACCTTAGTCGCACAAATGAAATCCTAGCCGCACAAAGGGAACCCTAGCCGCCACAAGGAAACCCTAGCCGTCGCCCTCTTGTTTCCTTGTTGCCTTCGGCTATGACTAACGACTTGGACAGAATTTGGTAGCAATGTTGGAACACCAACGACCAGAAATTTCGATGCAACAAACGACTCAATACCACGAAACAACTTGCGGACGGATTGTTCACAACAACTACGGATGAATGGATAGAAATTGGACTCACGAAGACCAACAAAATTCCGGGCAGATTTGACACAACAAAGAAACATGCACGGCAGAATTGAAGATGCAAGACACAACCAAGTTTGGACAGATTTTCAAGCAACGACGTGACACACAAACGGACAGAATTGGTGACACAACCAACGACTCCAACGCAAGAACAAGTTGTGGACAGAAATTATCAATAAACTAGACACAACACAAAGGAGAAAACACACCAACAGATTTTGTGTTCGGATGAACAGTAACGTGAACAGTGTCGGATGAACATTACCGGTGAACAGTGTCGATGAACAGTACGATGAACAGTGACGTTTTTTTTTTTTGTTGTAAAGCAAGGCAGCGGAACAAGAAACGCAAAGACAAACTACGGATATAACGGAAGATACCTCAACCAAAGCTCTGAAGCCAACTGATACGTTCCTCGATCAACACGTTTCGAGACACGTAGCCCGTTTGCCCAAGGATCTAGCGAGGTTTTCCAACACTTGGTTTACGGAACCTAGAATCAAACGGACGACACGATTTGATTTAGGTAGTGATACGAACGTCGCCAACCTTGTGACGAAACCCGTAAAAGATTAGCTTCAGGATCGACAAGAAGACACCAAGTTTGAAGCGGATGACCTCAACCCGTTAATCACGTGGTTAACGAACCTTGGTATAATGGTAGAAGACGCCACAACCTAGTACGATTCTAGATTGATAAGTCACGAACACCTAGAGAAATTCTAAGGTATTCAAGAAGTCTTGGAGAAACCAAGAAAACTCTCAAAATCTGATTTATTGATTGAATGCCTAAACCATTGGAAGTGTGAGCTATTTATAGCCTTACATAGAGATGAACAACTAAATGTGGAACTAGTCTAGAGTTGTGGTCTTGACTAAGACTAACAATTGTAGGCTTGACTATTCCATAAGACTAAGAATTATGGGCTTGACCAAAACTTATGAGGTCATCCCTTAGGTAAACAACCTTATGAGGTCATTGCTTAGGTAAATAACCTTATGAGATCATCGCTTAGGTAAATAAAGCAAGGCTATGGACCATTAAGCCCTTATTACAATGACTTAACTAAAACAGCAAATGTGACTAGAGAAGGGTCACACATGGTTCTCTTTGGCGTGCACTACATGGATGACTTTCATTCCTTCATGCTCAAGCCCCTCAATGACCTTGGGGACAATTTCTTGGCCTTGTATCTCATGAACAAGTCCTTGGAGTTCCTTCCTCATCTTGTTAGCTCGTGCTCGAGTTACGGGTCCTAGGGGAACTCGAATAGTTCGCACTGGTGTCTCTTGGTTCGTATCATCCCCCTCCTCTTCAAAAGGATTTGTCCTCAAATCAGCTTCATCGTCTGCAAGAAAAGGAGATAGATCAGAGACATTGAATGTAGCGCTCACATTGTACTCATCGGGTAGGTCCAGTTTGTAAGCATTGTCATTGATGCGCTTGATGACTTGGAACGGCCCATCTCCTCGGGGAAGTAATTTATTGCGCCTTTGGACTGGGAACCTTTCCTTGCGTAGATGTAACCACACCCAGTCACCAGGTTCAAACACAACGCGTTGGCGTCCCTTGTTAACCCGTTGAGCAACTTGGTCCATCCTTCGCTCAATGTTTAGGCGTACCTGCTCGTGTAATTTCTTGACAAAATCTGCTCGTTTAGCACCATCCATGTTAATGTGCTCAGAAGAAGGTAAAGGTGATAAGTCTAGTGGTGTCAAAGGATTAAAACCATAGACTATTTCAAATGGTGAAAAATGAGTAGAACTATGCACCGTGCGATTGTATGCAAACTCAACATGGGGTAAACACTCTTCCCAGGTTCTAATGTTTTTTCTAATGATGGCACGCAAGAGTGTAGATAGTGTACGATTGACAACCTCAGTTTGGCCATCAGTTTGTGGGTGACTAGTAGTAGAAAATAGCAATTTGGTACCCAATTTTCCCCACAAAGTTTTCCAAAAGTAACTCAAAAATTTGACATCCCTATCAGAGACAATTGTCCTAGGCATGCCATGCAATCTAATGATTTCTTTGAAAAACAAATCAGCAATGTGCGATGCATCATCTGTTTTGTGACATGGTATAAAATGTGCTATTTTTGAAAATCTGTCAACAATAACAAAGATGCTATCATTTCCCCTCTTTGACCTAGGCAACCCTGAAACAAAATCCATGGAAATGTCGGTCCAAGGTTCCTTAGGTACAGGTAAAGGACTATAAAGGCCATAGGGTTGAAGTTTAGACTTAGCTTTGTGGCAAGTAATGCATTTAGCCACCATTCGCTCCACATCTCGTTTCATCCTTGGCCAATGGAAGTGCTCTTGAAGGATAGCTAAGGTTTTAGCTACGCCAAAGTGTCCCATCAAGCCACCTCCGTGTGCTTCCCTAACAAGTAAAGAGCGAATAGAGCAGTTAGGTATACATAGTCGATTGAGGTAGAAAAGAAATCCATCAAGGATGTAGAATTTACCTTGAGTTGCTGAACCACAAGAGTCATAAATACCTGAGAAATCTGGGTCATTGGTGTATAACTCTTTGACTAATTCAAATCCTAACAACCTTGCATCAAGTTGAGTGAGCAAAGAGTACCGACGTGATAATGCATCAGCAACAACATTAGTTTTCCCCACTTTGTACTTAATCACATAAGGGAAGGTTTCAATAAATGCAATCCACCTAACATGACGCTTATTCAACTTGTGTTGTGACTTAATGTGCTTAAGCGACTCATGGTCAGTGTGTATGACAAATTCCCTTGGTCTCAAGTAATGTTGCCAAGTTTCTAAAGCACGGATTAAGGAGTACAACTCCTTATCATAAGTGGAATAGTTCAAAGCTGCCCCATTGAGTTTTTTCACTAAAGTATGCAATTGGTTTGCCCTCTTGCATTAGGACAGCTCCAATACCCACCCCAGATGCATCACACTCTATTTCAAACATCTTGTCAAAGCATGGTAATGCAAGTAGTGGTGCATGTGTGAGTTGATGTTTAAGCATTTGGAAAGCACGTACTTGAGCATCTCTCCACACAAATGGCTCATTTTTCTTAATTACAGCAGTTAGAGGTGCAGCAATGGTACTAAAATCTTTAACAAATCGTCTATAAAAACTAGCAAGACCATGGAAGCTACGTACCTCACCCACCGTGCTTGGAGTAGGCCATTCTCGAATTGCTTTAACCTTCTCCTCGTCCACTTTGATTCCCTGTTTACTCACAACAAAGCCTAGGAAGACAAGTTGATCAGTACAAAAGGAGCACTTCTTAAGGTTAGCATAGAGCTTTTCCCTTCGAAGTACATCAAGAACAAGCTTCACATGTTCAACATGCTCATCTAAGCTCCTACTATAAATCAGGATATCGTCAAAATATACAACTACAAATTTTCCAAGGAATGGACGAAGTACGTGGTTCATCAACCTCATGAACGTACTAGGTGCATTAGTTAGTCCAAATGGCATAACTAACCACTCGTACAAGCCATGTTTGGTTTTAAAGGCCGTTTTCCATTCATCCCCCTCTTTCATCCTAATTTGATGATAACCGCTTTTTAGATCAATTTTAGTGAAAATCACAGCACCATATAGCTCATCTAACATATCATCAAGTCTAGGAATAGGGTGACGATATTTTACCGTTATTGCATTAACGGCCCTACAGTCAGTGCACATTCGCCAACTTCCATCCTTTTTAGGCACCAAGATGACGGGAACCGCACATGGGCTCAAGCTTTCTCGTGCCCATCCCTTTGTTAGAAGCTCTTCGATTTGGCGTTGGAGCTCCTTTGTCTCATCTGGACCCATTTTGTAGGCTGGTCTGTTAGGAAGTGGGGCACCTGGAACCAAGTCAATTTGATGCTCAATTCCCCTTATTGGTGGTAGTCCATTTGGAATCTCATCGGGAAAGACATCCTCATAATCCTGCAAAAGAGAGACAATACTAGATGGTAGAGTGTTAGTAAGATCACTTGTAACAACCAACACCTCTTTGCACAAAAGTACAAAGATGGGTGTATTAACACTCAAAGCTTTTCTTACTACATTGGCTTTTATCAATAGACTTTGCCTTTTCTCTCTCTTTTCAATTTTGGCCGGCTCACTATATGTCTTTTTCCTCTCAATTTTCTCGGCCTTATCATTTCCTGTTGAGCTCTCGATTTTTTTTCTATTTTTTTCTTCTCATTCTCAAGCTCGCTCTCCTTGTTCAGGCTTTCTTGATCTTCACGAACTTGGATAGGAGCGAGTGGCACAAGCACAATCCTCTTCTCGCCTTGCTTGAAGGAGTATTTATTGGTAATGCCATCGAATGTAACTCCCTTGTCGAATTGCCATGGTCTCCCCAATAGTATGTGACATGCTTGCATAGGGACCACGTCGCATAACACCACGTCCTCATACTTTCCAATTCGGATAGGTACTTGGACTTGCTTGGTCACACGAACATCCCCACTATCATTCAACCATTGCAAATGATAAGGTGTTGGATGTCGTAGAGTGGGTAGTGCTAGTTTCTCCACCATCAAGGCACTAGCGACGTTAGCACAACTACCTCCATCTATGATCAAACTACATACCTTGCCTTTGATATAGCAACGGGTGTAGAAAATGTTCTCCCTTTGTGCATGGTCGGCAGCTTTCACTTGGGTTGCTAAGGCTCGTCTGACAACGAGTCCAACTCGTTCATCGACGGGTAATGCTTCCTCTTCTTCCTCTTCTTCCTCAAGGGATGGCAACTCCTCCTTCTCATCCTCATCATCGGTGAAAAACTCACCATTGGGTAAGATGATCATAGTGCGTTGGTTCGGGCATTGGCTAGCAATATGCCCTCGGCCTTGGCATTTGAAGCATCTAGTATCTCGATTTCGCCCCATGCTCGACTCAATGGCAGTCTTTGGTGTTGCCGTAGACTCCCACTTAGTCATATCCGGCCTTGGTCTTGAAGGGATGGAATTACTCGGCCCTTTATCCTCTTTCTTTGGTGGTGTAGTTCGGAGATAAGAGGGTGAAAAGTTGGAGTAACTCCGAGTCGAACCCCTCCTCTTAATCCTCCTTTCAATCTTGATGGCCTTTTCCACCAAATCCCCAAGTTCCACATAGTGGTGTAACTCTACTTGGTCAGCGATTTCGGGCCTTAGTCCGTTCAGGAAGCGTGCCATTGTTGCTTCTCGATCCTCCATGATGTCTGCCCGTAGCATGAGTATTTCCATTTCTTTGTGATAGTCCTCGACACTTCGTGCTCCTTGGTTGAGGCTTTGAAGCTTTTGGTACAAGTCACGGTAGTAGTGACTAGGTACGAAACGCTTCCTCATTAGTCGTCTTAGCTCTGTCCAAGTTTGTATGGTAGGTTCACGACTCCTCCTTCGACTAGTGGAGAGTTGATCCCACCACACAACGGCGTAGTCGGTGAATTCGACCACGGCCAACTTGACCTTTTGCTCTTCCGAGTAAGTATTGCAGTCGAAAACAAGTTCAATCCGCTTCTCCCACTCTAAGTAGGCATCAGGGTCTGATCGTCCTTGGAAAGGCGGAATTTTCATCTTTATGCCCGGAATGTGGTCATTTGAAGGCCTAGCATCACGCTTGGACCTACTTTGCTTATGCTCATAGTTGTTGTCTGAGTTAGAGTCGCTAGACTCATGTGCATAAGCCTTTCCACGGCTGCCTTTGGAGCTTCCATGAGACAACTCTAAGCTGTCAATGCGTTGGTGCATCAGTTCAAGTTTTTGGTCCATCATGCGTCCCAATTCGCCTTTGATTGCTTCTGTGAAAAGTTTAAGATCAAAAGCTTGGGAGCTTGCTCCCCCCTCGTTAGCCATGGTAGGGTAAAAAAAAATAATAATGGAAAGAAGCAAAGTTTATCTCGCACACTTCCTCACGTGTTTACTCTCGCTCTCGTGTTTGAACACTCTAAGAACTCACCAAGGTATTTTCAAGGCTCCTCGGTCAACTCCTCGAAGAAGTTAGAACTCCTTCTAGTGTGGATCGACTTACCAACCAGGGTCACAAGATTGTAGCACTTTGAACGAAAAAAGAACAAAAGATGAAGGGACTGACCACGACTCAATGAATGACTCAAAGTTGAATTTTAAGGATCCTAGACAAAAACTCTACCCAAAACTGGAATTTTGAGCTGCTGGTTGCTGCATTTCTGGGCAGTGTTTTGGTAGATAAATGGACACTTAGAGGATTCAGAATGACACTTAAAACTAACCTAATGATGCACGAAAATTTCCAGAATTAATGATTGGACAGAAATTCCCCAATGGTTGCAAAGATGGAATCCGAATGGAAGATGAATTTGTGTTGTGGTAGGACTGTTTTGGAAACCCAAGGCTGACTTTTCTTCTTTAATCCTTTGGAAACAAGGATTAGTCTTCCTATTTGCTGGTTCCCATAAATTCTAAGGTCAAGTTCAAGATTGGAACTGATTTGGTTGTTTTTGGGAACAAGGGTGGAAAATTTGACTTGAACAGGTTGGAAAATTTGACTTGAATAGGTTGGGAAATTTGACTTGAATAGGCTGAATATTCTTCTTCTTCCTTTGTTTTTGTTTTCTAATCAGCCAAGAAGAGCCAAATTTCGTGGCTAAAATGTTCTTAGTCAAGAAAGAAGATTGTTGTGGTGAAGACAAGGATTTTGGCAGCTGAAAATTTGCAGCCTTGTTGTTTACCAAGATTTGGTTCCCAAAACCCAGAAACTTCAAGATTCTTTCAAGAATTCAAGATGTTAATTCCCAGAATTCAAGAAACACAAAATTGAAGATGATTTCCTCCCTAAACAATCCAAGATTTCACGATTTGATCAAGACAGATTTTGGTTGGCTTCAAGAATCCCAACTAAAGTTCCAAGAACTTCAAGATTGTGGTTTTAAACAATCAGGAACTTCAAGAAACCCAAGTTTTGGTCAAGACAGATTTCCAGGAATTTTTGTAAGGTTAGCCAGCTATTTTTTTTTTTTTGTATGTAAACAAGAACACAAGGTAATAACTAGATAGGACTCTAAAACCCTTGCTACAAACTGATTTTTTTCGGATGAACAGTAACCTCGAATGATCAAATAGAACAAAAGACTGGAATTGAATGGATATAACAGGATAGAAACAAGACTCAAACAAGGAATCAAGAATAAGACACAAAAAAAAAGGCTGGACCAAACCAGGCTAACCACAGCAATTAACAACAACTAGACACAAGTTTATGTCGTAACAAATCTGGAAAAATAACGCAAGAACACGAAGTAACAAATCTGGAAATTGCGGATAGCAACTTAGAACACGAAAACAGAATTTTCGACAACTTGACTCGAAAAGCAAATAAAAAAAAAGGATATAACGTGATACCTCTTAATTAGCTCTGATTACCAACTGATACGAACGTCGCCAACCTTGTGACGAAACCCGTAAAAGATTAGCTTCAGGATCGACAAGAGGACACCAAGTTTGAAGCGGATGACCTCAACCCGTTAATCACGTGGTTAACGAACCTTGGTATAATGGTAGAAGACGCCACAACCTAGTGCGATTCTAGATTGATAAGTCACGAACACCTAGAGAAATTCTAAGGTATTCAAGAAGTCTTGGAGAAACCAAGAAAACTCTCAAAATCTGATTTATTGATTGAATGCCTAAACCATTGGAAGTGTGGGCTATTTATAGTCTTACATAGAGATGAACAACTAAATGTGGAACTAGTCTAGAGTTGTGGTCTTGACTAAGACTAACAATTGTAGGCTTGACTATTCCATAAGACTAAGAATTGTGGGCTTGACCAAACCTTATGAGGTCATCCCTTAGGTAAACAACCTTATGAGGTCATTGCTTAGGTAAATAACCTTATGAGATCATCGCTTAGGTAAATAAAGCAAGGCTATGGACCATTAAGCCCTTATTACAATGACTTAACTAAAACAGCAAATGTGACTAGAGAAGGGTCACACATGGTTCTCTTTGGCGTGCACTACATGGATGACTTTCATTCCTTCATGCTCAAGCCCCTCAATGACCTTGGGGACAATTTCTTGGCCTTGTATCTCATGAACAAGTCCTTGGAGTTCCTTCCTCATCTTGTTAGCTCGTGCTCGAGTTACGGGTCCTAGGGGAACTCGAATAGTTCGCACTGGTGTCTCTTGGTTCGTATCAGGTAGTAGACGACACTCCGATGAAGGTGAATACTCCAGGGGAATAGGTCGGATGAACAATCAAGGACAGGACGCAAGATTGCTCAATAACCCTATCCAAAGCAAGTTAAAGGCTCGAATTCTCTAAAAAAGAAAACGAAAGTACTAAGAATTTTATTCATAAAACTTGTGTCTTTAACCTTACAAAGCTAGCCTATTTATAGGCTAAAGTGACTAAAACCCTAAAGGCTAGGAAAAGGAAAAAGTCGGCCCATGCTCTTGGAACAAGATGGGCCGGCCCATGCTCTTACTTAATCATTAACTAATTGCTAACTAATTGATGGGGCCTAAGGCCTTATTCTCTTGGTGGCCCGCTTGACTCTTCGTGGGCTTGGATCATGGTGTAAATGACTTGATTGTCTCTCTCCACGCCCTCAATATCTTTGTGAACTCCATGTTGGTCTTGGACAAGTCTAACCAGAACTTGGAGTGATTCTTTGAAGAGCTTGGCCCGTGCACGCGTGATTGGGCCCAATGGAACTCGGACTGGGTCATTACTTGGGCTAAGGTCCGTGCACACATTAGTCCCCTCCACTTGAGAAGGATTTGTCCTCAAATCTGGATGGAAATGAATGACACGAACAAGGGTTGGTAGTCTGAATCCTCAAATCGAAGCCACCACAGATTGACTTACATGTTTCTTGGTTAGTTTGAAAAAATGCTCACAACCAGCCTAGAAAAACTCATGGCTTTACTCCAGTGGCTCCTCTTGTTCATATCATTCCCCTCCTCTTGAAAGCAATTTGCCCACAAATTGAAGCAAGAATGGTGACAAGACGAGTTACATGCCTTCGACTCAATCTTGTTATGATGGCTACAGATGGCATCCAATTCAAAGCCCATGTGCTAAGTTGGAAAATAACCCTTGTCGAACCTTGAATCTCACAAACCATCTTCAATGTATGCTCAACTTGATCGTTTGTGGTCATGAGGTAAGGGTCCTCAAAGTGGTATGAAGTGTATCCCATGAAATCGAACTCGGGCTCGAACACACTTGCAAGGCACCAAGGCGGATTTGGTGATGTTGGAGCTTCATGTGGACTAAGAGCAAGACAAAAATCATAATGGTCATTGAGGTACTTGTTCTTTAAACGAACCCTTGGTACACAACCATCCCCAAAATGTGGAGTGTTCCCTTCAAGACGAGCTCGAATCAACTCCCCTTTGGTGTGGACTAATTTGAGTTGACATTGTTCCATGAATGGATACCAACGGGGTTTAACTCTTGGAGTACCAACTCCATGGAGGCTTGTAACATCTACAATTGATTTTGGAATGGAACACACCAACATCAGCTCAACTTGCCTTTGTTTGGTCAGTATAAAAGAAGAAACACTACACAAAGCAAGGGCAAGTTCGTTAAGGAAATAATAGGCCTTCACCGGGTTGCTCAAGATCAGCCCACTTTCTCTCTTTTCTTCCTTTTTACCACCCATCTCATTAGATTTTTTCATCTCTTTTTCTAGTTCAACAGCTGACCCTTTGATCTCATTCCTTTCAACTCCCTCGGATTTTACCTCTTCAGGCTCAAATCCCTCATCTCGCTTTTTCTCCATCCTATAACGCTCAAGCTCACTTTTCATGCGTGCTAGATCAATACAAAGCTGGTCATAAGTAAGTGATACTAGTCCAAAATGACGACCATTAAATAAGAAGGAATACTTATTAGCATGTCCGTCATATTTAACTTCTCGCCTTGACATCCATGCTTTGCCTAACAACACATGTGTCACTTGAATTGGGACTACATCACACAACACCTCATCCACATATTTGCCGATTTGAATAGGTACAAGTGTGTGCTTAGTAACCCAAACATCACCATGAGTGCTCGTCAACTTGTACGGTTGAAGATGATCAATGGTTGGAAGATTTAATTTCCCAACCATGATAGCACTTGCAAGGTTGACTTCACAACTCCCATCAATGGTCAAGCTACTGATTTTATCTTTGACACCACAACGAGTATAAAACCAACCAAGCAACTGAGATTTGATGATGTCCAATTGCTCATCTACACCACGTAATGCCACTTCTTTGACTCCCTTAGGATCAGGAAGACAATGTTGTGAGCTAGCTTTTATGCGTCTTGTACTCGCCATGAATGTATGAGGGAACCTGCAAAAAGTTAGCAACGAAACCGAAGATATTGCCTTTCACGCTCCCTTGCGTGTATCCACTCGCACTCATGTATATGGATGTCACTCTAATGCTCTCACGACACTTCTCAAGTCACAAATTGTTCCCCTTGAAGAACTGGAATTCCTCAATGAGTTTTGAATCAACTTCTCTCCAAGTACTCCAAGATGGCAACGTTTAAGTGGCTGGAATTTGAAAGGAAATTTTGGACAGATTTGATGGATGCGCTATTGTGAATGGAATCTCAATGAAAACTTAGCTTCCTAAAATGTAGGAGAGAATGTAGGAGAGTGTTCCTAAAATGTAGGAGAGAGTATAGGAGAGTGTTCCTTAAACGTAGGAGAGTGTTCCTAAAACGTAGGAGAGAATATAGGAGAGTGTCCAAGTGAAAACAAAGAAACCCTAGCGCAAATGAAGCCCTAGCCACAAGTAGAAACCCTAGCGCAAACGAAACCTTAGTCGCACAAATGAAATCCTAGCCGCACAAAGGGAACCCTAGCCGCCACAAGGAAACCCTAGCCGTCGCCCTCTTGTTGCCTTCGGCTATGACTAACGACTTGGACAGAATTTGGTAGCAATGTTGGAACACCAACGACCAGAAATTTCGATGCAACAAACGACTCAATACCACGAAACAACTTGCGGACAGATTGTTCACAACAACTACGGATGAATGGATAGAAATTGGACTCACGAAGACCAACAAAATTCCGGGCAGATTTGACACAACAAAGAAACATGCACGGCAGAATTGAAGATGCAAGACACAACCAAGTTTGGACAGATTTTCAAGCAACGACGTGACACACAAACGGACAGAATTGGTGACACAACCAACGACTCCAACGCAAGAACAAGTTGTGGACAGAAATTATCAATAAACTAGACACAACACAAAGGAGAAAACACACCAACAGATTTTGTGTTCGGATGAACAGTAACGTGAACAGTGTCGGATGAACATTACCGGTGAACAGTGTCGATGAACAGTGACGTTTTTTTTTTTTTTTTTTGTTGTAAAGCAAGGCAGCGGAACAAGAAACGCAAAGACAAACTACGGATATAACGGAAGATACCTCAACCAAAGCTCTGAAGCCAACTGATACGTTCCTCGATCAACACGTTTCGAGACACGTAGCCCGTTTGCCCAAGGATCTAGCGAGGTTGTCCAACGCTTGGTTTGCGGAACCTAGAATCAAACGGACGACACGATTTGATTTAGGTAGTAGACGACACTCCGATGAAGGTGAATACTCCAGGGGAATAGGTCGGATGAACAATCAAGGACAGGACGCAAGATTGCTCAATAACCCTATCCAAGGCAAGTTAAAGGCTCGAATTCTCTAAAAAAGAAAACGAAAGTACTAAGAATTTTTTTCATAAAACTTGTGTCTTTAACCTTACAAAGCTAGCCTATTTATAGGCTAAAGTGACTAAAACCCTAAAGGCTAGGAAAAGGAAAAAGTCGGCCCATGCTCTTGGAACAAGATGGGCCGGCCCATGCTCTTACTTAATCATTAACTAATTGCTAACTAATTGATGGGGCCTAAGGCCTTATTCTCTTGGTGGCCCGCTTGACTCTTCGTGGGCTTGGATCATGGTGTAAATGACTCGATTGTCTCTCTCCACGCCCTCAATATCTTTGTGAACTCCTTGTTGGTCTTGGACAAGTCTAACCAGAACTTGGAGTGATTCTTTGAAGAGCTTGGCCCGTGCACGCGTGATTGGGCCCAATGGAACTCGGACTGGGTCATTACTTGGGCTAAGGTCCGTGCACACATTAGTCCCCTCCACTTGAGAAGGATTTGTCCTCAAATCTGGATGGAAATGAATGACACGAACAAGGGTTGGTAGTCTGAATCCTCAAATCGAACGCCACCACAGATTGACTTACATGTTTCTTGGTTAGTTTGAAAAAATGCTCACAACCAGCCTAGAAAAACTCATGGCTTTACTCCAGTGGCTCCTCTTGTTCATATCATTCCCCTCCTCTTGAAAGCAATTTGCCCACAAATTGAAGCAAGAATGGTGACAAGACGAGTTACATGCCTTCGACTCAATCTTGTTATGATGGCTACATATGGCATCCAATTCAAAGCCCATGTGCTAAGTTGGAAAATAACCCTTGTCGAACCTTGAATCTCACAAACCATCTTCAATGTATGCTCAACTTGATCGTTTGTGGTCATGAGATAAGGGTCCTCAAAGTGGTATGAAGTGTATCCCATGAAATCGAACTCGGGCTCGAACACACTTGCAAGGCACCAAGGCGGATTTGGTGATGTTGGAGCTTCATGTGGACTAAGAGCAAGACAAAAATCATAATGGTCATTGAGGTACTTGTTCTTTAAACGAACCCTTGGTACACAACCATCCCCAAAATGTGGAGTGTTCCCTTCAAGACGAGCTCGAATCAACTCCCCTTTGGTGTGGACTAATTTGAGTTGACATTGTTCCATGAATGGATACCAACGGGGTTTAACTCTTGGAGTACCAACTCCATGGAGGCTTGCAACATCTACAATTGATTTTGGAATGGAACACACCAAGATCAGCTCAACTTGCCTTTGCTTGGTCTGTATAAAAGAAGAAACACTACACAAAGCAAGGGCAAGTTCGTTAAGGAAATAATAGGCCTTCACCGGGTTGCTCAAGATCAGCCCACTTTCTCTCTTTTCTTCCTTTTTACCACCCATCTCATTAGATTTTTGCATCTCTTTTTCTAGTTCAACAGCTGACCCTTTGATCTCATTCCTTTCAACTCCCTCGGATTTTACCTCTTCAGGCTCAAATCCTCATCTCGCTTTTTCTCCATCCTATAACGCTCAAGCTCACTTTTCATGCGTGCTAGATCAATACAAAGCTGGTCATAAGTAAGTGATACTAGTCCAAAACGACGACCATTAAATAAGAAGGAATACTTATTAGCATGTCCGTCATATTTAACTTCTCGCCTTGACATCCATGCTTTGCCTAACAACACATGTGTCACTTGAATTGGGACTACATCACACAACACCTCATCCACATATTTGCCGATTTGAATAGGTACAAGTGTGTGCTTAGTAACCCAAACATCACCATGAGTGCTCGTCAACTTGTACGGTTGAAGATGATCAATGGTTGGAAGATTTAATTTCCCAACCATGATAGCACTTGCAAGGTTGACTTCACAACTCCCATCAATGGTCAAGCTACTGATTTTATCTTTGACACCACAACGAGTATAAAACCAACCAAGCAACTGAGATTTGATGATGTCCAATTGCTCATCTACACCACGTAATGCCACTTCTTTGACTCCCTTAGGATCAGGAAGACAATGTTGTGAGCTAGCTTTTATGCGTCTTGTACTCGCCATGAATGTATGAGGGAACCTGCAAAAAGTTAGCAACGAAACCGAAGATATTGCCTTTCACGCTCCCTTGCGTGTATCCACTCGCACTCATGTATATGGATGTCACTCTAATGCTCTCACGACACTTCTCAAGTCACAAATTGTTCCCCTTGAAGAACTGGAATTCCTCAATGAGTTTTGAATCAACTTCTCTCCAAGTACTCCAAGATGGCAACGTTTAAGTGGCTGGAATTTGAAAGGAAATTTTGGACAGATTTGATGGATGCGCTATTGTGAATGGAATCTCAATGAAAACTTAGCTTCCTAAAATGTAGGAGAGAATGTAGGAGAGTGTTCCTAAAATGTAGGAGAGAGTATAGGAGAGTGTTCCTTAAACGTAGGAGAGTGTTCCTAAAACGTAGGAGAGAATATAGGAGAGTGTCCAAGTGAAAACAAAGAAACCCTAGCGCAAATGAAGCCCTAGCCACAAGTAGAAACCCTAGCGCAAACGAAACCTTAGTCGCACAAATGAAATCCTAGCCGCACAAAGGGAACCCTAGCCGCCACAAGGAAACCCTAGCCGTCGCCCTCTTGTTTCCTTGTTGCCTTCGGCTATGACTAACGACTTGGACAGAATTTGGTAGCAATGTTGGAACACCAACGACCAGAAATTTCGATGCAACAAACGACTCAATACCACGAAACAACTTGCGGACAGATTGTTCACAACAACTACGGATGAATGGATAGAAATTGGACTCACGAAGACCAACAAAATTCCGGGCAGATTTGACACAACAAAGAAACATGCACGGCAGAATTGAAGATGCAAGACACAACCAAGTTTGGACAGATTTTCAAGCAACGACGTGACACACAAACGGACAGAATTGGTGACACAACCAACGACTCCAACGCAAGAACAAGTTGTGGACAGAAATTATCAATAAACTAGACACAACACAAAGGAGAAAACACACCAACAGATTTTGTGTTCGGATGAACAGTAACGTGAACAGTGTCGGATGAACATTACCGGTGAACAGTGTCGATGAACAGTGACGTTTTTTTTTTTTTTTTTGTTGTAAAGCAAGGCAGCGGAACAAGAAACGCAAAGACAAACTACGGATATAACGGAAGATACCTCAACCAAAGCTCTGAAGCCAACTGATACGTTCCTCGATCAACACGTTTCGAGACACGTAGCCCGTTTGCCCAAGGATCTAGCGAGGTTGTCCAACGCTTGGTTTGCGGAACCTAGAATCAAACGGACGACACGATTTGATTTAGGTAGTAGACGACACTCCGATGAAGGTGAATACTCCAGGGGAATAGGTCGGATGAACAATCAAGGACAGGACGCAAGATTGCTCAATAACCCTATCCAAGGCAAGTTAAAGGCTCGAATTCTCTAAAAAAGAA
The DNA here is from genome assembly GCF_036785885.1 of Coffea arabica. Lineage (NCBI taxonomy): Eukaryota > Viridiplantae > Streptophyta > Magnoliopsida > Gentianales > Rubiaceae > Coffea > Coffea arabica. The sequence goes on from NC_092329.1 coordinate 36,377,068, forward strand.
AACGAAAGTACTAAGAATTTTATTCATAAAACTTGTGTCTTTAACCTTACAAAGCTAGCCTATTTATAGGCTAAAGTGACTAAAACCCTAAAGGCTAGGAAAAGGAAAAAGTCGGCCCATGCTCTTGGAACAAGATGGGCCGGCCCATGCTCTTACTTAATCATTAACTAATTGCTAACTAATTGATGGGGCCTAAGGCCTTATTCTCTTGGTGGCCCGCTTGACTCTTCGTGGGCTTGGATCATGGTGTAAATGACTCGATTGTCTCTCTCCACGCCCTCAATATCTTTGTGAACTCCTTGTTGGTCTTGGACAAGTCTAACCAGAACTTGGAGTGATTCTTTGAAGAGCTTGGCCCGTGCACGCGTGATTGGGCCCAATGGAACTCGGACTGGGTCATTACTTGGGCTAAGGTCCGTGCACACATTAGTCCCCTCCACTTGAGAAGGATTTGTCCTCAAATCTGGATGGAAATGAATGACACGAACAAGGGTTGGTAGTCTGAATCCTCAAATCGAACGCCACCACAGATTGACTTACATGTTTCTTGGTTAGTTTGAAAAAATGCTCACAACCAGCCTAGAAAAACTCATGGCTTTACTCCAGTGGCTCCTCTTGTTCATATCATTCCCCTCCTCTTGAAAGCAATTTGCCCACAAATTGAAGCAAGAATGGTGACAAGACGAGTTACATGCCTTCGACTCAATCTTGTTATGATGGCTACATATGGCATCCAATTCAAAGCCCATGTGCTAAGTTGGAAAATAACCCTTGTCGAACCTTGAATCTCACAAACCATCTTCAATGTATGCTCAACTTGATCGTTTGTGGTCATGAGATAAGGGTCCTCAAAGTGGTATGAAGTGTATCCCATGAAATCGAACTCGGGCTCGAACACACTTGCAAGGCACCAAGGCGGATTTGGTGATGTTGGAGCTTCATGTGGACTAAGAGCAAGACAAAAATCATAATGGTCATTGAGGTACTTGTTCTTTAAACGAACCCTTGGTACACAACCATCCCCAAAATGTGGAGTGTTCCCTTCAAGACGAGCTCGAATCAACTCCCCTTTGGTGTGGACTAATTTGAGTTGACATTGTTCCATGAATGGATACCAACGGGGTTTAACTCTTGGAGTACCAACTCCATGGAGGCTTGCAACATCTACAATTGATTTTGGAATGGAACACACCAAGATCAGCTCAACTTGCCTTTGCTTGGTCTGTATAAAAGAAGAAACACTACACAAAGCAAGGGCAAGTTCGTTAAGGAAATAATAGGCCTTCACCGGGTTGCTCAAGATCAGCCCACTTTCTCTCTTTTCTTCCTTTTTACCACCCATCTCATTAGATTTTTGCATCTCTTTTTCTAGTTCAACAGCTGACCCTTTGATCTCATTCCTTTCAACTCCCTCGGATTTTACCTCTTCAGGCTCAAATCCTCATCTCGCTTTTTCTCCATCCTATAACGCTCAAGCTCACTTTTCATGCGTGCTAGATCAATACAAAGCTGGTCATAAGTAAGTGATACTAGTCCAAAACGACGACCATTAAATAAGAAGGAATACTTATTAGCATGTCCGTCATATTTAACTTCTCGCCTTGACATCCATGCTTTGCCTAACAACACATGTGTCACTTGAATTGGGACTACATCACACAACACCTCATCCACATATTTGCCGATTTGAATAGGTACAAGTGTGTGCTTAGTAACCCAAACATCACCATGAGTGCTCGTCAACTTGTACGGTTGAAGATGATCAATGGTTGGAAGATTTAATTTCTCAACCATGATAGCACTTGCAAGGTTGACTTCACAACTCCCATCAATGGTCAAGCTACTGATTTTATCTTTGACACCACAACGAGTATAAAACCAACCAAGCAACTGAGATTTGATGATGTCCAATTGCTCATCTACACCACGTAATGCCACTTCTTTGACTCCCTTAGGATCAGGAAGACAATGTTGTGAGCTAGCTTTTATGCGTCTTGTACTCGCCATGAATGTATGAGGGAACCTGCAAAAAGTTAGCAACGAAACCGAAGATATTGCCTTTCACGCTCCCTTGCGTGTATCCACTCGCACTCATGTATATGGATGTCACTCTAATGCTCTCACGACACTTCTCAAGTCACAAATTGTTCCCCTTGAAGAACTGGAATTCCTCAATGAGTTTTGAATCAACTTCTCTCCAAGTACTCCAAGATGGCAACGTTTAAGTGGCTGGAATTTGAAAGGAAATTTTGGACAGATTTGATGGATGCGCTATTGTGAATGGAATCTCAATGAAAACTTAGCTTCCTAAAATGTAGGAGAGAATGTAGGAGAGTGTTCCTAAAATGTAGGAGAGAGTATAGGAGAGTGTTCCTTAAACGTAGGAGAGTGTTCCTAAAACGTAGGAGAGAATATAGGAGAGTGTCCAAGTGAAAACAAAGAAACCCTAGCGCAAATGAAGCCCTAGCCACAAGTAGAAAACCTAGCGCAAACGAAACCTTAGTCGCACAAATGAAATCCTAGCCGCACAAAGGGAACCCTAGCCGCCACAAGGAAACCCTAGCCGTCGCCCTCTTGTTTCCTTGTTGCCTTCGGCTATGACTAACGACTTGGACAGAATTTGGTAGCAATGTTGGAACACCAACGACCAGAAATTTCGATGCAACAAACGACTCAATACCACGAAACAACTTGCGGACAGATTGTTCACAACAACTACGGATGAATGGATAGAAATTGGACTCACGAAGACCAACAAAATTCCGGGCAGATTTGACACAACAAAGAAACATGCACGGCAGAATTGAAGATGCAAGACACAACCAAGTTTGGACAGATTTCAAGCAACGACGTGACACACAAACGGACAGAATTGGTGACACAACCAACGACTCCAACGCAAGAACAAGTTGTGGACAGAAATTATCAATAAACTAGACACAACACAAAGGAGAAAACACACCAACAGATTTTGTGTTCGGATGAACAGTAACGTGAACAGTGTCGGATGAACATTACCGGTGAACAGTGTCGATGAACAGTGACGTTTTTTTTTTTTTTTTTTGTTGTAAAGCAAGGCAGCGGAACAAGAAACGCAAAGACAAACTACGGATATAACGGAAGATACCTCAACCAAAGCTCTGAAGCCAACTGATACGTTCCTCGATCAACACGTTTCGAGACACGTAGCCCGTTTGCCCAAGGATCTAGCGAGGTTGTCCAACGCTTGGTTTGCGGAACCTAGAATCAAACGGACGACACGATTTGATTTAGGTAGTAGACGACACTCCGATGAAGGTGAATACTCCAGGGGAATAGGTCGGATGAACAATCAAGGACAGGACGCAAGATTGCTCAATAACCCTATCCAAGGCAAGTTAAAGGCTCGAATTCTCTAAAAAAGAAAACGAAAGTACTAAGAATTTTATTCATAAAACTTGTGTCTTTAACCTTACAAAGCTAGCCTATTTATAGGCTAAAGTGACTAAAACCCTAAAGGCTAGGAAAAGGAAAAAGTCGGCCCATGCTCTTGGAACAAGATGGGCCGGCCCATGCTCTTACTTAATCATTAACTAATTGCTAACTAATTGATGGGGCCTAAGGCCTTATTCTCTTGGTGGCCCGCTTGACTCTTCGTGGGCTTGGATCATGGTGTAAATGACTCGATTGTCTCTCTCCACGCCCTCAATATCTTTGTGAACTCCTTGTTGGTCTTGGACAAGTCTAACCAGAACTTGGAGTGATTCTTTGAAGAGCTTGGCCCGTGCACGCGTGATTGGGCCCAATGGAACTCGGACTGGGTCATTACTTGGGCTAAGGTCCGTGCACACATTAGTCCCCTCCACTTGAGAAGGATTTGTCCTCAAATCTGGATGGAAATGAATGACACGAACAAGGGTTGGTAGTCTGAATCCTCAAATCGAACGCCACCACAGATTGACTTACATGTTTCTTGGTTAGTTTGAAAAAATGCTCACAACCAGCCTAGAAAAACTCATGGCTTTACTCCAGTGGCTCCTCTTGTTCATATCATTCCCCTCCTCTTGAAAGCAATTTGCCCACAAATTGAAGCAAGAATGGTGACAAGACGAGTTACATGCCTTCGACTCAATCTTGTTATGATGGCTACATATGGCATCCAATTCAAAGCCCATGTGCTAAGTTGGAAAATAACCCTTGTCGAACCTTGAATCTCACAAACCATCTTCAATGTATGCTCAACTTGATCGTTTGTGGTCATGAGATAAGGGTCCTCAAAGTGGTATGAAGTGTATCCCATGAAATCGAACTCGGGCTCGAACACACTTGCAAGGCACCAAGGCGGATTTGGTGATGTTGGAGCTTCATGTGGACTAAGAGCAAGACAAAAATCATAATGGTCATTGAGGTACTTGTTCTTTAAACGAACCCTTGGTACACAACCATCCCCAAAATGTGGAGTGTTCCCTTCAAGACGAGCTCGAATCAACTCCCCTTTGGTGTGGACTAATTTGAGTTGACATTGTTCCATGAATGGATACCAACGGGGTTTAACTCTTGGAGTACCAACTCCATGGAGGCTTGCAACATCTACAATTGATTTTGGAATGGAACACACCAAGATCAGCTCAACTTGCCTTTGCTTGGTCTGTATAAAAGAAGAAACACTACACAAAGCAAGGGCAAGTTCGTTAAGGAAATAATAGGCCTTCACCGGGTTGCTCAAGATCAGCCCACTTTCTCTCTTTTCTTCCTTTTTACCACCCATCTCATTAGATTTTTGCATCTCTTTTTCTAGTTCAACAGCTGACCCTTTGATCTCATTCCTTTCAACTCCCTCGGATTTTACCTCTTCAGGCTCAAATCCTCATCTCGCTTTTTCTCCATCCTATAACGCTCAAGCTCACTTTTCATGCGTGCTAGATCAATACAAAGCTGGTCATAAGTAAGTGATACTAGTCCAAAACGACGACCATTAAATAAGAAGGAATACTTATTAGCATGTCCGTCATATTTAACTTCTCGCCTTGACATCCATGCTTTGCCTAACAACACATGTGTCACTTGAATTGGGACTACATCACACAACACCTCATCCACATATTTGCCGATTTGAATAGGTACAAGTGTGTGCTTAGTAACCCAAACATCACCATGAGTGCTCGTCAACTTGTACGGTTGAAGATGATCAATGGTTGGAAGATTTAATTTCTCAACCATGATAGCACTTGCAAGGTTGACTTCACAACTCCCATCAATGGTCAAGCTACTGATTTTATCTTTGACACCACAACGAGTATAAAACCAACCAAGCAACTGAGATTTGATGATGTCCAATTGCTCATCTACACCACGTAATGCCACTTCTTTGACTCCCTTAGGATCAGGAAGACAATGTTGTGAGCTAGCTTTTATGCGTCTTGTACTCGCCATGAATGTATGAGGGAACCTGCAAAAAGTTAGCAACGAAACCGAAGATATTGCCTTTCACGCTCCCTTGCGTGTATCCACTCGCACTCATGTATATGGATGTCACTCTAATGCTCTCACGACACTTCTCAAGTCACAAATTGTTCCCCTTGAAGAACTGGAATTCCTCAATGAGTTTTGAATCAACTTCTCTCCAAGTACTCCAAGATGGCAACGTTTAAGTGGCTGGAATTTGAAAGGAAATTTTGGACAGATTTGATGGATGCGCTATTGTGAATGGAATCTCAATGAAAACTTAGCTTCCTAAAATGTAGGAGAGAATGTAGGAGAGTGTTCCTAAAATGTAGGAGAGAGTATAGGAGAGTGTTCCTTAAACGTAGGAGAGTGTTCCTAAAACGTAGGAGAGAATATAGGAGAGTGTCCAAGTGAAAACAAAGAAACCCTAGCGCAAATGAAGCCCTAGCCACAAGTAGAAAACCTAGCGCAAACGAAACCTTAGTCGCACAAATGAAATCCTAGCCGCACAAAGGGAACCCTAGCCGCCACAAGGAAACCCTAGCCGTCGCCCTCTTGTTTCCTTGTTGCCTTCGGCTATGACTAACGACTTGGACAGAATTTGGTAGCAATGTTGGAACACCAACGACCAGAAATTTCGATGCAACAAACGACTCAATACCACGAAACAACTTGCGGACAGATTGTTCACAACAACTACGGATGAATGGATAGAAATTGGACTCACGAAGACCAACAAAATTCCGGGCAGATTTGACACAACAAAGAAACATGCACGGCAGAATTGAAGATGCAAGACACAACCAAGTTTGGACAGATTTCAAGCAACGACGTGACACACAAACGGACAGAATTGGTGACACAACCAACGACTCCAACGCAAGAACAAGTTGTGGACAGAAATTATCAATAAACTAGACACAACACAAAGGAGAAAACACACCAACAGATTTTGTGTTCGGATGAACAGTAACGTGAACAGTGTCGGATGAACATTACCGGTGAACAGTGTCGATGAACAGTGACGTTTTTTTTTTTTTTTTTTGTTGTAAAGCAAGGCAGCGGAACAAGAAACGCAAAGACAAACTACGGATATAACGGAAGATACCTCAACCAAAGCTCTGAAGCCAACTGATACGTTCCTCGATCAACACGTTTCGAGACACGTAGCCCGTTTGCCCAAGGATCTAGCGAGGTTGTCCAACGCTTGGTTTGCGGAACCTAGAATCAAACGGACGACACGATTTGATTTAGGTAGTAGACGACACTCCGATGAAGGTGAATACTCCAGGGGAATAGGTCGGATGAACAATCAAGGACAGGACGCAAGATTGCTCAATAACCCTATCCAAGGCAAGTTAAAGGCTCGAATTCTCTAAAAAAGAAAACGAAAGTACTAAGAATTTTATTCATAAAACTTGTGTCTTTAACCTTACAAAGCTAGCCTATTTATAGGCTAAAGTGACTAAAACCCTAAAGGCTAGGAAAAGGAAAAAGTCGGCCCATGCTCTTGGAACAAGATGGGCCGGCCCATGCTCTTACTTAATCATTAACTAATTGCTAACTAATTGATGGGGCCTAAGGCCTTATTCTCTTGGTGGCCCGCTTGACTCTTCGTGGGCTTGGATCATGGTGTAAATGACTCGATTGTCTCTCTCCACGCCCTCAATATCTTTGTGAACTCCTTGTTGGTCTTGGACAAGTCTAACCAGAACTTGGAGTGATTCTTTGAAGAGCTTGGCCCGTGCACGCGTGATTGGGCCCAATGGAACTCGGACTGGGTCATTACTTGGGCTAAGGTCCGTGCACACATTAGTCCCCTCCACTTGAGAAGGATTTGTCCTCAAATCTGGATGGAAATGAATGACACGAACAAGGGTTGGTAGTCTGAATCCTCAAATCGAACGCCACCACAGATTGACTTACATGTTTCTTGGTTAGTTTGAAAAAATGCTCACAACCAGCCTAGAAAAACTCATGGCTTTACTCCAGTGGCTCCTCTTGTTCATATCATTCCCCTCCTCTTGAAAGCAATTTGCCCACAAATTGAAGCAAGAATGGTGACAAGACGAGTTACATGCCTTCGACTCAATCTTGTTATGATGGCTACATATGGCATCCAATTCAAAGCCCATGTGCTAAGTTGGAAAATAACCCTTGTCGAACCTTGAATCTCACAAACCATCTTCAATGTATGCTCAACTTGATCGTTTGTGGTCATGAGATAAGGGTCCTCAAAGTGGTATGAAGTGTATCCCATGAAATCGAACTCGGGCTCGAACACACTTGCAAGGCACCAAGGCGGATTTGGTGATGTTGGAGCTTCATGTGGACTAAGAGCAAGACAAAAATCATAATGGTCATTGAGGTACTTGTTCTTTAAACGAACCCTTGGTACACAACCATCCCCAAAATGTGGAGTGTTCCCTTCAAGACGAGCTCGAATCAACTCCCCTTTGGTGTGGACTAATTTGAGTTGACATTGTTCCATGAATGGATACCAACGGGGTTTAACTCTTGGAGTACCAACTCCATGGAGGCTTGCAACATCTACAATTGATTTTGGAATGGAACACACCAAGATCAGCTCAACTTGCCTTTGCTTGGTCTGTATAAAAGAAGAAACACTACACAAAGCAAGGGCAAGTTCGTTAAGGAAATAATAGGCCTTCACCGGGTTGCTCAAGATCAGCCCACTTTCTCTCTTTTCTTCCTTTTTACCACCCATCTCATTAGATATTTTCATCTCTTTTTCTAGTTCAACAGCTGACCCTTTGATCTCATTCCTTTCAACTCCCTCGGATTTTACCTCTTCAGGCTCAAATCCCTCATCTCGCTTTTTCTCCATCCTATAACGCTCAAGCTCACTTTTCATGCGTGCTAGATCAATACAAAGCTGGTCATAAGTAAGTGATACTAGTCCAAAACGACGACCATTAAATAAGAAGGAATACTTATTAGCATGTCCGTCATATTTAACTTCTCGCCTTGACATCCATGCTTTGCCTAACAACACGTGTCACTTGAATTGGGACTACATCACACAACACCTCATCCACATATTTGCCGATTTGAATAGGTACAAGTGTGTGCTTAGTAACCCAAACATCACCATGAGTGCTCGTCAACTTGTACGGTTGAAGATGATCAATGGTTGGAAGATTTAATTTCTCAACCATGATAGCACTTGCAAGGTTGACTTCACAACTCCCATCAATGGTCAAGCTACTGATTTTATCTTTGACACCACAACGAGTATAAAACCAACCAAGCAACTGAGATTTGATGATGTCCAATTGCTCATCTACACCACGTAATGCCACTTCTTTGACTCCCTTAGGATCAGGAAGACAATGTTGTGAGCTAGCTTTTATGCGTCTTGTACTCGCCATGAATGTATGAGGGAACCTGCAAAAAGTTAGCAACGAAACCGAAGATATTGCCTTTCACGCTCCCTTGCGTGTATCCACTCGCACTCATGTATATGGATGTCACTCTAATGCTCTCACGACACTTCTCAAGTCACAAATTGTTCCCCTTGAAGAACTGGAATTCCTCAATGAGTTTTGAATCAACTTCTCTCCAAGTACTCCAAGATGGCAACGTTTAAGTGGCTGGAATTTGAAAGGAAATTTTGGACAGATTTGATGGATGCGCTATTGTGAATGGAATCTCAATGAAAACTTAGCTTCCTAAAATGTAGGAGAGAATGTAGGAGAGTGTTCCTAAAATGTAGGAGAGAGTATAGGAGAGTGTTCCTTAAACGTAGGAGAGTGTTCCTAAAACGTAGGAGAGAATATAGGAGAGTGTCCAAGTGAAAACAAAGAAACCCTAGCGCAAATGAAGCCCTAGCCACAAGTAGAAAACCTAGCGCAAACGAAACCTTAGTCGCACAAATGAAATCCTAGCCGCACAAAGGGAACCCTAGCCGCCACAAGGAAACCCTAGCCGTCGCCCTCTTGTTTCCTTGTTGCCTTCGGCTATGACTAACGACTTGGACAGAATTTGGTAGCAATGTTGGAACACCAACGACCAGAAATTTCGATGCAACAAACGACTCAATACCACGAAACAACTTGCGGACAGATTGTTCACAACAACTACGGATGAATGGATAGAAATTGGACTCACGAAGACCAACAAAATTCCGGGCAGATTTGACACAACAAAGAAACATGCACGGCAGAATTGAAGATGCAAGACACAACCAAGTTTGGACAGATTTCAAGCAACGACGTGACACACAAACGGACAGAATTGGTGACACAACCAACGACTCCAACGCAAGAACAAGTTGTGGACAGAAATTATCAATAAACTAGACACAACACAAAGGAGAAAACACACCAACAGATTTTGTGTTCGGATGAACAGTAACGTGAACAGTGTCGGATGAACATTACCGGTGAACAGTGTCGATGAACAGTACGATGAACAGTGACGTTTTTTTTTTTTTTTTTTGTAAAGCAAGGCAGCGGAACAAGAAACGCAAAGACAAACTACGGATATAACGGAAGATACCTCAACCAAAGCTCTGAAGCCAACTGATACGTTCCTCGATCAACACATTTCGAGACACGTAGCCCGTTTGCCCAAGGATCTAGCGAGGTTGTCCAACGCTTGGTTTGCGGAACCTAGAATCAAACTGACGACACGATTTGATTTAGGTAGTAGACGACACTCCGTTGAAGGTGAATACTCCAGGGGAATAGGTCGGATGAACAATCAAGGACAGGACGCAAGATTGCTCAATAACCCTATCCAAAGCAAGTTAAAGGCTCGAATTCTCTAAAAAAGAAAACGAAAGTACTAAGAATTTTATTCATAAAACTTGTGTCTTTAACCTTACAAAGCTGGCCTATTTATAGGCTAAAGTGACTAAAACCCTAAAGGCTAGGAAAAGGAAAAAGTCGGCCCATGCTCTTGGAACAAGATGGGCCGGCCCATGCTCTTACTTAATCATTAACTAATTGCTAACTAATTGATGGGGCCTAAGGCCTTATTCTCTTGGTGGCCCGCTTGACTCTTCGTGGGCTTGGATCATGGTGTAAATGACTCGATTGTCTCTCTCCACGCCCTCAATATCTTTGTGAACTCCATGTTGGTCTTGGACAAGTCTAACCAGAACTTGGAGTGATTCTTCGAAGAGCTTGGCCCGTGCACGCGTGATTGGGCCCAATGGAACTCGGACTGGGTCATTACTTGGGCTAAGGTCCGTGCACACATTAGTCCCCTCCACTTGAGAAGGATTTGTCCTCAAATCTGGATGGAAATGAATGACACGAACAAGGGTTGGTAGTCTGAATCCTCAAATCGAACGCCACCACAGATTGACTTACATGTTTCTTGGTTAGTTTGAAAAAATGCTCACAACCAGCCTAGAAAAACTCATGGCTTTACTCCAGTGGCTCCTCTTGTTCATATCATTCCCCTCCTCTTGAAAGCAATTTGCCCACAAATTGAAGCAAGAATGGTGACAAGACGAGTTACATGCCTTCGACTCAATCTTGTTATGATGGCTACAGATGGCATCCAATTCAAAGCCCATGTGCTAAGTTGGAAAATAACCCTTGTCGAACCTTGAATCTCACAAACCATCTTCAATGTATGCTCAACTTGATCGTTTGTGGTCATGAGGTAAGGGTCCTCAAAGTGGTATGAAGTGTATCCCATGAAATCGAACTCGGGCTCGAACACACTTGCAAGGCACCAAGGCGGATTTGGTGATGTTGGAGCTTCATGTGGACTAAGAGCAAGACAAAAATCATAATGGTCATTGAGGTACTTGTTCTTTAAACGAACCCTTGGTACACAACCATCCCCAAAATGTGGAGTGTTCCCTTCAAGACGAGCTCGAATCAACTCCCCTTTGGTGTGGACTAATTTGAGTTGACATTGTTCCATGAATGGATACCAACGGGGTTTAACTCTTGGAGTACCAACTCCATGGAGGCTTGCAACATCTACAATTGATTTTGGAATGGAACACACCAAGATCAGCTCAACTTGCCTTTGCTTGGTCTGTATAAAAGAAGAAACACTACACAAAGCAAGGGCAAGTTCGTTAAGGAAATAATAGGCCTTCACCGGGTTGCTCAAGATCAGCCCACTTTCTCTCTTTTCTTCCTTTTTACCACCCATCTCATTAGATATTTTCATCTCTTTTTCTAGTTCAACAGCTGACCCTTTGATCTCATTCCTTTCAACTCCCTCGGATTTTACCTCTTCAGGCTCAAATCCCTCATCTCGCTTTTTCTCCATCCTATAACGCTCAAGCTCACTTTTCATGCGTGCTAGATCAATACAAAGCTGGTCATAAGTAAGTGATACTAGTCCAAAACGACGACCATTAAATAAGAAGGAATACTTATTAGCATGTCCGTCATATTTAACTTCTCGCCTTGACATCCATGCTTTGCCTAACAACACGTGTCACTTGAATTGGGACTACATCACACAACACCTCATCTACATATTTGCCGATTTGAATAGGTACAAGTGTGTGCTTAGTAACCCAAACATCACCATGAGTGCTCGTCAACTTGTACGGTTGAAGATGATCAATGGTTGGAAGATTTAATTTCTCAACCATGATAGCACTTGCAAGGTTGACTTCACAACTCCCATCAATGGTCAAGCTACTGATTTTATCTTTGACACCACAACGAGTATAAAACCAACCAAGCAACTGAGATTTGATGATGTCCAATTGCTCATCTACACCACGTAATGCCACTTCTTTGACTCCCTTAGGATCAGGAAGACAATGTTGTGAGCTAGCTTTTATGCGTCTTGTACTCGCCATGAATGTATGAGGGAACCTGCAAAAAGTTAGCAACGAAACCGAAGATATTGCCTTTCACGCTCCCTTGCGTGTATCCACTCGCACTCATGTATATGGATGTCACTCTAATGCTCTCACGACACTTCTCAAGTCACAAATTGTTCCCCTTGAAGAACTGGAATTCCTCAATGAGTTTTGAATCAACTTCTCTCCAAGTACTCCAAGATGGCAACGTTTAAGTGGCTGGAATTTGAAAGGAAATTTTGGACAGATTTGATGGATGCGCTATTGTGAATGGAATCTCAATGAAAACTTAGCTTCCTAAAATGTAGGAGAGAATGTAGGAGAGTGTTCCTAAAATGTAGGAGAGAGTATAGGAGAGTGTTCCTTAAACGTAGGAGAGTGTTCCTAAAACGTAGGAGAGAATATAGGAGAGTGTCCAAGTGAAAACAAAGAAACCCTAGCGCAAATGAAGCCCTAGCCACAAGTAGAAACCCTAGCGCAAACGAAACCTTAGTCGCACAAATGAAATCCTAGCCGCACAAAGGGAACCCTAGCCGCCACAAGGAAACCCTAGCCGTCGCCCTCTTGTTTCCTTGTTGCCTTCGGCTATGACTAACGACTTGGACAGAATTTGGTAGCAATGTTGGAACACCAACGACCAGAAATTTCGATGCAACAAACGACTCAATACCACGAAACAACTTGCGGACAGATTGTTCACAACAACTACGGATGAATGGATAGAAATTGGACTCACGAAGACCAACAAAATTCCGGGCAGATTTGACACAACAAAGAAACATGCACGGCAGAATTGAAGATGCAAGACACAACCAAGTTTGGACAGATTTTCAAGCAACGACGTGACACACAAACGGACAGAATTGGTGACACAACCAACGACTCCAACGCAAGAACAAGTTGTGGACAGAAATTATCAATAAACTAGACACAACACAAAGGAGAAAACACACCAACAGATTTTGTGTTCGGATGAACAGTAACGTGAACAGTGTCGGATGAACATTACCGGTGAACAGTGTCGATGAACAGTACGATGAACAGTGACGTTTTTTTTTTTTTTTGTTGTAAAGCAAGGCAGCGGAACAAGAAACGCAAAGACAAACTACGGATATAACGGAAGATACCTCAACCAAAGCTCTGAAGCCAACTGATACGTTCCTCGATCAACACATTTCGAGACACGTAGCCCGTTTGCCCAAGGATCTAGCGAGGTTGTCCAACGCTTGGTTTGCGGAACCTAGAATCAAACTGACGACACGATTTGATTTAGGTAGTAGACGACACTCCGTTGAAGGTGAATACTCCAGGGGAATAGGTCGGATGAACAATCAAGGACAGGACGCAAGATTGCTCAATAACCCTATCCAAAGCAAGTTAAAGGCTCGAATTCTCTAAAAAAGAAAACGAAAGTACTAAGAATTTTATTCATAAAACTTGTGTCTTTAACCTTACAAAGCTGGCCTATTTATAGGCTAAAGTGACTAAAACCCTAAAGGCTAGGAAAAGGAAAAAGTCGGCCCATGCTCTTGGAACAAGATGGGCCGGCCCATGCTCTTACTTAATCATTAACTAATTGCTAACTAATTGATGGGGCCTAAGGCCTTATTCTCTTGGTGGCCCGCTTGACTCTTCGTGGGCTTGGATCATGGTGTAAATGACTCGATTGTCTCTCTCCACGCCCTCAATATCTTTGTGAACTCCATGTTGGTCTTGGACAAGTCTAACCAGAACTTGGAGTGATTCTTCGAAGAGCTTGGCCCGTGCACGCGTGATTGGGCCCAATGGAACTCGGACTGGGTCATTACTTGGGCTAAGGTCCGTGCACACATTAGTCCCCTCCACTTGAGAAGGATTTGTCCTCAAATCTGGATGGAAATGAATGACACGAACAAGGGTTGGTAGTCTGAATCCTCAAATCGAACGCCACCACAGATTGACTTACATGTTTCTTGGTTAGTTTGAAAAAATGCTCACAACCAGCCTAGAAAAACTCATGGCTTTACTCCAGTGGCTCCTCTTGTTCATATCATTCCCCTCCTCTTGAAAGCAATTTGCCCACAAATTGAAGCAAGAATGGTGACAAGACGAGTTACATGCCTTCGACTCAATCTTGTTATGATGGCTACAGATGGCATCCAATTCAAAGCCCATGTGCTAAGTTGGAAAATAACCCTTGTCGAACCTTGAATCTCACAAACCATCTTCAATGTATGCTCAACTTGATCGTTTGTGGTCATGAGGTAAGGGTCCTCAAAGTGGTATGAAGTGTATCCCATGAAATCGAACTCGGGCTCGAACACACTTGCAAGGCACCAAGGCGGATTTGGTGATGTTGGAGCTTCATGTGGACTAAGAGCAAGACAAAAATCATAATGGTCATTGAGGTACTTGTTCTTTAAACGAACCCTTGGTACACAACCATCCCCAAAATGTGGAGTGTTCCCTTCAAGACGAGCTCGAATCAACTCCCCTTTGGTGTGGACTAATTTGAGTTGACATTGTTCCATGAATGGATACCAACGGGGTTTAACTCTTGGAGTACCAACTCCATGGAGGCTTGCAACATCTACAATTGATTTTGGAATGGAACACACCAAGATCAGCTCAACTTGCCTTTGCTTGGTCTGTATAAAAGAAGAAACACTACACAAAGCAAGGGCAAGTTCGTTAAGGAAATAATAGGCCTTCACCGGGTTGCTCAAGATCAGCCCACTTTCTCTCTTTTCTTCCTTTTTACCACCCATCTCATTAGATATTTTCATCTCTTTTTCTAGTTCAACAGCTGACCCTTTGATCTCATTCCTTTCAACTCCCTCGGATTTTACCTCTTCAGGCTCAAATCCCTCATCTCGCTTTTTCTCCATCCTATAACGCTCAAGCTCACTTTTCATGCGTGCTAGATCAATACAAAGCTGGTCATAAGTAAGTGATACTAGTCCAAAACGACGACCATTAAATAAGAAGGAATACTTATTAGCATGTCCGTCATATTTAACTTCTCGCCTTGACATCCATGCTTTGCCTAACAACACGTGTCACTTGAATTGGGACTACATCACACAACACCTCATCTACATATTTGCCGATTTGAATAGGTACAAGTGTGTGCTTAGTAACCCAAACATCACCATGAGTGCTCGTCAACTTGTACGGTTGAAGATGATCAATGGTTGGAAGATTTAATTTCTCAACCATGATAGCACTTGCAAGGTTGACTTCACAACTCCCATCAATGGTCAAGCTACTGATTTTATCTTTGACACCACAACGAGTATAAAACCAACCAAGCAACTGAGATTTGATGATGTCCAATTGCTCATCTACACCACGTAATGCCACTTCTTTGACTCCCTTAGGATCAGGAAGACAATGTTGTGAGCTAGCTTTTATGCGTCTTGTACTCGCCATGAATGTATGAGGGAACCTGCAAAAAGTTAGCAACGAAACCGAAGATATTGCCTTTCACGCTCCCTTGCGTGTATCCACTCGCACTCATGTATATGGATGTCACTCTAATGCTCTCACGACACTTCTCAAGTCACAAATTGTTCCCCTTGAAGAACTGGAATTCCTCAATGAGTTTTGAATCAACTTCTCTCCAAGTACTCCAAGATGGCAACGTTTAAGTGGCTGGAATTTGAAAGGAAATTTTGGACAGATTTGATGGATGCGCTATTGTGAATGGAATCTCAATGAAAACTTAGCTTCCTAAAATGTAGGAGAGAATGTAGGAGAGTGTTCCTAAAATGTAGGAGAGAGTATAGGAGAGTGTTCCTTAAACGTAGGAGAGTGTTCCTAAAACGTAGGAGAGAATATAGGAGAGTGTCCAAGTGAAAACAAAGAAACCCTAGCGCAAATGAAGCCCTAGCCACAAGTAGAAACCCTAGCGCAAACGAAACCTTAGTCGCACAAATGAAATCCTAGCCGCACAAAGGGAACCCTAGCCGCCACAAGGAAACCCTAGCCGTCGCCCTCTTGTTTCCTTGTTGCCTTCGGCTATGACTAACGACTTGGACAGAATTTGGTAGCAATGTTGGAACACCAACGACCAGAAATTTCGATGCAACAAACGACTCAATACCACGAAACAACTTGCGGACAGATTGTTCACAACAACTACGGATGAATGGATAGAAATTGGACTCACGAAGACCAACAAAATTCCGGGCAGATTTGACACAACAAAGAAACATGCACGGCAGAATTGAAGATGCAAGACACAACCAAGTTTGGACAGATTTTCAAGCAACGACGTGACACACAAACGGACAGAATTGGTGACACAACCAACGACTCCAACGCAAGAACAAGTTGTGGACAGAAATTATCAATAAACTAGACACAACACAAAGGAGAAAACACACCAACAGATTTTGTGTTCGGATGAACAGTAACGTGAACAGTGTCGGATGAACATTACCGGTGAACAGTGTCGATGAACAGTACGATGAACAGTGACGTTTTTTTTTTTTTTTTTGTAAAGCAAGGCAGCGGAACAAGAAACGCAAAGACAAACTACGGATATAACGGAAGATACCTCAACCAAAGCTCTGAAGCCAACTGATACGTTCCTCGATCAACACATTTCGAGACACGTAGCCCGTTTGCCCAAGGATCTAGCGAGGTTGTCCAACGCTTGGTTTGCGGAACCTAGAATCAAACTGACGACACGATTTGATTTAGGTAGTAGACGACACTCCGTTGAAGGTGAATACTCCAGGGGAATAGGTCGGATGAACAATCAAGGACAGGACGCAAGATTGCTCAATAACCCTATCCAAAGCAAGTTAAAGGCTCGAATTCTCTAAAAAAGAAAACGAAAGTACTAAGAATTTTATTCATAAAACTTGTGTCTTTAACCTTACAAAGCTGGCCTATTTATAGGCTAAAGTGACTAAAACCCTAAAGGCTAGGAAAAGGAAAAAGTCGGCCCATGCTCTTGGAACAAGATGGGCCGGCCCATGCTCTTACTTAATCATTAACTAATTGCTAACTAATTGATGGGGCCTAAGGCCTTATTCTCTTGGTGGCCCGCTTGACTCTTCGTGGGCTTGGATCATGGTGTAAATGACTCGATTGTCTCTCTCCACGCCCTCAATATCTTTGTGAACTCCATGTTGGTCTTGGACAAGTCTAACCAGAACTTGGAGTGATTCTTCGAAGAGCTTGGCCCGTGCACGCGTGATTGGGCCCAATGGAACTCGGACTGGGTCATTACTTGGGCTAAGGTCCGTGCACACATTAGTCCCCTCCACTTGAGAAGGATTTGTCCTCAAATCTGGATGGAAATGAATGACACGAACAAGGGTTGGTAGTCTGAATCCTCAAATCGAACGCCACCACAGATTGACTTACATGTTTCTTGGTTAGTTTGAAAAAATGCTCACAACCAGCCTAGAAAAACTCATGGCTTTACTCCAGTGGCTCCTCTTGTTCATATCATTCCCCTCCTCTTGAAAGCAATTTGCCCACAAATTGAAGCAAGAATGGTGACAAGACGAGTTACATGCCTTCGACTCAATCTTGTTATGATGGCTACAGATGGCATCCAATTCAAAGCCCATGTGCTAAGTTGGAAAATAACCCTTGTCGAACCTTGAATCTCACAAACCATCTTCAATGTATGCTCAACTTGATCGTTTGTGGTCATGAGGTAAGGGTCCTCAAAGTGGTATGAAGTGTATCCCATGAAATCGAACTCGGGCTCGAACACACTTGCAAGGCACCAAGGCGGATTTGGTGATGTTGGAGCTTCATGTGGACTAAGAGCAAGACAAAAATCATAATGGTCATTGAGGTACTTGTTCTTTAAACGAACCCTTGGTACACAACCATCCCCAAAATGTGGAGTGTTCCCTTCAAGACGAGCTCGAATCAACTCCCCTTTGGTGTGGACTAATTTGAGTTGACATTGTTCCATGAATGGATACCAACGGGGTTTAACTCTTGGAGTACCAACTCCATGGAGGCTTGCAACATCTACAATTGATTTTGGAATGGAACACACCAAGATCAGCTCAACTTGCCTTTGCTTGGTCTGTATAAAAGAAGAAACACTACACAAAGCAAGGGCAAGTTCGTTAAGGAAATAATAGGCCTTCACCGGGTTGCTCAAGATCAGCCCACTTTCTCTCTTTTCTTCCTTTTTACCACCCATCTCATTAGATATTTTCATCTCTTTTTCTAGTTCAACAGCTGACCCTTTGATCTCATTCCTTTCAACTCCCTCGGATTTTACCTCTTCAGGCTCAAATCCCTCATCTCGCTTTTTCTCCATCCTATAACGCTCAAGCTCACTTTTCATGCGTGCTAGATCAATACAAAGCTGGTCATAAGTAAGTGATACTAGTCCAAAACGACGACCATTAAATAAGAAGGAATACTTATTAGCATGTCCGTCATATTTAACTTCTCGCCTTGACATCCATGCTTTGCCTAACAACACGTGTCACTTGAATTGGGACTACATCACACAACACCTCATCTACATATTTGCCGATTTGAATAGGTACAAGTGTGTGCTTAGTAACCCAAACATCACCATGAGTGCTCGTCAACTTGTACGGTTGAAGATGATCAATGGTTGGAAGATTTAATTTCTCAACCATGATAGCACTTGCAAGGTTGACTTCACAACTCCCATCAATGGTCAAGCTACTGATTTTATCTTTGACACCACAACGAGTATAAAACCAACCAAGCAACTGAGATTTGATGATGTCCAATTGCTCATCTACACCACGTAATGCCACTTCTTTGACTCCCTTAGGATCAGGAAGACAATGTTGTGAGCTAGCTTTTATGCGTCTTGTACTCGCCATGAATGTATGAGGGAACCTGCAAAAAGTTAGCAACGAAACCGAAGATATTGCCTTTCACGCTCCCTTGCGTGTATCCACTCGCACTCATGTATATGGATGTCACTCTAATGCTCTCACGACACTTCTCAAGTCACAAATTGTTCCCCTTGAAGAACTGGAATTCCTCAATGAGTTTTGAATCAACTTCTCTCCAAGTACTCCAAGATGGCAACGTTTAAGTGGCTGGAATTTGAAAGGAAATTTTGGACAGATTTGATGGATGCGCTATTGTGAATGGAATCTCAATGAAAACTTAGCTTCCTAAAATGTAGGAGAGAATGTAGGAGAGTGTTCCTAAAATGTAGGAGAGAGTATAGGAGAGTGTTCCTTAAACGTAGGAGAGTGTTCCTAAAACGTAGGAGAGAATATAGGAGAGTGTCCAAGTGAAAACAAAGAAACCCTAGCGCAAATGAAGCCCTAGCCACAAGTAGAAACCCTAGCGCAAACGAAACCTTAGTCGCACAAATGAAATCCTAGCCGCACAAAGGGAACCCTAGCCGCCACAAGGAAACCCTAGCCGTCGCCCTCTTGTTTCCTTGTTGCCTTCGGCTATGACTAACGACTTGGACAGAATTTGGTAGCAATGTTGGAACACCAACGACCAGAAATTTCGATGCAACAAACGACTCAATACCACGAAACAACTTGCGGACAGATTGTTCACAACAACTACGGATGAATGGATAGAAATTGGACTCACGAAGACCAACAAAATTCCGGGCAGATTTGACACAACAAAGAAACATGCACGGCAGAATTGAAGATGCAAGACACAACCAAGTTTGGACAGATTTTCAAGCAACGACGTGACACACAAACGGACAGAATTGGTGACACAACCAACGACTCCAACGCAAGAACAAGTTGTGGACAGAAATTATCAATAAACTAGACACAACACAAAGGAGAAAACACACCAACAGATTTTGTGTTCGGATGAACAGTAACGTGAACAGTGTCGGATGAACATTACCGGTGAACAGTGTCGATGAACAGTACGATGAACAGTGACGTTTTTTTTTTTTTTTTTTGTAAAGCAAGGCAGCGGAACAAGAAACGCAAAGACAAACTACGGATATAACGGAAGATACCTCAACCAAAGCTCTGAAGCCAACTGATACGTTCCTCGATCAACACATTTCGAGACACGTAGCCCGTTTGCCCAAGGATCTAGCGAGGTTGTCCAACGCTTGGTTTGCGGAACCTAGAATCAAACTGACGACACGATTTGATTTAGGTAGTAGACGACACTCCGTTGAAGGTGAATACTCCAGGGGAATAGGTCGGATGAACAATCAAGGACAGGACGCAAGATTGCTCAATAACCCTATCCAAAGCAAGTTAAAGGCTCGAATTCTCTAAAAAAGAAAACGAAAGTACTAAGAATTTTATTCATAAAACTTGTGTCTTTAACCTTACAAAGCTGGCCTATTTATAGGCTAAAGTGACTAAAACCCTAAAGGCTAGGAAAAGGAAAAAGTCGGCCCATGCTCTTGGAACAAGATGGGCCGGCCCATGCTCTTACTTAATCATTAACTAATTGCTAACTAATTGATGGGGCCTAAGGCCTTATTCTCTTGGTGGCCCGCTTGACTCTTCGTGGGCTTGGATCATGGTGTAAATGACTCGATTGTCTCTCTCCACGCCCTCAATATCTTTGTGAACTCCATGTTGGTCTTGGACAAGTCTAACCAGAACTTGGAGTGATTCTTCGAAGAGCTTGGCCCGTGCACGCGTGATTGGGCCCAATGGAACTCGGACTGGGTCATTACTTGGGCTAAGGTCCGTGCACACATTAGTCCCCTCCACTTGAGAAGGATTTGTCCTCAAATCTGGATGGAAATGAATGACACGAACAAGGGTTGGTAGTCTGAATCCTCAAATCGAACGCCACCACAGATTGACTTACATGTTTCTTGGTTAGTTTGAAAAAATGCTCACAACCAGCCTAGAAAAACTCATGGCTTTACTCCAGTGGCTCCTCTTGTTCATATCATTCCCCTCCTCTTGAAAGCAATTTGCCCACAAATTGAAGCAAGAATGGTGACAAGACGAGTTACATGCCTTCGACTCAATCTTGTTATGATGGCTACAGATGGCATCCAATTCAAAGCCCATGTGCTAAGTTGGAAAATAACCCTTGTCGAACCTTGAATCTCACAAACCATCTTCAATGTATGCTCAACTTGATCGTTTGTGGTCATGAGGTAAGGGTCCTCAAAGTGGTATGAAGTGTATCCCATGAAATCGAACTCGGGCTCGAACACACTTGCAAGGCACCAAGGCGGATTTGGTGATGTTGGAGCTTCATGTGGACTAAGAGCAAGACAAAAATCATAATGGTCATTGAGGTACTTGTTCTTTAAACGAACCCTTGGTACACAACCATCCCCAAAATGTGGAGTGTTCCCTTCAAGACGAGCTCGAATCAACTCCCCTTTGGTGTGGACTAATTTGAGTTGACATTGTTCCATGAATGGATACCAACGGGGTTTAACTCTTGGAGTACCAACTCCATGGAGGCTTGCAACATCTACAATTGATTTTGGAATGGAACACACCAAGATCAGCTCAACTTGCCTTTGCTTGGTCTGTATAAAAGAAGAAACACTACACAAAGCAAGGGCAAGTTCGTTAAGGAAATAATAGGCCTTCACCGGGTTGCTCAAGATCAGCCCACTTTCTCTCTTTTCTTCCTTTTTACCACCCATCTCATTAGATTTTTTCATCTCTTTTTCTAGTTCAACAGCTGACCCTTTGATCTCATTCCTTTCAACTCCCTCGGATTTTACCTCTTCAGGCTCAAATCCCTCATCTCGCTTTTTCTCCATCCTATAACGCTCAAGCTCACTTTTCATGCGTGCTAGATCAATACAAAGCTGGTCATAAGTAAGTGATACTAGTCCAAAACGACGACCATTAAATAAGAAGGAATACTTATTAGCATGTCCGTCATATTTAACTTCTCGCCTTGACATCCATGCTTTGCCTAACAACACGTGTCACTTGAATTGGGACTACATCACACAACACCTCATCTACATATTTGCCGATTTGAATAGGTACAAGTGTGTGCTTAGTAACCCAAACATCACCATGAGTGCTCGTCAACTTGTACGGTTGAAGATGATCAATGGTTGGAAGATTTAATTTCTCAACCATGATAGCACTTGCAAGGTTGACTTCACAACTCCCATCAATGGTCAAGCTACTGATTTTATCTTTGACACCACAACGAGTATAAAACCAACCAAGCAACTGAGATTTGATGATGTCCAATTGCTCATCTACACCACGTAATGCCACTTCTTTGACTCCCTTAGGATCAGGAAGACAATGTTGTGAGCTAGCTTTTATGCGTCTTGTACTCGCCATGAATGTATGAGGGAACCTGCAAAAAGTTAGCAACGAAACCGAAGATATTGCCTTTCACGCTCCCTTGCGTGTATCCACTCGCACTCATGTATATGGATGTCACTCTAATGCTCTCACGACACTTCTCAAGTCACAAATTGTTCCCCTTGAAGAACTGGAATTCCTCAATGAGTTTTGAATCAACTTCTCTCCAAGTACTCCAAGATGGCAACGTTTAAGTGGCTGGAATTTGAAAGGAAATTTTGGACAGATTTGATGGATGCGCTATTGTGAATGGAATCTCAATGAAAACTTAGCTTCCTAAAATGTAGGAGAGAATGTAGGAGAGTGTTCCTAAAATGTAGGAGAGAGTATAGGAGAGTGTTCCTTAAACGTAGGAGAGTGTTCCTAAAGCGTAGGAGAGAATATAGGAGATTGTCCAAGTGAAAACAAAGAAACCCTAGCGCAAATGAAGCCCTAGCCACAAGTAGAAACCCTAGCGCAAACGAAACCTTAGTCGCACAAATGAAATCCTAGCCGCACAAAGGGAACCCTAGCCGCCACAAGGAAACCCTAGCCGTCGCCCTCTTGTTTCCTTGTTGCCTTCGGCTATGACTAACGACTTGGACAGAATTTGGTAGCAATGTTGGAACACCAACGACCAGAAATTTCGATGCAACAAACGACTCAATACCACGAAACAACTTGCGGACAGATTGTTCACAACAACTACGGATGAATGGATAGAAATTGGACTCACGAAGACCAACAAAATTCCGGGCAGATTTGACACAACAAAGAAACATGCACGGCAGAATTGAAGATGCAAGACACAACCAAGTTTGGACAGATTTTCAAGCAACGACGTGACACACAAACGGACAGAATTGGTGACACAACCAACGACTCCAACGCAAGAACAAGTTGTGGACAGAAATTATCAATAAACTAGACACAACACAAAGGAGAAAACACACCAACAGATTTTGTGTTCGGATGAACAGTAACGTGAACAGTGTCGGATGAACATTACCGGTGAACAGTGTCGATGAACAGTACGATGAACAGTGACGTTTTTTTTTTTTTTTTTGTAAAGCAAGGCAGCGGAACAAGAAACGCAAAGACAAACTACGGATATAACGGAAGATACCTCAACCAAAGCTCTGAAGCCAACTGATACGTTCCTCGATCAACACATTTCGAGACACGTAGCCCGTTTGCCCAAGGATCTAGCGAGGTTGTCCAACGCTTGGTTTGCGGAACCTAGAATCAAACTGACGACACGATTTGATTTAGGTAGTAGACGACACTCCGTTGAAGGTGAATACTCCAGGGGAATAGGTCGGATGAACAATCAAGGACAGGACGCAAGATTGCTCAATAACCCTATCCAAAGCAAGTTAAAGGCTCGAATTCTCTAAAAAAGAAAACGAAAGTACTAAGAATTTTATTCATAAAACTTGTGTCTTTAACCTTACAAAGCTGGCCTATTTATAGGCTAAAGTGACTAAAACCCTAAAGGCTAGGAAAAGGAAAAAGTCGGCCCATGCTCTTGGAACAAGATGGGCCGGCCCATGCTCTTACTTAATCATTAACTAATTGCTAACTAATTGATGGGGCCTAAGGCCTTATTCTCTTGGTGGCCCGCTTGACTCTTCGTGGGCTTGGATCATGGTGTAAATGACTCGATTGTCTCTCTCCACGCCCTCAATATCTTTGTGAACTCCATGTTGGTCTTGGACAAGTCTAACCAGAACTTGGAGTGATTCTTCGAAGAGCTTGGCCCGTGCACGCGTGATTGGGCCCAATGGAACTCGGACTGGGTCATTACTTGGGCTAAGGTCCGTGCACACATTAGTCCCCTCCACTTGAGAAGGATTTGTCCTCAAATCTGGATGGAAATGAATGACACGAACAAGGGTTGGTAGTCTGAATCCTCAAATCGAACGCCACCACAGATTGACTTACATGTTTCTTGGTTAGTTTGAAAAAATGCTCACAACCAGCCTAGAAAAACTCATGGCTTTACTCCAGTGGCTCCTCTTGTTCATATCATTCCCCTCCTCTTGAAAGCAATTTGCCCACAAATTGAAGCAAGAATGGTGACAAGACGAGTTACATGCCTTCGACTCAATCTTGTTATGATGGCTACAGATGGCATCCAATTCAAAGCCCATGTGCTAAGTTGGAAAATAACCCTTGTCGAACCTTGAATCTCACAAACCATCTTCAATGTATGCTCAACTTGATCGTTTGTGGTCATGAGGTAAGGGTCCTCAAAGTGGTATGAAGTGTATCCCATGAAATCGAACTCGGGCTCGAACACACTTGCAAGGCACCAAGGCGGATTTGGTGATGTTGGAGCTTCATGTGGACTAAGAGCAAGACAAAAATCATAATGGTCATTGAGGTACTTGTTCTTTAAACGAACCCTTGGTACACAACCATCCCCAAAATGTGGAGTGTTCCCTTCAAGACGAGCTCGAATCAACTCCCCTTTGGTGTGGACTAATTTGAGTTGACATTGTTCCATGAATGGATACCAACGGGGTTTAACTCTTGGAGTACCAACTCCATGGAGGCTTGCAACATCTACAATTGATTTTGGAATGGAACACACCAAGATCAGCTCAACTTGCCTTTGCTTGGTCTGTATAAAAGAAGAAACACTACACAAAGCAAGGGCAAGTTCGTTAAGGAAATAATAGGCCTTCACCGGGTTGCTCAAGATCAGCCCACTTTCTCTCTTTTCTTCCTTTTTACCACCCATCTCATTAGATTTTTTCATCTCTTTTTCTAGTTCAACAGCTGACCCTTTGATCTCATTCCTTTCAACTCCCTCGGATTTTACCTCTTCAGGCTCAAATCCCTCATCTCGCTTTTTCTCCATCCTATAACGCTCAAGCTCACTTTTCATGCGTGCTAGATCAATACAAAGCTGGTCATAAGTAAGTGATACTAGTCCAAAACGACGACCATTAAATAAGAAGGAATACTTATTAGCATGTCCGTCATATTTAACTTCTCGCCTTGACATCCATGCTTTGCCTAACAACACGTGTCACTTGAATTGGGACTACATCACACAACACCTCATCTACATATTTGCCGATTTGAATAGGTACAAGTGTGTGCTTAGTAACCCAAACATCACCATGAGTGCTCGTCAACTTGTACGGTTGAAGATGATCAATGGTTGGAAGATTTAATTTCTCAACCATGATAGCACTTGCAAGGTTGACTTCACAACTCCCATCAATGGTCAAGCTACTGATTTTATCTTTGACACCACAACGAGTATAAAACCAACCAAGCAACTGAGATTTGATGATGTCCAATTGCTCATCTACACCACGTAATGCCACTTCTTTGACTCCCTTAGGATCAGGAAGACAATGTTGTGAGCTAGCTTTTATGCGTCTTGTACTCGCCATGAATGTATGAGGGAACCTGCAAAAAGTTAGCAACGAAACCGAAGATATTGCCTTTCACGCTCCCTTGCGTGTATCCACTCGCACTCATGTATATGGATGTCACTCTAATGCTCTCACGACACTTCTCAAGTCACAAATTGTTCCCCTTGAAGAACTGGAATTCCTCAATGAGTTTTGAATCAACTTCTCTCCAAGTACTCCAAGATGGCAACGTTTAAGTGGCTGGAATTTGAAAGGAAATTTTGGACAGATTTGATGGATGCGCTATTGTGAATGGAATCTCAATGAAAACTTAGCTTCCTAAAATGTAGGAGAGAATGTAGGAGAGTGTTCCTAAAATGTAGGAGAGAGTATAGGAGAGTGTTCCTTAAACGTAGGAGAGTGTTCCTAAAGCGTAGGAGAGAATATAGGAGATTGTCCAAGTGAAAACAAAGAAACCCTAGCGCAAATGAAGCCCTAGCCACAAGTAGAAACCCTAGCGCAAACGAAACCTTAGTCGCACAAATGAAATCCTAGCCGCACAAAGGGAACCCTAGCCGCCACAAGGAAACCCTAGCCGTCGCCCTCTTGTTTCCTTGTTGCCTTCGGCTATGACTAACGACTTGGACAGAATTTGGTAGCAATGTTGGAACACCAACGACCAGAAATTTCGATGCAACAAACGACTCAATACCACGAAACAACTTGCGGACAGATTGTTCACAACAACTACGGATGAATGGATAGAAATTGGACTCACGAAGACCAACAAAATTCCGGGCAGATTTGACACAACAAAGAAACATGCACGGCAGAATTGAAGATGCAAGACACAACCAAGTTTGGACAGATTTTCAAGCAACGACGTGACACACAAACGGACAGAATTGGTGACACAACCAACGACTCCAACGCAAGAACAAGTTGTGGACAGAAATTATCAATAAACTAGACACAACACAAAGGAGAAAACACACCAACAGATTTTGTGTTCGGATGAACAGTAACGTGAACAGTGTCGGATGAACATTACCGGTGAACAGTGTCGATGAACAGTACGATGAACAGTGACGTTTTTTTTTTTTTTTTTGTAAAGCAAGGCAGCGGAACAAGAAACGCAAAGACAAACTACGGATATAACGGAAGATACCTCAACCAAAGCTCTGAAGCCAACTGATACGTTCCTCGATCAACACATTTCGAGACACGTAGCCCGTTTGCCCAAGGATCTAGCGAGGTTGTCCAACGCTTGGTTTGCGGAACCTAGAATCAAACTGACGACACGATTTGATTTAGGTAGTAGACGACACTCCGTTGAAGGTGAATACTCCAGGGGAATAGGTCGGATGAACAATCAAGGACAGGACGCAAGATTGCTCAATAACCCTATCCAAAGCAAGTTAAAGGCTCGAATTCTCTAAAAAAGAAAACGAAAGTACTAAGAATTTTATTCATAAAACTTGTGTCTTTAACCTTACAAAGCTGGCCTATTTATAGGCTAAAGTGACTAAAACCCTAAAGGCTAGGAAAAGGAAAAAGTCGGCCCATGCTCTTGGAACAAGATGGGCCGGCCCATGCTCTTACTTAATCATTAACTAATTGCTAACTAATTGATGGGGCCTAAGGCCTTATTCTCTTGGTGGCCCGCTTGACTCTTCGTGGGCTTGGATCATGGTGTAAATGACTCGATTGTCTCTCTCCACGCCCTCAATATCTTTGTGAACTCCATGTTGGTCTTGGACAAGTCTAACCAGAACTTGGAGTGATTCTTCGAAGAGCTTGGCCCGTGCACGCGTGATTGGGCCCAATGGAACTCGGACTGGGTCATTACTTGGGCTAAGGTCCGTGCACACATTAGTCCCCTCCACTTGAGAAGGATTTGTCCTCAAATCTGGATGGAAATGAATGACACGAACAAGGGATGGTAGTCTGAATCCTCAAATCGAACGCCACCACAGATTGACTTACATGTTTCTTGGTTAGTTTGAAAAAATGCTCACAACCAGCCTAGAAAAACTCATGGCTTTACTCCAGTGGCTCCTCTTGTTCATATCATTCCCCTCCTCTTGAAAGCAATTTGCCCACAAATTGAAGCAAGAATGGTGACAAGACGAGTTACATGCCTTCGACTCAATCTTGTTATGATGGCTACAGATGGCATCCAATTCAAAGCCCATGTGCTAAGTTGGAAAATAACCCTTGTCGAACCTTGAATCTCACAAACCATCTTCAATGTATGCTCAACTTGATCGTTTGTGGTCATGAGGTAAGGGTCCTCAAAGTGGTATGAAGTGTATCCCATGAAATCGAACTCGGGCTCGAACACACTTGCAAGGCACCAAGGCGGATTTGGTGATGTTGGAGCTTCATGTGGACTAAGAGCAAGACAAAAATCATAATGGTCATTGAGGTACTTGTTCTTTAAACGAACCCTTGGTACACAACCATCCCCAAAATGTGGAGTGTTCCCTTCAAGACGAGCTCGAATCAACTCCCCTTTGGTGTGGACTAATTTGAGTTGACATTGTTCCATGAATGGATACCAACGGGGTTTAACTCTTGGAGTACCAACTCCATGGAGGCTTGCAACATCTACAATTGATTTTGGAATGGAACACACCAAGATCAGCTCAACTTGCCTTTGCTTGGTCTGTATAAAAGAAGAAACACTACACAAAGCAAGGGCAAGTTCGTTAAGGAAATAATAGGCCTTCACCGGGTTGCTCAAGATCAGCCCACTTTCTCTCTTTTCTTCCTTTTTACCACCCATCTCATTAGATTTTTTCATCTCTTTTTCTAGTTCAACAGCTGACCCTTTGATCTCATTCCTTTCAACTCCCTCGGATTTTACCTCTTCAGGCTCAAATCCCTCATCTCGCTTTTTCTCCATCCTATAACGCTCAAGCTCACTTTTCATGCGTGCTAGATCAATACAAAGCTGGTCATAAGTAAGTGATACTAGTCCAAAACGACGACCATTAAATAAGAAGGAATACTTATTAGCATGTCCGTCATATTTAACTTCTCGCCTTGACATCCATGCTTTGCCTAACAACACATGTGTCACTTGAATTGGGACTACATCACACAACACCTCATCCACATATTTGCCGATTTGAATAGGTACAAGTGTGTGCTTAGTAACCCAAACATCACCATGAGTGCTCGTCAACTTGTACGGTTGAAGATGATCAATGGTTGGAAGATTTAATTTCTCAACCATGATAGCACTTGCAAGGTTGACTTCACAACTCCCATCAATGGTCAAGCTACTGATTTTATCTTTGACACCACAACGAGTATAAAACCAACCAAGCAACTTAGATTTGATGATGTCCAATTTGCTCATCTACACCACGTAATGCCACTTCTTTGACTCCCTTAGGATCAGGAAGACAATGTTGTGAGCTAGCTTTTATGCGTCTTGTACTCGCCATGAATGTATGAGGGAACCTGCAAAAAGTTAGCAACGAAACCGAAGATATTGCCTTTCACGCTCCCTTGCGTGTATCCACTCGCACTCATGTATATGGATGTCACTCTAATGCTCTCACGACACTTCTCAAGTCACAAATTGTTCCCCTTGAAGAACTGGAATTCCTCAATGAGTTTTGAATCAACTTCTCTCCAAGTACTCCAAGATGGCAACGTTTAAGTGGCTGGAATTTGAAAGGAAATTTTGGACAGATTTGATGGATGCGCTATTGTGAATGGAATCTCAATGAAAACTTAGCTTCCTAAAATGTAGGAGAGAATGTAGGAGAGTGTTCCTAAAATGTAGGAGAGAGTATAGGAGAGTGTTCCTTAAACGTAGGAGAGTGTTCCTAAAGCGTAGGAGAGAATATAGGAGATTGTCCAAGTGAAAACAAAGAAACCCTAGCGCAAATGAAGCCCTAGCCACAAGTAGAAACCCTAGCGCAAACGAAACCTTAGTCGCACAAATGAAATCCTAGCCGCACAAAGGGAACCCTAGCCGCCACAAGGAAACCCTAGCCGTCGCCCTCTTGTTTCCTTGTTGCCTTCGGCTATGACTAACGACTTGGACAGAATTTGGTAGCAATGTTGGAACACCAACGACCAGAAATTTCGATGCAACAAACGACTCAATACCACGAAACAACTTGCGGACAGATTGTTCACAACAACTACGGATGAATGGATAGAAATTGGACTCACGAAGACCAACAAAATTCCGGGCAGATTTGACACAACAAAGAAACATGCACGGCAGAATTGAAGATGCAAGACACAACCAAGTTTGGACAGATTTTCAAGCAACGACGTGACACACAAACGGACAGAATTGGTGACACAACCAACGACTCCAACGCAAGAACAAGTTGTGGACAGAAATTATCAATAAACTAGACACAACACAAAGGAGAAAACACACCAACAGATTTTGTGTTCGGATGAACAGTAACGTGAACAGTGTCGGATGAACATTACCGGTGAACAGTGTCGATGAACAGTATGATGAACAGTGATGTTTTTTTTTTACCCCTCTTTTATGCAGATTGCCGATGAACATGCAGCACACATGGAATGGGTTCAGAATTATTATGGTAATTATCATGCTTGGTATGAACATATCCGTGATGTTATAGTTACTAATAGTGGTATCCCTTTGTTTGATTTTTATAGTAACTATACTAAACAACAGTGTTTAGATAGAATATCTCATTTACAGTCTTCAATCCAGGAATATCTTACCTTTCTTCATCCTTGGGCTTATAGTATTGTAAGTAATCAAGTACGCATAGATCTTTTATATCATCGTATTTGTGTCATCTGTTCGGAAGAACGTGATCTTGAGGGTCGTCAGAATCTTGAAAACTCTAAAAAGAAAGTAGTTATTAATAGTGATTTGAGTATTAGTTTTCAGTAAACTATGGCTTCTTCTTCTAAGTCTTCTGTTGTTACAACTGATAGTGGTTTACAAATAAAGACAGTACATAGTAATAAATTAGATTATTTGTATGAAGTTTCTATTGAACCAGAGGTGGTTAATCCTACCTCTATTCCTACTATAAATCCTTATAGTGCTTATGGTAAACAATCTTTTTCTCCTTCTCGTGTTATTAAGTCTTTAATACGTGCTCATCCAAACGGAGTTAAAGAATATATTCAGGCATCAAAGGTTGATCAACATCCCATACCTGCTACAAGAAAGGAACAATTCATAACCCTGCATATTCCAAATGATTTCCCTATGCAATGGAAACAGCAAGGTTATACCCATATACACTTTGGAGCCATCAGGATTTCTCTATCATTTCATGGAAGGAAAGGACTTCCAATAGTTGCTCGAATTGCACTATTGGACACCAGGTTCAAACAGTATCAGCATGCGTGTATTGCCACAACTGAAACCACACTTAATGCTGGAACTGTTTTTGTTACTCTCTTTCCTAACTTTAATATGTCACTAGCAGACCCACATCTGCTTGAAGCTCTCAAAGTGCAGGTACAAATTATTGGTGCTGAACAAGTGTCAGATTCTATTGCTGCAACTCTTCACTACCAGATGGTCTACCGTGTACAAAATCATGCTTTAGATCTTGCTATTCCAGGAGGAGAAAATGCTCTTCTAATCAGAGTAGATGAGAAGAATGGAGCATCTTGCTCTCATGTTCCCAGACAGATCTCAAAGCAAGAATTAATCCAATTATTACCCACTGATTGGATTACAGATTATGAAGATCTACACACTCAGGCCAATGAACCCCTTGAATCATCCAATTCAAGGATCAATCACACAAAAGAAGGGAGAACTTCAATTTCATTTGATCATTCTCATTTAAAAAGTTTGAATTCAAGGACTAAGGCCCTACTTGGCCATCTCACGCGGAGGCCCACTTGGAGGCCCACTTGTTTCTTCATGGGCTTGGATCAAGGTGTAAGTTGCTTGATTATCTCTTTCTAAGCCTTCAATTTCTCTATGGGCTCCATGTTGGTCTTGGACAACTCGAACGAGGGCTTGGAGGGATTCTTTAAAGAGCTTGGCCTGTGTACGTGTGACTGGGCCCAATGAAACTCGGACGGGGTCATTGCGTGGGGCCTGATCCATGCACACATCATTTTCTTTTCATTTCTATGTTTTTTTGACTTAAAGAACAACTCAAAGACTTGGCCGAATGAGTAAAATTCCAACAATCTGGTCGGCTCTCCAATGCACTCCTTCGATCCTCCAAGAACTAGCAAGATATGTTTCAAGGTAGTAACCAAGAACTTCAAGAACCGTAAAATCTTGTAGATTCTCTTCAAGATTCTCAACCCCAAAAGTTTTAACCAAAAATCAGTTTAGGAAATTAACTAAAACGACTTGGACTGCACCAAGTAAACTTGGACAGACTTGGAAACAAAAGACTCTTGTGCACAAACGAAACCCTAACCGCCAAAAGCAAACCCTAGCCGCCAACTCACTTGTTTTCTTGTGGTTTCGGCTTGGATGACTTGGACAGAATTTTGGTGCAACAAGCGACAGATTTGCCACAATAATGACTCAATACTAAAGACAATTTACGGCCAGAATTTGATGTGTGCACGGACCTCAGCCCACGTAATGACCCAGTCTGAGTCTCATTGGGCCCAGTCACACGTGCACGAGCCAAGCTCTTCAAAGAATCCCTCCAAGACCTTGTCCGAATGGTCCAAGACCAACATGGAGTCCATAGAGATATTGAAGGCCTAGAAGAAGACAAGCAAGTTATCTACACTATGATCTAAGCCCATGAAGAGTCAAGTGGGCCTCCAAGTGAGTTGGCCGAATAGGGCTTTAGGCCTTAGTGTTTACTTAGAGTTAGATTAGTTGCTTTAATAGAGCATGGGCCGGCCCATCTTGACCTCAAGATGGCCGAATGCTTCCCTTAGGGTTTTTAGGATTTTTAGTAACCTTTAGCCTATAAAAAGGCTAGCTTTGTAAGGCTTGAGAGTAGACGTTTTATCAATAAACCTTTTGATTATTTTCGATTCTTCTTAGTTAGAATTCGAGCCTTTACTTGCTCTTGGCAAGGGAGTTGATCAATCTTGCGTCTGTCTTTGATTGTTCTATCGACCTATCCATTGGAGTATCCACCTTCCATTGGAGTCGTCGTTTTACCACCTCTAATCAAATCGTGTCCACCTCTAATCCAAATGTTGGACCGCCTCACTAGATCCTTAGGCAAACGTGCTACGTGTCTCGAAACAAATTGATCGAGGACCGTATCAGTTGGTATCAGAACCAGGTTGAGGTATCTTCCGTTATATTCGTTGTTTTTGTCTTTATTTGTCATCTAGAATTCCTTGTTTTTGCTGCTGTGTTTAAAAAAAAAGAACATAAAGTTTCTGTCTGCTTGTTATGTATCATCGTTTCCTTTAATTCTGTCCGGCATTCGTTGTTGCTTCGTTGCTGTCAAATCTGTTCGGTGTTTTGTGTTTTGTTGTCCACTAGATTCTGTCCGTAGTGTTGTCCTTTCACCATTAAAAAAAAAAACGATTGCTATCTGCACTTTCATTCTTGCGTCGCTAAATTTCTGTTTGGTTCGTGTCTCTTCGTTGTCAAATAATTCTGTCCTTGTAGTTTCGTGTCCTTGTTGTGTCAATTACTAGTTCATTGTGTTGTATCAAATCTGTCTTGGTCGTTAGTTTTAGCCCAAGCAACCAAAACAAAACAAAAGAAAAAAAAAGAGAAGACCACGCGTGCGGCAGCTAGGGTTTCACTCTTGTCACGAACGTTGAGTGCAATCTGTCCACGGGTTGAGAACACTTGTGGCCTACAAAAAGTCTGTTTTGAACTTACCCAAACCTGTTTTGCTCACGTAGTGTCTTTTGGGCAGCAAGAAAGTCGGCCTTGTGACGACTAGGGTTTCCTTCGTCATTAGGGTTACGTGGGCGCAAGTCTGTCCAAGTTTGCGTTGCTTCATCCATGTTGTTTTACTTAACTTTCTAATCTGATTTGGGTTAAAACTTGTTGGTGTTGTGAAATCTTGAAGAGAATCCACAAGATTTTAGGGTTTCTTGAAGTTCTTGGTTACTACCTAGAAGTTCTTGAAATTCTTGAAAGTATCTTGCTAGTTCTTAAGGGATTTGGGTTGTGTGTTATTGGGAGTTGAGGGCCTGACTTTATTTCTGGAATTTTACTACTTTAGCTGAGTATTTGTGTTGTTCCTTAAGTAAAAAAAAAAGGGTTAAATACCAAAAACTACCCTGTGGTTTGACTAATGTTCTTTTTTTTTTTTTTTTAAATGCGGGCTGCACTACCCTTTTATTGATTCGAAATAAAACAATACAAGACTGGAGAAGTGCACAAGACAACCCCAGTCAAGAGCGAACCGGTGGACACCGCCTACGATACCTAAAGCTACCAATTCCCAATCGGTCAACATTGAACACACCTCTTACAACTGTAGGTAAAGAACGGATGGAATGAAATAGAGAGAATTGCTTCGTGTCACCACCAAATAATGCCAATGAATCAGCAACTGCATTGCCCTCTCGATAAATATGGTTATATGAGAGCGTCCTAACCGTGACCTGGTCAATACGGCGCAATATTGCTGCCACAGACGCCGGACAGCCACAACTCCCCTGTACAGCATCAATCACCACTTTAGAATCACCCTCAACCAACAGCGCCGTTACATCCAATAGCGTACATAATTCCAACCCCGTACATAACGCCCTAGCCTCAGCCTGCAGAGATGTCACACCTGTATATCCCTCTGAAAATGCAAATATCATTCGGCCATTTGAATCCCTCAAAATCCCCCCGCCCCCTCCCTGCTGATCCACCAACGACCCATCAAATTTTAGTTTACAAAATCCTTCTGGCGGGCGTATCCAGTGAACATATTGCGCTTGTATTGGCAGATGCATTTGAGTTAGCTGATAAACAATGGTTGGCCAACCTTTTCCTAGACACTGCCGTTGGAGAACTGGGAACTTTGAATTCAACAACTCCTTTAGATCAACTAAGATCCTGTGTGAAAGGATATCCACCGTTAGTACTTGCCCCTCATATACAAACCTACACCGCGCACACCATAAATGCCATAAGATTACCGCAGGCACCACCCGCGTGAGCCACCGCAGTATCTAGTTCGAAGGCATACTAAACCACCAACACATGCATCTATCCCGCACCAACCTTCCAAGGGAGGAGAAACCAAATGGCATTTCGAAGAGCTTCCAGATTGCTGTCGGGGTATCCCCGAGGGAGAAAATGTGCTGCAACGTTTCTGAGTTGTACTCGCTGCAGCAGTAGCAACGTGAAGGGCCGTGAACAGTTAGCTTAGCTAACACATCCGCAACAGGCAACTTGTAGTGCAGTAGACGCCATACCAAACAAGAGAACTTTATCGGTAAACCAGCTACCCACACGTGCTTGAAGACCCAAGAGACTCCAGCGTCAGACCGAAGTAGCTCAGCAGCTGAGCTAACGGTAAACCTCCCAGACTGAGTGGCAGACCAAGAAAGTTCGTCATTTGAGCCCTCCTTCCAACAGAAAAACTTGGAGCCAATCCTCTCCAGCATTTCCACCGGAAGGATCCTGGGCAATTTCCCCAAATCCCATCCACCCTCTGCCCAATAATCCGAAACCACCTCCATTCCTGCAGACTGAGGAAGTTGCCACGCTAGCGGCCCAACCCCCAACCAGTTATCCCACCAAAACAATACCTGCCCTGACCTCAAGTCCCAGACTGCATGAAGTTCCACCAATGCCCTAGCCTGCAGCATCCTCTTCCAAGTAGCCGAAGCAGAAGGCTTCAGCTGCACCTGGTTCGGGTGAGCACTGCTGCAATACCGTGTCTGCATGAAATCCGCCCACAAGGATCCCCCTTGTCGAAACCGCCACCATAGCTTACAAGAAAACGCCTGCACCTGAGTATGGAGTGATCGTAGCGCCAACCCCCCTGCCTCCTTGGGCTGGCAAAGATGCGACCAAGACATCCAGTGCCTCCTCCTTTCCTTTCCATCAGCCGACCCCCATAGAAAATTCCCCAAAACCCTGTGGATGTTACAGATCACCCCTTTTGCTGGGTTCATCACCGACAAAAGGTATACTGGCAGCGATAGAAGAACTGATTTAATGAGCACCAACCGGCCCCCAAAAGAGAGCCATTTAGATGACCAGCCCCGTATCCAAGCCACAATTGAGTCCACCATACTTGAAAAAAGGGAGCACACCTTCCTCCCTACAAACAGTGGACATCCCAAGTATTTAATCGGAAATACCTTAAAAGAGAACCCCGTTATCCTAGCCACCACCGCACGCCTGGTAGGTGTGCACCAGGTTGGAGTTAGAAAGCAACTCTTAGTCTTATTCACCAATTGGCCTGAGCAAGCTTCCAAACCATAGGGAGGTAAAGTGTACATTTGCCAAACCACAGGGAGGTTTTTGGTATTTTACCCATTCTCAAATGCACGAAACATTCTTTCAAGGGTTTGACTTATAGAGGGGTAATTTTGACATTTTCCTTTCAGACGTTAGTTTAGATGTTTTCCGTCAGACTTTTACTTTAGTTGAAACGACGGGGAGTCATATTGTAGGTTTCCAAACCATAGGGAGGTAAAGTGAACATTAGTCAAACCACAGGGGGATTTTTGGTATTTAACCCCAAAAAAACCAGAAAAGAAAGGAAAAGGAAGAAGAGCATTTGGGTGACACAAGAAGAAGCAAAGGGAAGTCGAATTTTATTGCCTAAATCAGCCTTACATCATCTCTTTGTTACCAAAAATAGAAAATTGCACAAGAAAAAGTGCTCAAAAGTTTTGACCTGCCTCTTCTTGAAATTCTTGATCACTAAGAGCCTTGACCACTTGAACCACCCTTCGGGGTTCTTGAATTTCTTGACCACCTTGTTTCTTGAAAACTTGAACCTCCCTGCGAACAAATAATTTCCTATACTCCCTAGCAGTGGTGAAGGACCTTCTTGGTTTGGGAGTAAATTTCTTGGGAGGGACTTGGGCAGCCCGTGGAGAAGGAAGTTGTGAGAGATCACTTACCTCTTCTTGTTGGGACCCCATAGCCGAGACTGATTGGAGTGTGATGCGCAAGGAGCAACCGAATTACTTGCTTCTTGAGGGAAAACAAAGGCCGAATTGTTTGTGCATGAAAGTACGGATGTGAAGAAGGGTTAATAGAGACCCAACCGACCTTGGTGAGAGAATTTTGGAGGAGAAAGAAAATCTGGAAAAAAAAATTCGGTGGACAAGTAGAAACCAAATCTGATTGGCAAGTCCACTTGTAGAGGATTTTGGGGATTTCTAAAGTTATTCAAGAAAGAGGTTTCTAAAGAGTTTCCAAACTTGTTTTTCCAAATCACCTTAGGAAACTAAGTAAAACACTTGGACAACTCCTTTGTTTCCCACTTGGCTACGTCCCTACTTTCTCTCCTACATTTTAGGAAACCACCCCTACATTTTAGGAATCTACTCCTACTGATACGTTCCTCGATCAACTCGTTTCGAGACACGTAGCACGTTTGCCCAAGGATCTAGCGAGGTTGTCCTACATTTGGATTGCGGGACTTTAAATCAACACGGACGGCACGTTTTGATTTAGAGCGGTAGAACGATACTCCGATGAAGGCGAATACTCCAGGGGAATAGGTCGATTGAACAATCAAGGACAGGACGCAAGATTGCTCAAGAACCCTTGCCAAAGCAAGTTAAGGCTCGAATTCTCTTTTAGGAAGAAAACGAGAATACTAGAAATTTTATTCATCAAACTTGTGTCTTTAACCTTACAAAACTAGCCTATTTATAGGCTTAAAGGTAACAAGAAAACCCTAAAGAAACCCTAAAGGGAAGGTCGGCCATCTTGACTTCAAATGGGCCGGCCCATGCCTTCCACTAAGCAACTAGTCCAACTAAATGAATAACAACGACTAAGGTCCTACTCGGCCGACTCACAAAAAGGCCCACTTGATTCTTCATGGGATTGGATCAAAGTGTAAATTGCTTGATTGTCTCTTTCCAAGCCTTCAATATCTCTATGGGCTCCATGTTGATCTTGGACAACTCGGACAAGGGCTTGGAGGGATTCTATGAAAAGCTTGGCCCGTGCACGTGTGACTGGGCCCAATGGGACTCGGACCGGGTCATTGCGCGGGCCCTGATCCATGCACACATCAGTCCCCTCCTCTTGAGAAGGATTTGCCCTCAAATCTGGATCCTCCCCGTCAAGAAATGGGCTCAGGTCCGCGACATTGAAGGTCGCGCTAACATTGTATTCCCCAGGTAACTCCAATTTGTAAGCGTTGTTATTAACCCGTTGGAGCACGCGAAAGGGTCCATCTCCTCTTGGGGATAGCTTGCTTTGCCGTTACTTGGGGAACCTCTCTTTGCGCAAGTGTAGCCAAACCCAATCACCAGGCTCGAAAACCATCTTGCGACGGTGCTTGTTAGCCTGCTGGGTGTATTGTTGAGTACGCCTCTCAGTGTTTGCTCGAACGGCTTCATGTAACCTACGCACAAAATCCGCCTTCTTTTTCCCATCTAAGCTTGTTTGCTCAGAGGAAGGTAAGGGTACCAAATCAAGAGGGGTCAGCAGGTTAAAACCATAAACAATCTCAAAAGGTGAGTAGTGGGTAGCACTGTGAACAGCTCGATTGTAGGCGAATTCAACATGAGGCAAGCACTCTTCCCAAGTTTTAAGATTCTTTTTAATCAAAGCCCGAAGTAGTGTGCCAAGTGTGCGATTGACAACTTCAGTTTGCCCATCGCTTTGTGGATGACTGGTGGTGGAGAATAATAATCTAGTGCCAAGTTTAGACCACAAAGTCTTCCAAAAGTAACTCAGAAATTTGACATCTCTATCACTAACGATGGTCCTAGGCATGCCATGCAGACGGACAATTTCTTTGAAGAATAAAGTAGCAACATGGGATGCATCGTCAGTTTTGTGACAAGGAATAAAATGAGCCATCTTAGAGAATCTACCAACCACTACAAAGATGGAATCATTTCCCCTAGGTGATCTAGGGAGTCCTAAGACAAAGTTCATGGACAAGTCTACCCAAGGATAGTTGGGAATAGGCAATGGGGTATACAGGCCGTATAGGTGTGTCTTAGACTTCGCTTTATGACAAGTGACACATCTACCAACCATGCGCTCCACATTTCGACGCATGTGAGGCCAGTAGAAATGCTCTTGTAACATGGCAAGAGTCTTAACCATGCCAAAGTGTCCCATGAGACCACCACTATGTGATTCCCTAACCAGAAGATCACGGATGGAAGAATTAGGCACACACAATTTATCCACATGAAATAGGAATCCATCATGCAAAAAGTACTTTCCATGTGGGTCCTTAACACACGTAGCATATATGTCACCAAAGTCCTGATCATGTGTGTAGAGTTCCTTAATCATTTCGAACCCTAATAATTTAGCATCAAGACAGGCAAGTAAGGAGTGTTTGCGTGACAAGGCATCAGCTACCACATTTGTCTTGCCAGTCTTGTATTTAATCACATAGGAGAAGATGTCAATGAAGCTTACCCATTTGGCATGTCTCTTGCTTAACTTGGGTTGCCCCTTGAGAAACTTCAGTGACTCATGATCGGTGTGTATCACGAACTCCTGAGGGCGAAGATAGTGTTGCCAGGTCTCCAAGGCCCTCACCAGTGCGTACAACTCCTTGTCATACGTTGGGTAGTTTAAAGCAGCTCTTCCTTGTTTCTCACTAAAGAAGGCACAAGGCCTTTTGTCTTGTAAGAGGACAGCGCCAATACCTATACCAGAAGCATCACACTCGATTTCAAAAGTCTTATTAAAGTTTGGTAACGCTAAAACAGGTGCATGGGTGAGTTTGTTTTTGAGGCTAAGAAATGCTTGTTCTTGGTCTTCCCCCCAGTAGAACTTGTCATTTTTCTTGGTCACGGAGGTCATTGGGGCGGCAATGGTGCTGAAGTCCTTGACAAAGCGCCGGTAGAAGCCTGCCAATCCAAGAAAACTGCGTACCTCAGGGACGGATGTGGGAGTTGGCCATTGCTCGATGGCCTCAATCTTGGACTTGTCTACTTTGATACCCTGCGAACTCACTACATAGCCTAAAAACACAAGCTCGTTAGTACAAAAGGTGCACATCTTGAGGTTAGCGTATAGACGCACCCGTCGAAGTGTCTCAAGAACTAATCTCACATGCTCTAAGTGCTCATGCTCACTATGACTATAGATCAGGATGTCATCAAAGTAAACGATGACAAATTTGCCAAAAAGATGTCTCAAAAAATGGTTCATTAGTCGCATGAAGGTGCTAGGGGCATTAGTTAAGCCAAAAGGCATGACTAGCCACTCATAAAGACCATGCTTGGTTTTGAAGGCCGTTTTCCACTCATCGCCTTCCTTCATCCCTAATATGATGATAACCACTCCTTAAGTCAATTTTGGTGAATATGACAGCACCATCGAGTTCATCAAGCATATCATCTAGTCTAAGAATGGGATGGCGATATTTGACAGTAATGGCATTGACGGCCCTACAGTTAGTGCACATGCGTCAAGTGCCATCCTTTTTGGGAATAAGTACCACAGGCACAGCACAAGGACTGAGACTCTCCTTTACCCAACCCTTACCTAATAGGCCGTCTACTTGCCTTTGAAGCTCCTTTGTCTCCTCTGGGCCCATGCAGTAGGCAAGTTTGTTGGGCAGTGGTGCTCCAGGAATGTGGTCGATTTGGTGCTCAATCCGTCGAATGGGTGGTAAGCCATCAGGGATCTCGTCGGGAAAAACATCCTCAAATTCCTGCAAAAAAGCAACCATACTCGAAGGCAATGCCTTATCGAGTTCAGCAACATCTAAAAGCACATGCTTGCAAATCATGAGAAGTACAGGCTGATCAGAATTGACAACTTTCCTAACGTCCTTAGCCTTAATAATCATGTTTTGTTTCCTAGTGGTAGGTGTAGCGGGTGATTTGTCATGTGTAACACTAGGTGTGCTCACTTGACCCTTGGTCGATGGCTCACTTGCAGAAGTGGAGCCTTTGCCACAGTCGACCGCCTTTTGCTTCCTCCTTTGACGGTCTTGTTCACACTCTCTTTGCAACTTTAGTTGGTCCTCATACACTTGTGCAGGTGTGAGTGGTGTAAGGACCTTGCGTTTGCCATCATGCAAGAGTGTGTACTTGTTGGCCCTTCCGTTGAATGTGACGTGTTTATCAAATTGCCAAGGTCTCCCCAAGATGACATGGGTAGCATGCATTGGCACAACGTCACAAACAACTTCGTCAGTGTAAGTTCCAATGGAAAAGGGAACGCATACCTGTTTGAAGACACGTACCTCTCCATCCTCACTCAGCCATTGGAGGCGATAAAGGTGTGGATGTCTAGTAGTTGGAAGCCCTAGGCTCTCAACCATGAGTAAGCTTTCCACGTTAGTGCAACTCCCACCGTCGATAATGAGGCTACACACCTTGTCACTTACTTTACAACGGGTGTAGAACAGGTTCTCCCGTTGCAATTGCTCGTCTACCTTGACTCGGGCGGTTAGCACTCGTCGTGCCACCAAACACCCTACTTCCCCTTGTGTAGGCGAGCAATCTTCCTCAGCAGAGTCTATCATCCAGGCAGTCGCCTTTGATCAATTCGGGTATCTCCTCACAGTCATCATCATTGGACACGATATCGCCATTGTGAGTGATTAGCATGACTCGTTGGTTTGGACATTGAGACTGGATATGTCCAAACCCTTGGCACTTAAAGCATTTGATGTCCCTACTCCTAGTCTTAGGAGTCTCAAGTGGTGCCTTCGAAGTAGACCTGAAGATATCTATAACTTTGTTAGGGGTAGAATTGGAATTTTGGTTAGGAGTATTACCTTGAATTCGGTTTGAAGAAGTTAGTGTGGCCAAATATCCAGCTTCGTGGGTCGCCCTCCGTGGTTGGTTGCCCTTCCATGAGGTCGAGTTTGAAGACTGGAAGGTACGGGCTCCTCGCCTTAGCCTTTTTCCCCTCTCGACCTTGATAGCGAGTTCAAAAAGGTCATGCATGTCCACATAGTGTTGAAGCTCTAAGGCTTCTTGAAGGTCTGGGTTGAGACCTCGAAGA
The DNA here is from genome assembly GCF_036785885.1 of Coffea arabica. Classification (NCBI taxonomy): domain Eukaryota; kingdom Viridiplantae; phylum Streptophyta; class Magnoliopsida; order Gentianales; family Rubiaceae; genus Coffea; species Coffea arabica. Next base: position 36,418,969 of record NC_092329.1, read on the forward strand.
AATCTAGCCATGGTTGCTTTGCTATCTTCTTGAAGGTTCGCCCTCATCATGGCCATTTCGATTTCTTTGTAGAAGTCCTCCACACTCATGTTGCCTTGAGTTAGGGTTTGCAATTTGGAGTGGAGATCTCGGTTGTAATAGCTTGGAATGAATCGCTTTCGCATCAATGCCTTGAGCTCTCGCCAAGTTCGAACTCGCGGTTCTCCCATTCTCCTCCTATGGGTCCTTACTTGGTCCCACCAAACTAGGGTGTAGTCGGTGAATTCAACGGTGGCAACTTTGACTTTTTGTTCCTCGCTATAATCGTAGCAGTCGAAAACCATTTCGATGCGGCCTTCCCACTCCAAGTACGCCTCAGGGTCACTCTTGCCTTTGAACGCGGGTACTTGAATCTTAAGTCCCTTTAGTTCGTTTTTGGGCGTGTCCCTTCTAGGCTTCTCGAGTCGCTCCTCATCCTCACTAGCAGAGTAGTCTTCGCTAGGGGTGCAAACGAGCCGAGCCGAGTCGATCTTTGGCCTTATCGAGTCGAGCCTTAACTTAATTTCATCGAACTCGAACTCGAGCTCGAGCTCGACGAGTTGGTAATTTTCAAGCTCGAGCTCGAAAAAAATAAAAAATAATTATTTTATTTTTAAAAAAATAAATAAAATAATATTTTTTCTTAATAAATAATAAAATATTAAGGATATTTATGTAATTTTACTATTAAAAATAAAAATAAAAAAATAAATATATATATACTCGAGCTCGCGAGTCGGCTCGCGAGCTAACGAGCTTAATGTTTTGAGCTCGAGCAGCTTGAGCTCGACATCGAGCTCGAGTCGAGCTCGAATCGAGCCGCTCGCGAGCGGCTCGATTCGTTTGCACCCCTAGTCTTCGCTATGTGCCTCTTTGGTGCCATGGTTACTCCGGTTGTGGGATCTCGAACGAGAGCCTCGTGTGAGACTCCGGGACAACTCGTCAAAACGAGTGTGCAACTCCTCCATTTGTTGCTCACTGATTCGTCGGAGCTCATTCTTCATTACGGCGAACAATAATGAGTGATCGGTGGTTGCTTGTTGTTGCTCCATGTCTTTCTTGATGCCCTGCAAAAGGTTAGTAACAAGCAAAGAAAGTGCAAGTATAACCTCACTTCACTCCCTTAGTGTATCACTCACGCTCGTGTATAGCACTCAAGTCGCTCTATTAGACTTACCAAGTACCTTTACCTGTTGGTTTGGGTAGTTGAGAAATGTTGCTCGAGTCCAATAATCGTCACCAACCGTTTTCCGCAAGAGTGAAGGACACAATTTGGGTGGTACTTTTAAGATGGAGTGGACGAATTTTGGAGGTTTATTGGGGCGCACAAACGTGGAAAATAATGCTAAGAAGAAAACAAAACCCTAGATTCCTAAGATGTAGGAGTGGTTCCTAAAACGTAGGGGTGAAAGTAGGAGGGGTTTCCTAAGGTGGATGAGAGAATCTAGGTGAGTTTCCTAGAATAGATGAGAAAATGTAGGAGAATTTCCTAAAGTGGATGAGAAAATTTAGGGAAGTGCCCAAGAGTTATCCAAGTATCTTACTTAGTCTCCTAAACTAATTTGGAAAACAAGTTAGAGTTGGAAACTCCTTTGAAGGCCTCTCTTAAGCAATTCCTAATCCCTCTCCAAAACAGATTGGTTTCTTTTCTCCCTCAACCGAAAATTTCCAGAATTCTTCCCCCCTTAAAACCCTTCCCCAAGTCGGCTACACCCCTATAAAACTCCCTCTCTCACAGCCGCAACTTGCTCTAAGCAATTCGACTCTCACTACTCTAAGAAACAAGCAATTCGGCCTTCCCCCCTTCAAGACAGCTTTGGTTCTTGTTCCAAGACAATGGCTTCCCAAGACAACGCGAGTAAAATTACCCAAGACTCCCCCAAGCGACTTGCTTAAGAAACTCCCAAGAAATTTACTCCTAAAACAAGAAAGCCTCGTATGGATGCAAGATCTTATAAGAAACTTTTTATTCGGAGAGAGGTGCAAGTCTTCAAGACTCAAGATGGTCAAGAACCTCAAGAATCTCAAAGGGCGATACAAGTGATCAAGGTTCAAGATGATCAAGATTTCCAAGAAGAGGTTGGCCAAAACTTTTGAGTTTCTTCTTTTTTTTTTATTCGAATTTCTGGTTGGCTTAGAAACACAATGTAATGGCTGTTGTTTTGGCAATAAAAGAGACACGTTCTTCCTTGCTCGGCCCTTGGTTCCACCCGAATGTTTCTTCTTGCCTTTCTTTTTTTTCTGTTTTTGTTTCTGTTTTTTTTTTCACAACAACTTGGCCGAACTGGTGTAAAATCCCAGAAATATGGTCAGCCCCTCAACACCCAATAACACACAACCCAACTTCCTCAACTAGCAAGATTTCTTCAAGACTCTCAAGAATTTCAAGTTAGTAATCAAGAACTTCAAGAAACCTTAAGACCTTGTAGTTTTTCTTCAAGATTCCAACACCAAACAAGTTTAACCACAAAACCAATTTAGGAAGCTACGTAAACAACTTAGATAAACAATTGAACTCTTGGATAGATGTGACAACCAAAGGAAAACCCTAGCCGCACCTTTTTTCTCTCTTTTTTTTTTTGTAGTTTCGGCTAGGACCAAAAGCTGGGCAGAATTGATGCAACAAGAGTACCAAAATCTGGTCAGATTAGAGCTAGCAACAGACGCACAACTTTGGGCAGAATTGGGGTGCACAACGAACAAGTTCGCGACTCAAAATACTACCAAGTGACGGCCAGATTCGTAGCACTACTTGGACAGAAAATTTTCCACCAAGCTATGGCTCAATCAAGGTCAGATTGGTGACAATCTACAACTAGAATTTAGAAGCAATACGACACACAAGTAGTGGCCAGAATTTTCAATGAAATGACGCAACAAGGGCCAAGACACTACACGGTCAGAAATTTTTTTTTTTTGTTTGAAAGGATGCAAACAAGATATGGACAGATTGGACACGACAACAATAAGCAACTAAACGGACAGAATTGAGCAACTAAGTCACGCCTGATTTGACGCAACAAAACATAAAATTGAGGACAGAATTTTTTTTTTGACACAAGGCAGCGGAAATTAAGACAAAATAACGGATATAACGGAAGGTACCTCAACCAAAGCTCTGATACCAACTGATACGTTCCTCGATCAACTCGTTTCGAGACACGTAGTACATTTGCCCAAGGATCTAGCGAGGTTGTCCTACGTTTGGATTGCGGAACTTTAAACCAACACGGACGGCACGCTTGGATTTAAAGTGGTAGAACGACACTCCGATGAAGGTGAATACTCCAGGGGAATAGGTCGGCTGAACAATCAAGGACAGGATGCAAGATTGCTCAAGAACCCTTGCCAAAGCAAGTTAGAGGCTCGAATTCTCTCTGAGGAAGAAAACGAAAATACTAAGAATTTTATTTATAAAACTTGTTGTCTGTAACCTTACAAAGCTAACCTATTTATAGGCTAAAGGTAACAATAAGCAAACCCTAGAGAAACCCTAAGAGCAGTCGGCCCTCTTGGTGGACAAGATGGGCCGGCCCATGTTCTTCTAAACAACTAATCCAACCTAATAAGCATTAAGGACTAAGGCCCTACTTGGCCATCTCACGCGGAGGCCCACTTGTTTCTTCATGGGCTTGGATCAAGGTGTAAGTTGCTTGATTATCTCTTTCTAAGCCTTCAATTTCTCTATGGGCTCCATGTTTGATACGAACCAAGAGACACCATTGCGAACTATTCGAGTTTGATGTGAGACGGATCTAGACGAACACCAAGTTGGGATGATTTGCGGAACTTTGACCCTTCTAGAATCACGAGCCACGAACTAAGGAGATTCCTTAACCCACGACTAGCCACTTTAGTGAACCAAAAGTATAGATAGAAGAACGCCACAATCAAGGAGACTACTTGATTGATAAGTTCGTTGAACAACTTGAGATTGATTCTCAAGTATTCAAAGGAAATTCTCTTGAAGCAAGAGAGAGTGAATAAACTCACGAATATGTTATAAAATCTGAATTGTCCTCAATGAATGAAAACCTAGGCTATATATAGCCTTACATGACTCAAACCCTAGAATGCCCAATGGACGACTTTGCCCTTCATTAAGGGTAAAATATCTAACAACTAATTGGCTAAATTAAGACTCTAAAATTCGGCCAGAGTGAAGTGGAAATTGACCGAAATTATTAATGCTAACAAACAACTAGTAATGGTAACGAAAACCCTAATTAGCAACCTAGAACTCTGTGGACTAGTCTTCAGTTGAATCTTCCATTTGAAGGAAAGTGTATAGAGTAGTTTCTCCATTATGTAACCCTTCAATGGACCTCAAGTCATCACCAACTCGTTCTTGAATCGTGCAAACAAGAGCTTGAAGTGATTCTTGAATTCTCCTAGCACGCGCTCTTGTAATTGGACCACTGGGTATTTGCATGACTTGAGCACTAGAAGTTTGAGCAGCCTTGAGCCCCTCCTCAATAGTCCCCTCCTCTTGAAGGCGATTTGTCCTCAAATCAAACTCATCGTCTGCATGAAAAGGACTCAAGTCAGAGACATTAAAAGTAGCATGTACCCCATACTCACCTGGAAGTTCAAGTTTGTAGGCATTGTCATTTATACGCTCCAGGACTTGGAATGGACCATCTCCCCGGGGAAGTAGTTTACTACGCCTTTTGACTGGGAACCTCTCTTTCCGCATGTGTATCCAGACCCAATCGCCAGGCTCAAACACCATCTTGCGGCGCCCCTTGTTGGCACTTTGGATGTATTGGAGTGTACGCTTCTCGATGTTAGCTCGCACCTTAGTGTGTAACTCACGTACATATGCAGCTTTATTCTTACCATCCAAGTTAACTCTCTCATGAACAGGTAAAGGAGTTAAATCCAAAGGTGTGAGAGGGTTAAAGCCATACACAATTTCAAACGGCGAATACTGTGTAGCAGAATGAACAGTGCGATTATAAGCAAATTCCACATGTGGTAAGCAGTCTTCCCAAGATTTAATGTTCTTTTTAATAATGGCACGCAATAGGGTGGATAAAGTCCTATTAACCACTTCGGTTTGACCATCAGTTTGTGGGTGACTAGAAGTAGAAAATAGCAACTTAGTACCTAGTTTACACCACAAAGTTTTCCAAAAATAGCTAAGGAATTTGGCGTCCCTATCAGAAACAATAGTGCGAGGCATGCCATGTAATCTAACTATCTCACGAAAGAATAAATCTGCAACATGCTTAGCATCATCTGTTTTGAGACAAGGAATAAAATGAGCCATTTTGGAAAAACGGTCAACTACCACATAGATTGAATCATGTCCTTGTCTAGTCCTAGGTAGACCAAGCACAAAATCCATCGACAGATCAACCCATGGTGCATGTGGAATAGGCAAAGGTGTATAGAGACCATAAGGGTGTACCTTTGATTTTGCTTGGTGACAAGTCACACACCTTTCAATGTGCCTTTCCACGTCACTCCTCATGCGGGGCCAGAAGAAATGCTCTTGGAGAATCATCAACGTCTTGGCAATGCCAAAATGCCCCATTAAACCACCTCCATGAGCTTCCCTTACCAGGAGCGTGCGCATGGAGCTCTTGGGAATGCAAAGCTTGTCTTTGAAGTATAAGAACCCCTGAGAGATGAAATAATGCTCACGAGAGTGTCGTGGCAAAGAGTTAAAAATCTCACCAAAATCTGAGTCAGTTGCATAAAATTCTTTAAGGAATTCAAAACCAAGCAACTTAGCATCTAATGTAGTGATAAGTGAATGCCTTCGCGAGAGTGCATCAGCCACTACATTCGTCTTACCTGCCTTGTATTTGATCACAAAGGTAAAACTGTCAATGAATGTAATCCATCGTGCATGTCGCTTACTCAACTTGTCTTGGGACTTGATATGCTTGAGCGACTCATGGTCGGTGTGCAAGACAAACGCACGAGGGCGTAGGTAATGTTGCCATGTTTGGAGAGCCCGTACCAAGGCCATTAGTTCCTTATCATAGGTTGAGTAGTTGAGAGCAGCTCCATTCAACTTCTCGCTAAAGTAGGCAATCGGGCGACCCTCTTGGAGTAGAACAGCTCCAATACCTATACCAGAAGCATCACACTCTACTTCAAAAGCTTTGTCAAAATTAGGTAAACTAAGAACAGGTGCATGTGTGAGCTTGTGTTTAAGTAATTGGAAAGACTTAGCTTGGTCTTCTCCCCAATGAAATTGCACATTTTTCTTGACAATGGATGTAAGTGGGGCAGCAATTGTGCTAAAATCCTTGACAAAACGCCTATAAAAGCTTGCCAAGCCATGGAAACTGCTCACCTCACTTACATTGGTAGGAGTTGGCCAATCATTAATAGCCTTCACCTTTTCTTGATCAACATGAATTCCCTGCTCACTTACAACATAACCTAGGAAAACCAATTGATTTGTGCAAAAGGTACACTTTTTAAGGTTAGCGTAGAGGCTCGCCTTGCGAAGTGCATCCAGGACCATTTGTAAATGCACAACATGCTCATCTAGACTCCTACTATAGATCAAAATATCATCAAAGTAAACAACCACAAATTTACCAATGAAAGAACGTAAAACATGATTCATTAGTCTCATAAAAGTACTTGGTGCATTGGTTAGCCCAAAAGGCATGACCAACCACTCAAAAAGTCCATGTTTTGTTTTAAATGCAGTTTTCCATTCATCTCCTTCTTTCATGCGAATTTGATGGTAACCACTTTTCAAATCAATCTTAGTAAAAATGATAGCACCATGTAATTCATCAAGCATGTCATCCAAACGAGGTATGGGATGTCGATACTTTACCGTGATGGCATTAATTGCCCTACAATCAGTGCACATTCTCCATCCTCCATTTTTCTTTGGAACAAGTAGAACTGGTACATCACAAGGGCTTAGACTCTCTTGAATCCAACCCTTACTAAGCAATTCCTCCACTTGTCGTTGTTGCTCCTTGGTTTCCTCAGGATTGGTCCTATATGGTGCCTTGTTGGGAAGGGAAGATCCAGGAATGAAATCAATTTGATGTTCAATTCCCCTTAATGGAGGCAAACCAGTAGGTATATCCTCAGGAAAGACGTCTTGATACTCCTGCAAAAGGTTAGTAATACTACTAGGCAAGGAAGCATCAAGAGCATTAGTGAATAAGGACCCTTTGCAAAATAAAATAAATAAAATCTGGTGAGAGTGCAAGGCCGTTCTCACATCTTTTACCTTGGCAAGCATGCTGGATTTTCTCTCCTGTGTGGGCTCTAAGGCCGAATAAGAGTGATCCAACTTACTTGAAGAAGGGTCGGCCAACACTAATTTCTTAGCTTTGGCGTTGTCCTTCTTGGTGGTAGCATGCAGGTCATACTCTTTTTGTAGACTAACTTGATCCTCATGCACTTGTTGAGGTGTAAGAGGTGCAAGTGTAATCTTTTTACAATTATGCATAAAAGAGTATTTGTTCAAGAAACCATCAAAAGTGACTCTTTTGTCAAATTGCCAAGGACGCCCTAAGAGTATATGTGCAGCTTGCATTGGTACTACATCACACATAACATCATCTTCATACCTACCAATGCGAAAAGTAACCAAAACTTGTTTAAGAACACGTACCTCTCCACTGTTGTTTAACCACTGAAGCTTGTAGGGACGAGGGTGCTCACTAGTCGGCAAGTTTAGTTTCTCCACCATCAATGCACTAGCAACATTAGTACAACTTCCGGGATCGATCACCAAACTGCATACCTTGTTGGTCACATGGCACCTAGTGTAAAAAATGTTGTCACATTGAAGCTCATCTTTACTAGCTTGAGTAGCTAGTGCTCTTCTTGCTACCAATCCAACCTTGTCTTGAGTTGGAACTTCTTCTATCTCATCTTCCTCTTCAACCAAGGGAGGCATGTCTGTGTATTCCTCTTCTTCATCATCAGTGACAATGTCTCCATTTGGTAGGACAAGCATGGCCCTTGGGTTTGGACATTGGCTTGCAATATGCCCAACTCCTTGACACCTCCAACATTTGGTGTCACGACTCCTAGGTTTTGAAGTTTCGATTGGTGGCTTGGAAATAACCTTGGAGTCTGGTTTGGCAAAAGACGGCCATGAGCTTGGACCTTGATCATGCTTCGGCCTTGGAGGGTTCCAAGTATTCGAACCTCTCTCTTCCCTTCTAGGCTGGAATGGACGAGTAAATGTTTGTGGAGGAGGGTTATAATTTCTGGTTGCACCCCTCCTCTTGAGTCTTTGCTCAATCTTGATAGCCTTGTCAACCATATCATCTATCTCCTATTATTGAAGCTCAAGTTGATCGGCTATCTCAACCCTTAGACCACTGAGAAATCTTGCCATTGTAGCTTCTCGATCTTCTTGAATATCAGCTCTCAACATGGAGATTTCCATGTCCTTGTAGTAGTCCTCAACTGAGCGTTGGCCTTGCGTCAAGGTTTGAAGTTTTTTGTACAAGTCTCTATGATAGTGACTTGGTACAAATCGCTTCTTCATAAGTCTCTTGAGCTCAGTCCACGTGGTTATAGGTGGTTCACCACACCTTCTCCTGCTGGTAACCACTTGCTCCCACCAAACTATGGCATAGTCGGTGAATTCTACTATGGCAAGTTTCAATTTTTGGGCATCGGTGTAGTCATTACAATCAAATACTAGCTCTACCCGACTTTCCCATTCAAGGTATGTATCCGGATCGGATTTGCCTTGGAATGGAGGAATCTTCATCTTAATCCCTTGGATTGCATCACCAATTGCTCTTGTGTTCCTCTTCGGTCTCCCTTGTCTGTAGGTCTCACGGTCCGAATCGGCGTTGGAGTCACTAGATTCCTCCAGGGCGGATTTTCCTTTAGATTTCCTAGATGAAGCCCTAGATGAACTTAGGTGATCAATCTGCTCATGGATCGTTTCCAGTCGTTGGTCCAGTCTCCTCTGCATTTCCTTCCACATAGCATCCATTTTAAGTGATAACTGAGCAATGGTAAGTTCATTTTCCTGAGACATGGTGAACCTGCAAAACTTGACAAATTGTTAGTAGAAAAGGTCTCACTTGCTCCCTTAAGTGTTTCACTCCTCTCGTGTTTTCACTCAAGTGTTTATGTCCCTCTAATGCTCTCACCAATTCACTTCTCAAGCCACTTGATAGGTACCTTTGAAGAAATCAGAAATTTTCTCAAGGAAATTCAATCAAACTTTAATCAAATAGCTCCCAATTGTACTAAAGTAACAAGGAACAAAAGTAGAAACGGAATGAAATGAAGAATGAAATGATAAGGAATGAAACGAAGAATGTCCAAATACAATGATGGAGTTTCCCAAGTGTTTCCTTAATTTTCCTAATTGATTTTTCTGGAAAACAAATTAGGTGTTGTACTTTTTGGAAAGTTCCTTAAGGTCGGCTAAATGGAAATAGGATTGGTTCCCAAAACATTCCAGATTTTGTACCCCCTTAACCTTCCTCAAAATCAGCTATACCAAAACAGAATTGTTTCCAAAAATTTTCCAGATTTCCTTCTCCTTGTTCCTTTCCTAAAGTCGGCTGGTCAACCAAGTGCAAAACAGAATTTGGTAGTTTCCTATTCCAACCGAAACTAATCTCAGAAAATTCCAGAATTCCCTCTTCTTAAATCCCTCTCATAGTCGGCTAGAACTTCCTGAAAAATTTTCCAGATTTGGTAACTTCCTAACCTCTAAAATTTTCCAGAATTTTGCTTCTAAAAACCTTCCATAAAACTCGGCTATACTCCCCTTCAAAGAACAAGCAATTCGGCCCTCCCCTCTTTGCTCCACACAAGGACAGTTTTGACGCTTGGTGCTAAACAATGGCTTCACAAGATGACACAAGCAACGTCACCCAAGAATACCCCAAGCGGCCTGCTCAAGAAACTCCCAAGAGGTTTACTCCTAAGCCAAGAAAGCCCCGTATGGATGCAAGGACGTACAAGAAATTGTTTATACGTAGGGAGGTGCAAATCTTCAAGAATCAAGATGGTCAAGATCCTCAAAAAACTCAACGGGTGATACAAGTGATCAAGGCTCAAGGTGTGCAAGATTTTCAAGAGGAGGTTGGTCAAAACTTTTGAGTAGTCTTTTCTTGATGTAATTTTCTGGTTTGTTGGAACAAGTGCAACAAGACAGAATTTGGCAAATAAAAGTGCGGCTTCCTTCTTTGTTGTTTGCTACCCGAATGCCTTTTCTCTTTTCCTTTTTCTGTTTGTTTTTTTTTTTGACTCTAAGAACACACAATTACTCGGCTGTTTTTTTTGGGTAGAATTCCAGAATTTAATGTCAATCCAATGTTCTCCTTCAATCCTCCAATAATTATCAAGACATGTATCAAAGTTTCAAGACTTCAAGATTAGTTTCAAGAAACTCAAGAAACCCTAGATTATGGTAGTCCCTCTCCAAGATTCCAACCCCAAACAAGTTCAACCACAAAATCAGTTTAGGAAATTAATTAAAACAACTTGGTGGAATAAACTAAAGTTTGGACAGATTTGGCAAGAAACTTGCGCCCAAGGAAACCCTAGTGGTTGGATTTTTTTTTTTTTACTCTAAACCAACACAAAACTTCAAGAACAATATAACAAGACACCAAAATAAGAAAAGAAACACAAGTTATGAACAAAAGTTTTTTTTTCGGATGAACAGTGTCGCTACAGTAGCGGTGAACAGTATCGCTACAGTAGCGATGAACAGTACGATGCTACAGTACCTTTTTTTTTTTTTTTTTTTTTGTAATAACAATCGGACTTGACACAAAGGAAGACACGACCAGAATTGCAAAATAAAATTGACTAGAAAGCTTACGAACAAACTCAACGGGATATACTTGATGTCGTCGACTAGCTCTGAATACCAACTGATGTGAGACGGATCTAGACGAACACCAAGTTGGGATGATTTGCGGAACTTTGACCCTTCTAGAATCACGAGCCACGAACTAAGGAGATTCCTTAACCCACGACTAGCCACTTTAGTGAACCAAAAGTATAGATAGAAGAACGCCACAATCAAGGAGACTACTTGATTGATAAGTTCGTTGAACAACTTGAGATTGATTATCAAGTATTCAAAGGAAATTCTCTTGAAGCAAGAGAGAGTGAATAAACTCACGAATATGTTATAAAATCTGAATTATCCTCAATGAATGAAAACCTAGGCTATATATAGCCTTACATGACTCAAACCCTAGAATGCCCAATGGACGACTTTGCCCTTCATTAAGGGTAAAATATCTAACAACTAATTGGCTAAATTAAGACTCTAAAATTCGGCCAGAGTGAAGTGGAAATTGACCGAAATTATTAATGCTAACAAACAACTAGTAATGGTAACGAAAACCCTAATTAGCAACCTAGAACTCTGTGGACTAGTCTTCACTTGAATCTTCCATTTGAAGGAAAGTGTATAGAGTAGTTTCTCCATTATGTAACCCTTCAATGGACCTCAAGTCATCACCAACTCGTTCTTGAATCGTGCAAACAAGAGCTTGAAGTGATTCTTGAATTCTCCTAGCACGCGCTCTTGTAATTGGACCACTGGGTATTTGCATGACTTGAGCACTAGAAGTTTGAGCAGCCTTGAGCCCCTCCTCATTAGAGTTCCCCTAGGACCCGTAACTCGAGCACGAGCTAAGAAGATGAGGGAGGAACTCCAAGGACTTGTTCATGAGATACAAGGCCAAGAAATTGTCCCCAAGGTCATTGAGGGACTTGAGCATGAAGGAATGAAAGTCATCCATGTAGTGCACGTCAAAGAGAACCATGTGTGACCCTTCTCTAGTCACATTTGCTGTTTTAGTTAAGTCATTGTAATAAGGGCTTAATGGTCCATAGCCTTGCTTTATTTACCTAAGCGATGACCTCATAAGGTTATTTACCTAAGCGATGACCTCATAAGGTTGTTTACCTAAGGGATGACCTCATAAGGTTTGTCAAGCCCACAATTCTTAGTCTTATGGAAATAGTCAAGCCTACAATTGTTAGTCTTAGTCAAGACCACAACTCTAGACTAGTTCCACATTTAGTTGTTCATCTCTATGTAAGGCTATAAATAGCCTACACTTCCAATGGTTTTGGCATTCAATCAATAAATCAGATTTTGAGAGTTTTCTTGGTTTCTCCAAGGCTTCTTGAATACCTTAGAATTTCTCTAGGTGTTCGTGACTTATCAATCTAGAATCGCACTAGGTTGTGGCGTCTTCTACCATTATACCAAGGTTCGTTAACCACGTGATTAACGGGTTGAGGTCATCCGTTTCAAACTTGGTGTCCTCTTGTCGATCCTGAAGCTAATCTTTTACGGGTTTCGTCACAAGGTTGGCGACGTTCGTATCAGTTGGTAATCAGAGCTAATTAAGAGGTATCACGTTATATCCTTTTTTTTTTATTTGCTTTTCGAGTCAAGTTGTCGAAAATTCTGTTTTCGTGTTCTAAGTTGCTATCCGCAATTTCCAGATTTGTTACTTCGTGTTCTTGCGTTATTTTTCCAGATTTGTTACGACATAAACTTGTGTCTAGTTGTTGTTAATTGCTGTGGTTAGCCTGGTTTGGTCCAGCCTTTTTTTTTGTGTCTTATTCTTGATTCCTTGTTTGAGTCTTGTTTCTATCCTGTTATATCCATTCAATTCCAGTCTTTTTTTCTATTTGATCATTCGAGGTTACTGTTCATCCGAAAAAAAATCAGTTTGTAGCAAGGGTTTTAGAGTCCTATCTAGTTATTACCTTGTGTTCTTGTTTACATACAAAAAAAAAAAAAAAATAGCTGGCTAACCTTACAAAAATTCCTGGAAATCTGTCTTGACCAAAACTTGGGTTTCTTGAAGTTCCTGATTGTTTAAAACCACAATCTTGAAGTTCTTGGAACTTTAGTTGGGATTCTTGAAGCCAACCAAAATCTGTCTTGATCAAATCGTGAAATCTTGGATTGTTTGGGGAGGAAATCATCTTCAATTTCGTGTTTCTTGAATTCTGGAAATTAACATCTTGAATTCTTGAAAGAATCTTGAAGTTTCTGGGTTTTGGGAACCAAATCTTGGTAAACAACAAGACTGCAAAATTTCAGCTGCCAAAATCCTTGTCTTCACCACAACAATCTTCTTTCTTGACTAAGAACATTTTAGCCACGAAATTTGACTCTTCTTGGCTGATTAGAAAACAAAAACAAAGGAAGAAGAAGAATATTCAGCCTATTCAAGTCAAATTTCCCAACCTATTCAAGTCAAAATTTTCAACCTGTTCAAGTCAAATTTTCCACCCTTGTTCCCAAAAACAACCAAATCAGTTCCAATCTTGAACTTGACCTTAGAATTCATAGGAACCAGCAAATAGGAAGACTAATCCTTGTTTCCAAAGGATTAAGGAAGAAAAGTCAGCCTTGGGTTTCCAAAACAATCCTACTGCAACACAAATTCATCTTCCATTTGGATTCCATTTTGCAACCATTGGGGATTTCTGTCCAATCATTAATTCTGGAAATTTTTGTGCATCATTAGGTCAGTTTTAAGTGTCATTCTGAATCCTCTAAGTGTCCATTTATCTACCAAAACACTGCCCAGAAAGGCAGCAACCAGCAGCTCAAAATTCCAGTTTTGGGTAAAGTTTTGTCTAGGATCCTTAAAATTCAACTTTGAGTCATTCATTGAGTCGTGGTCAGTCCCTTCATCTTTTGTTCTTTTTTCGTTCAAAGTGCTACAATCTTGTGACCCTGGTTGGTAAGTCGATCCACACTAGAAGGAGTTCTAACTTCTTCGAGGAGTTGACCGAGGAGCCTTGAAAATACCTTGGTGAGTTCTTAGAGTGTTCAAACACGAGAGCGAGAGTAAACACGTGAGGAAGTGTGCGAGATAAACTTTGTTTCTTTCCATTATTATTATTTTTTTTACCCTATACTTCACCATGGCTAATGAGGGGGAAGCAAGCTCCCAAGCTTTTGATCTTAAACTTTTCACAGAAGCAATCAAACGCGAATTGGGACGCATGATGGACCAAAAACTTGAACTGATGCACCAACGCATTGACAGCTTAGAGTTGTCTCATGGAAGCTCCAAAGGCAGCCGTGGAAAGGCTTATGCACATGAGTCTAGCGACTCTAACTCAGACAACAACTATGAGCATAAGCAAAGTAGGTCCAAGCGTGATTCTAGACCTTCAAGTGACCACATTCCGAGCATAAAGATGAAAATTCCGCCTTTCCAAGGACGATCAGACCCCGATGCCTACTTAGAGTGGGAGAAGCGGATTGAACTTGTCTTTGATTGCAATACTTACTCGGAGGAGCAAAAGGTCAAGTTGGCCGTGGTCGAATTCACCGACTATGCCGTTGTGTGGTGGGATCAACTCTCCACTAGTCGAAGGAGGAGTCGTGAACCTACCATACAAACTTGGACGGAGCTAAGACGACTAATGAGGAAGCGTTTCGTACCAAGTCACTACTACCGTGACTTGTACCAAAAGCTTCAAACCCTTAACCAAGGAGTGTCGAGGACTATCACAAAGAAATGGAAATACTCATGCTACAGGCAGACATCATGGAGGATCGAGAAGCAACAATGGCACGCTTCTTGAACGGACTAAGGCCCGAAATCGCTGACCAAGTAGAGTTACACCACTATGTGGAACTTGGGGATCTGGTGGAAAAGGCCATCAAGATTGAAAGGAGGATTAAGAGGAGGGGTTCGACTCGGAGTTATTCCAACTTTTCACCCTCTTATCTCCGAACTACACCACCAAAGAAAGAGGATAAAGGGCCGAGTAATTCCATCCCTTCAAGACCGAGGCCGGATATGACTAAGTGGGAGTCTAAGGCAACACCCAAAGACTGCCATTGAGTCGAGCATGGGGCGAAATCGAGATACTAGATGCTTCAAATGCCAAGGCCGAGGGCATATTGCTAGCCAATGCCCGAACCAACGCACTATGATCATCTTACCCAATGGTGAGTTTTTCACCGATGATGAAGATGAGAAGGAGGAGTTGCCATCCCTTGAGGAAGAAGAGGAAGAAGAGGAAGCATTACCCATCGATGAACGAGTTGGACTCGTTGTCAGACGAGCCTTAGCAACCCAAGTGAAAGCTGCCGACCATGCACAAAGGGAGAACATTTTCTACACCCGTTGCTATATCAAAGGCAAGGTATGTAGTTTGATCATAGATGGAGGTAGTTGTGCTAACGTCGCTAGTGCCTTGATGGTGGAGAAACTAGCACTACCCACTCTACGACATCCAACACCTTATCGTTTGCAATGGTTGAATGATAGTGGGGATGTTCGTGTGACCAAGCAAGTCCAAGTACCTTTTCGAATTGGAAAGTATGAGGACGTGGTGTTATGCGACGTGGTCCCTATGCAAGCATGTCACATACTATTGGGGAGACCATGGCAATTTGACAAGGGAGTTACATTCGATGGCATTACCAATAAATACTCCTTCAAGCAAGGCGAGAAGAGGATTGTGCTTGTGCCACTCACTCCTATCCAAGTTCGTGAAGATCAAGAAAGCCTGAACAAGGAGAGCGAGCTTGAGAATGAGAAGAAAAAAATAGAAAAAATCGAGAGCTCAACAGGAAATGATAAGGCTGAGAAAATTGAGAGGAAAAAGACATATAGTGAGCCGGCCAAAATTGAAAAGAGAGAGAAAAGGCAAAGTCTATTGATAAAAGCCAATGTAGTAAGAAAAGCTTTGAGTGTTAATACACCCATCTTTCTACTTTTGTGCAAAGAGGTGTTGGTTGTTACAAGTGATCTTACTAACACTCTACCATCTAGTATTGTCTCTCTTTTGCAGGATTATGAGGATGTCTTTCCCGATGAGATTCCAAATGGACTACCACCAATAAGGGGAATTGAGCATCAAATTGACTTGGTTCCAGGTGCCCCACTTCCTAACAGACCAGCCTACAAAATGGGTCCAGATGAGACAAAGGAGCTCCAACGCCAAATCGAAGAGCTTCTAACAAAGGGATGGGCACGAGAAAGCTTGAGCCCATGTGCGGTTCCTGTCATCTTGGTGCCTAAAAAGGATGGAAGTTGGCGAATGTGCACTGACTGTAGGGCTGTTAATGCAATAACGAAATTACATGAGCAGGTACGCCTAAACATTGAGGGAAGGATGGACCAAGTTGCTCAACGGGTTAACAAGGGACGCCAACGCATTGTGTTTGAACCTGGTGACTGGGTGTGGTTACATCTACGCAAGGAAAGGTTCCCAGTCCAAAGGCGCAATAAATTACTTCCCCGAGGAGATGGGCCGTTCCAAGTCATCAAGCGCATCAATGACAATGCTTAAAAACTGGGCCTACCCGGTGAGTACAATGTGAGCGCTACATTCAATGTCTCTGATCTATCTCCTTTTCTTGCAGACGATGAAGCTGATTTGAGGACAAATCCTTTTGAAGAGGAGGGGGATGATACGAACCAAGAGACACCATTGCGAACTATTCGAGTTCCCCTAGGACCCGTAACTCGAGCACGAGCTAAGAAGATGAGGGAGGAACTCCAAGGACTTGTTCATGAGATACAAGGCCAAGAAATTGTCCCCAAGGTCATTGAGGGACTTGAGCATGAAGGAATGAAAGTCATCCATGTAGTGCACGTCAAAGAGAACCATGTGTGACCCTTCTCTAGTCACATTTGCTGTTTTAGTTAAGTCATTGTAATAAGGGCTTAATGGTCCATAGCCTTGCTTTATTTACCTAAGCGATGACCTCATAAGGTTATTTACCTAAGCGATGACCTCATAAAGTTGTTTACCTAAGGGATGACCTCATAAGGTTTGGTCAAGCCCACAATTCTTAGTCTTATGGAAATAGTCAAGCCTACAATTGTTAGTCTTAGTCAAGACCACAACTCTAGACTAGTTCCACATTTAGTTGTTCATCTCTATGTAAGGCTATAAATAGCCTACACTTCCAATGGTTTTGGCATTCAATCAATAAATCAGATTTTGAGAGTTTTCTTGGTTTCTCCAAGGCTTCTTGAATACCTTAGAATTTCTCTAGGTGTTCGTGACTTATCAATCTAGAATCGCACTAGGTTGTGGCGTCTTCTACCATTATACCAAGGTTCGTTAACCACGTGATTAACGGGTTGAGGTCATCCGCTTCAAACTTGGTGTCCTCTTGTCGATTCTGAAACTAATCTTTTACGGGTTTCGTCACAAGGTTGGCGACGTTCGTATCAATGTTGGTCTTGGACAACTCGAACGAGGGCTTGGAGGGATTCTTTAAAGAGCTTGGCCTGTGTACGTGTGACTGGGCCCAATGAAACTCGGACGGGGTCATTGCGTGGGCCCTGATCCATGCACACATCATTTTCTTTTCATTTCTATGTTTTTTTTGACTTAAAGAACAACTCAAAGACTTGGCCGAATGAGTAAAATTCCAACAATCTGGTCGGCTCTCCAATGCACTCCTTCGATCCTCCAAGAACTAGCAAGATATGTTTCAAGGTAGTAACCAAGAACTTCAAGAACCGTAAAATCTTGTAGATTCTCTTCAAGATTCTCAACCCCAAAAGTTTACCAAAAATCAGTTTAGGAAATTAACTAAAACGACTTGGACTGCACCAAGTAAACTTGGACAGACTTGGAAACAAAAGACTCTTGCGCACAAACGAAACCCTAACCGCCAAAAGCAAACCCTAGCCGCCAACTCACTTGTTTTCTTGTGGTTTCGGCTTGGATGACTTGGACAGAATTTTGGTGCAACAAGCGACAGATTTGCCACAATAATGACTCAATACTAAAGACAATTTACGGCCAGAATTTGATGTGTGCACGGACCTCAGCCCACGTAATGACCCAGTCTAAGTCTCATTGGACCCAGTCACACGTGCACGAGCCAAGCTCTTCAAAGAATCCCTCCAAGACCTTGTCCGAATGGTCCAAGACCAACATGGAGTCCATAGAGATATTGAAGGCCTAGAAGAAGACAAGCAAGTTATCTACACTATGATCTAAGCCCATGAAGAGTCAAGTGGGCCTCCAAGTGAGTTGGCCGAATAGGGCTCTAGGCCTTAGTGTTTACTTAGAGTTAGATTAGTTGCTTTAATAGAGCATGGGCCGGCCCATCTTGACCTCAAGATGGCCGAATGCTTCCCTTAGGGTTTTTAGGATTTTTAGTAACCTTTAGCCTATAAAAAGGCTAGCTTTGTAAGGCTTGAGAGTAGACGTTTTATCAATAAAACTTTTGATTATTTTCGATTCTTCTTAGTTAGAATTCGAGCCTTTACTTGCTCTTGGCAAGGAAGTTGATCAATCTTGCGTCTGTCTTTGATTGTTCTATCGACCTATCCATTGGAGTATCCACCTTCCATTGGAGTCGTCGTTTTACCACCTCTAATCAAATCGTGTCCACCTCTAATCCAAATGTTGGACCGCCTCACTAGATCCTTAGGCAAACGTGCTATGTGTCTCGAAACAAATTGATCGAGGACCGTATCAGTTGGTATCAGAACCAGGTTGAGGTATCTTCCGTTATATTCGTTGTTTTTGTCTTTATTTGTCATCTAGAATTCCTTGTTTTTGCTGCTGTGTTTAAAAAAAAAGAACATAAAGTTTATGTCTGCTTGTTGTGTATCATCGTTTCCTTTAATTCTGTCCGGCATTCGTTGTTGCTTCGTTGCTGTCAAATCTGTTCGGTGTTTTGTGTTTTGTTATCCACTAGATTCTGTCCGTAGTGTTGTCCTTTCACCATTCAAAAAAAAACGATTGCTATCTGCACTTTCATTCTTGCGTCGCTAAATTTCTGTTTGGTTCGTGTCTCTTCGTTGTCAAATAATTCTATCCTTGTAGTTTCGTGTCCTTGTTGTGTCAATTACTAGTTCATTGTGTTGTGTCAAATCTGTCTTGGTCGTTAGTTTTCGCCCAAGCAACCAAAACAAAACAAAAGAAAAAAAAAAGAGAAGACCACGCGTGCGGCAGCTAGGGTTTCACTCTTGTCACGAACGTTGAGTGCAATCTGTCCACGGGTTGAGAACACTTGTAGCCTACAAAAAGTCTGTTTTGAACTTACCCAAACCTGTTTTGCTCACGGAGTGTCTTTTGGGCAGCAAGAAAGTCGGCCTTGTGACGACTAGGGTTTCCTTCGTCATTAGGGTTACGTGGGCGCAAGTCTGTCCAAGTTTACGTTGCTTCATCCATGTTGTTTTACTTAACTTTCTAATCTGATTTGGGTTAAAACTTGTTGGTGTTGTGAAATCTTGAAGAGAATCCACAAGATTTTAGGGTTTCTTGAAGTTCTTGGTTACTACCTAGAAGTTCTTGAAATTCTTGAAAGTATCTTGCTAGTTCTTAAGGGATTTGGGTTGTGTGTTATTGGGAGTTGAGGGCCTGACTTTATTTCTGGAATTTTACTACTTTAGCTGAGTATTTGTGTTGTTCCTTAAGTAAGAAAAAAAGGGTTAAATACCAAAAACCACCTTGTGGTTTGACTAATGTTCTTTTTTTTTTTTTTAAATGCGGGCTGCACTACCCTTTTATTGATTCGAAATAAAACAATACAAGACTGGAGAAGTGCACAAGACAACCCCAGTCAAGAGCGAACCGGTGGACACCGCCTACGATACCTAAAGCTACCAATTCCCAATCGGTCAACATTGAACACACCTCTTACAACTGTAGGTAAAGAACGGATGGAATGAAATAGAGAGAATTGCTTCGTGTCACCACCAAATAATGCCAATGAATCAGCAACTGCATTGCCCTCTCGATAAATATGGTTATATGAGAGCGTCCTAACCGTGACCTGGTCAATACGGCGCAATATTGCTGCCACAGACGCCGGACAGCCACAACTCCCCTGTACAGCATCAATCACCACTTTAGAATCACCCTCAACCAACAGCGCCGTTACATCCAATAGCGTACATAATTCCAACCCCGTACATAACGCCCTAGCCTCAGCCTGCAGAGATGTCACACCTGTATATCCCTCTGAAAATGCAAATATCATTCGGCCATTTGAATCCCTCAAAATCCCCCCGCCCCCTCCCTGCTGATCCACCAACGACCCATCAAATTTTAGTTTACAAAATCCTTCTGGCGGGCGTATCCAGTGAACATATTGCGCTTGTATTGGCAGATGCATTTGAGTTAGCTGATAAACAATGGTTGGCCAACCTTTTCCTAGACACTGCCGTTGGAGAACTGGGAACTTTGAATTCAACAACTCCTTTAGATCAACTAAGATCCTGTGTGAAAGGATATCCACCGTTAGTACTTGCCCCTCATATACAAACCTACACCGCGCACACCATAAATGCCATAAGATTACCGCAGGCACCACCCGCGTGAGCCACCGCAGTATCTAGTTCGAAGGCATACTAAACCACCAACACATGCATCTATCCCGCACCAACCTTCCAAGGGAGGAGAAACCAAATGGCATTTCGAAGAGCTTCCAGATTGCTGTCGGGGTATCCCCGAGGGAGAAAATGTGCTGCAACGTTTCTGAGTTGTACTCGCTGCAGCAGTAGCAACGTGAAGGGCCGTGAACAGTTAGCTTAGCTAACACATCCGCAACAGGCAACTTGTAGTGCAGTAGACGCCATACCAAACAAGAGAACTTTATCGGTAAACCAGCTACCCACACGTGCTTGAAGACCCAAGAGACTCCAGCGTCAGACCGAAGTAGCTCAGCAGCTGAGCTAACGGTAAACCTCCCAGACTGAGTGGCAGACCAAGAAAGTTCGTCATTTGAGCCCTCCTTCCAACAGAAAAACTTGGAGCCAATCCTCTCCAGCATTTCCACCGGAAGGATCCTGGGCAATTTCCCCAAATCCCATCCACCCTCTGCCCAATAATCCGAAACCACCTCCATTCCTGCAGACTGAGGAAGTTGCCACGCTAGCGGCCCAACCCCCAACCAGTTATCCCACCAAAACAATACCTGCCCTGACCTCAAGTCCCAGACTGCATGAAGTTCCACCAATGCCCTAGCCTGCAGCATCCTCTTCCAAGTAGCCGAAGCAGAAGGCTTCAGCTGCACCTGGTTCGGGTGAGCACTGCTGCAATACCGTGTCTGCATGAAATCCGCCCACAAGGATCCCCCTTGTCGAAACCGCCACCATAGCTTACAAGAAAACGCCTGCACCTGAGTATGGAGTGATCGTAGCGCCAACCCCCCTGCCTCCTTGGGCTGGCAAAGATGCGACCAAGACATCCAGTGCCTCCTCCTTTCCTTTCCATCAGCCGACCCCCATAGAAAATTCCCCAAAACCCTGTGGATGTTACAGATCACCCCTTTTGCTGGGTTCATCACCGACAAAAGGTATACTGGCAGCGATAGAAGAACTGATTTAATGAGCACCAACCGGCCCCCAAAAGAGAGCCATTTAGATGACCAGCCCCGTATCCAAGCCACAATTGAGTCCACCATACTTGAAAAAAGGGAGCACACCTTCCTCCCTACAAACAGTGGACATCCCAAGTATTTAATCGGAAATACCTTAAAAGAGAACCCCGTTATCCTAGCCACCACCGCACGCCTGGTAGGTGTGCACCAGGTTGGAGTTAGAAAGCAACTCTTAGTCTTATTCACCAATTGGCCTGAGCAAGCTTCCAAACCATAGGGAGGTAAAGTGTACATTTGCCAAACCACAGGGAGGTTTTTGGTATTTTACCCATTCTCAAATGCACGAAACATTCTTTCAAGGGTTTGACTTATAGAGGGGTAATTTTGACATTTTCCTTTCAGACGTTAGTTTAGATGTTTTCCGTCAGACTTTTACTTTAGTTGAAACGACGGGGAGTCATATTGTAGGTTTCCAAACCATAGGGAGGTAAAGTGAACATTAGTCAAACCACAGGGGGATTTTTGGTATTTAACCCCAAAAAAACCAGAAAAGAAAGGAAAAGGAAGAAGAGCATTTGGGTGACACAAGAAGAAGCAAAGGGAAGTCAAATTTTATTGCCTAAATCAGCCTTACATCATCTCTTTGTTACCAAAAACAGAAAATTGCACAAGAAAAAGTGCTCAAAAGTTTTGACCTGCCTCTTCTTGAAATTCTTGATCACTAAGAGCCTTGACCACTTGAACCACCCTTCGGGGTTCTTGAATTTCTTGACCACCTTGTTTCTTGAAAACTTGAACCTCCTTGCGAACAAATAATTTCCTATACTCCCTAGCAGTGGTGAAGGACCTTCTTGGTTTGGGAGTAAATTTCTTGGGAGGGACTTGGGCAGCCCGTGGAGAAGGAAGTTGTGAGAGATCACTTACCTCTTCTTGTTGGGACCCCATAGCCGAGACTGATTGGAGTGTGATGCGCAAGGAGCAACCGAATTACTTGCTTCTTGAGGGAAAACAAAGGCCGAATTGTTTGTGCATGAAAGTACGGATGTGAAGAAGGGTTAATAGAGACCCAACCGACCTTGGTGAGAGAATTTTGGAGGAGAAAGAAAATCTGGAAAAAAAAATTCGGTGGACAAGTAGAAACCAAATCTGATTGGCAAGTCCACTTGTAGAGGATTTTGGGGATTTCTAAAGTTATTCAAGAAAGAGGTTTCTAAAGAGTTTCCAAACTTGTTTTTCCAAATCACCTTAGGAAACTAAGTAAAACACTTGGACAACTCCTTTGTTTCCCACTTGGCTACGTCCCTACTTTCTCTCCTACATTTTAGGAAACCACCCCTACATTTTAGGAATCTACTCCTACTGATACGTTCCTCGATCAACTCGTTTCGAGACACGTAGCACGTTTGCCCAAGGATCTAGCGAGGTTGTCCTACATTTGGATTGCGGGACTTTAAATCAACACGGACGGCACGTTTTGATTTAGAGCGGTAGAACGATACTCCGATGAAGGCGAATACTCCAGGGGAATAGGTCGATTGAACAATCAAGGACAGGACGCAAGATTGCTCAAGAACCCTTGCCAAAGCAAGTTAAGGCTCGAATTCTCTTTTAGGAAGAAAACGAGAATACTAGAAATTTTATTCATCAAACTTGTGTCTTTAACCTTACAAAACTAGCCTATTTATAGGCTTAAAGGTAACAAGAAAACCCTAAAGAAACCCTAAAGGGAAGGTCGGCCATCTTGACTTCAAATGGGCCGGCCCATGCCTTCCACTAAGCAACTAGTCCAACTAAATAAATAACAACGACTAAGGTCCTACTCGGCCGACTCACAAAAAGGCCCACTTGATTCTTCATGGGATTGGATCAAAGTGTAAATTGCTTGATTGTCTCTTTCCAAGCCTTCAATATCTCTATGGGCTCCATGTTGATCTTGGACAACTCGGACAAGGGCTTGGAGGGATTCTATGAAAAGCTTGGCCCGTGCACGTGTGACTGGGCCCAATGGGACTCGGACCGGGTCATTGCGCGGGCCCTGATCCATGCACACATCAGTCCCCTCCCCTTGAGAAGGATTTGCCCTCAAATCTGGATCCTCCCCGTCAAGAAATGGGCTCAGGTCCGCGACATTGAAGGTCGCGCTAACATTGTATTCCCCAGGTAACTCCAATTTGTAAGCGTTGTTATTAACCCGTTGGAGCACGCGAAAGGGTCCATCTCCTCTTGGGGATAGCTTGCTTTGCCGTTACTTGGGGAACCTCTCTTTGCGCAAGTGTAGCCAAACCCAATCACCAGGCTCGAAAACCATCTTGCGACGGTGCTTGTTAGCCTGCTGGGTGTATTGTTGAGTACGCCTCTCAATGTTTGCTCGAACGGCTTCATGTAACCTACGCACAAAATCCGCCTTCTTTTTCCCATCTAAGCTTGTTTGCTCAGAGGAAGGTAAGAGTACCAAATCAAGAGGGGTCAGCGGGTTAAAACCATAAACAATCTCAAAATGTGAGTAGTGGGTAGCACTGTGAACAGCTCGATTGTAGGCGAATTCAACATGAGGCAAGCACTCTTCCCAAGTTTTAAGATTCTTTTTAATCAAAGCCCGAAGTAGTGTGCCAAGTGTGCGATTGACAACTTCAGTTTGCCCATCGCTTTGTGGATGACTGGTGGTGGAGAATAATAATCTAGTGCCAAGTTTAGACCACAAAGTCTTCCAAAAGTAACTCAGAAATTTGACATCTCTATCACTAACGATGGTCCTAGGCATGCCATGCAGACGGACAATTTCTTTGAAGAATAAAGTAGCAACATGGGATGCATCGTCAGTTTTGTGACAAGGAATAAAATGAGCCATCTTAGAGAATCTACCAACCACTACAAAGATGGAATCATTTCCCCTAGGTGATCTAGGGAGTCCTAAGACAAAGTTCATGGACAAGTCTACCCAAGGATAGTTGGGAATAGGCAATGGGGTATACAGGCCGTATAGGTGTGTCTTAGACTTCGCTTTATGACAAGTGACACATCTACCAACCATGCGCTCCACATTTCGACGCATGTGAGGCTAGTAGAAATGCTCTTGTAACATGGCAAGAGTCTTAACCATGCCAAAGTGTCCCATGAGACCACCACTATGTGATTCCCTAACCAGAAGATCACGGATGGAAGAATTAGGCACACACAATTTATCCACATGAAATAGGAATCCATCATGCAAAAAGTACTTTCCATGTGGGTCCTTAACACACGTAGCATATATGTCACCAAAGTCCTGATCATGTGTGTAGAGTTCCTTAATCATTTCGAACCCTAATAATTTAGCATCAAGACAGGCAAGTAAGGAGTGTCTGCGTGACAAGGCATCAGCTACCACATTTGTCTTGCCAGTCTTGTATTTAATCACATAGGAGAAGATGTCAATGAAGCTTACCCATTTGGCATGTCTCTTGCTTAACTTGGGTTGCCCCTTGAGAAACTTCAGTGACTCATGATCGGTGTGTATCACGAACTCCTGAGGGCGAAGATAGTGTTGCCAGGTCTCCAAGGCCCTCACCAGTGCGTACAACTCCTTGTCATACGTTGGGTAGTTTAAAGCAGCTCTTCCTTGTTTCTCACTAAAGAAGGCACAAGGCCTTTTGTCTTGTAAGAGGACAGCGCCAATACCTACACCAGAAGCATCAC
Organism: Coffea arabica; assembly: GCF_036785885.1. Lineage (NCBI taxonomy): Eukaryota > Viridiplantae > Streptophyta > Magnoliopsida > Gentianales > Rubiaceae > Coffea > Coffea arabica. The sequence goes on from NC_092329.1 coordinate 36,443,945, forward strand.
ACTCGATTTCAAAAGTCTTATTAAAGTTTGGTAACGCTAAAATAGGTGCATGGGTGAGTTTGTTTTTGAGGCTAAGAAATGCTTGTTCTTGGTCTTCCCCCCAGTAGAACTTGTCATTTTTCTTGGTCACGGAGGTCATTGGGGCGGCAATGGTGCTGAAGTCCTTGACAAAGCGCCGGTAGAAGCCTGCCAATCCAAGAAAACTGCGTACCTCAGGGACGGATGTGGGAGTTGGCCATTGCTCGATGGCCTCAATCTTGGACTTGTCTACTTTGATACCCTGCGAACTCACTACATAGCCTAAAAACACAAGCTCGTTAGTACAAAAGGTGCACATCTTGAGGTTAGCGTATAGACGCACCCGTCGAAGTGTCTCAAGAACTAATCTCACATGCTCTAAGTGCTCATGCTCACTATGACTATAGATCAGGATGTCATCAAAGTAAACGATGACAAATTTGCCAAAAAGATGTCTCAAAACATGGTTCATTAGTCGCATGAAGGTGCTAGGGGCATTAGTTAAGCCAAAAGGCATGACTAGCCACTCATAAAGACCATGCTTGGTTTTGAAGGCCGTTTTCCACTCATCGCCTTCCTTCATCCTAATCTGATGATAACCACTCCTTAAGTCAATTTTGGTGAATATGACAGCACCATCGAGTTCATCAAGCATATCATCTAGTCTAAGAATGGGATGGCGATATTTGACAGTAATGGCATTGACGGCCCTACAGTTAGTGCACATGCGTCAAGTGCCATCATTTTTGGGAATAAGTACCACAGGCACAGCACAAGGACTGAGACTCTCCTTTACCCAACCCTTACCTAATAGGCCGTCTACTTGCCTTTGAAGCTCCTTTGTCTCCTCTGGGCCCATGCAGTAGGCAAGTTTGTTGGGCAGTGGTGCTCCAGGAATGTGGTCGATTTGGTGCTCAATCCGTCGAATGGGTGGTAAGCCATCAGGGATCTCGTCGGGAAAAACATCCTCAAATTCCTGCAAAAAAGCAACCATACTCGAAGGCAATGCCTTATCGAGTTCAGCAACATCTAAAAGCACATGCTTGCAAATCATGAGAAGTACAGGCTGATCAGAATTGACAACTTTCCTAACGTCCTTAGCCTTAATAATCATGTTTTGTTTCCTAGTGGTAGGTGTAGCGGGTGATTTGTCATGTGTAACACTAGGTGTGCTCACTTGACCCTTGGTCGATGGCTCACTTGCAGAAGTGGAGCCTTTGCCACAGTCGACCGCCTTTTGCTTCCTCCTTTGACGGTCTTGTTCACACTCTCTTTGCAACTTTAGTTGGTCCTCATACACTTGTGCAGGTGTGAGTGGTGTAAGGACCTTGCGTTTGCCATCATGCAAGAGTGTGTACTTGTTGGCCCTTCCGTTGAATGTGACGTGTTTATCAAATTGCCAAGGTCTCCCCAAGATGACATGGGTAGCATGCATTGGCACAACGTCACAAACAACTTCGTCAGTGTAAGTTCCAATGGAAAAGGGAACGCATACCTGTTTGAAGACACGTACCTCTCCATCCTCACTCAGCCATTGGAGGCGATAAAGGTGTGGATGTCTAGTAGTTGGAAGCCCTAGGCTCTCAACCATGAGTAAGCTTTCCACGTTAGTGCAACTCCCACCGTCGATAATGAGGCTACACACCTTGTCACCTACTTTACAACGGGTGTAGAACAGGTTCTCCCGTTGCAATTGCTCGTCTACCTTGACTCGGGCGGTTAGCACTCGTCGTGCCACCAAACACCCTACTTCCCCTTGTGTAGGCGAGCAATCTTCCTCAGCAGAGTCTATCATCCAGGCAGTCGCCTTTGATCAATTCGGGTATCTCCTCACAGTCATCATCATTGGACACGATATCGCCATTGTGAGTGATTAGCATGACTCGTTGGTTTGGACATTGAGACTGGATATGTCCAAACCCTTGGCACTTAAAGCATTTGATGTCCCTACTCCTAGTCTTAGGAGTCTCAAGTGGTGCCTTCGAAGTAGACCTGAAGATATCGATAACTTTGTTAGGGGTAGAATTGGAATTTCGGTTAGGAGTATTACCTTGAATTCGGTTTGAAGAAGTTAGTGTGGCCAAATATCCAGCTTCGTGGGTCGCCCTCCGTGGTTGGTTGCCCTTCCATGAGGTCGAGTTTGAAGACTGGAAGGTACGGGCTCCTCGCCTTAGCCTTTTTCCCCTCTCGACCTTGATAGCGAGTTCAAAAAGGTCATGCATGTCCACATAGTGTTGAAGCTCTAAGGCTTCTTGAAGGTCTGGGTTGAGACCTCGAAGAAATCTAGCCATGGTTGCTTTGCTATCTTCTTGAAGGTTCGCCCTCATCATGGCCATTTCGATTTCTTTGTAGAAGTCCTCCACACTCATGTTGCCTTGAGTGAGGGTTTGCAATTTGGAGTGGAGATCTCGGTTGTAATAGCTTGGAATGAATCGCTTTCGCATCAATTCCTTGAGCTCTCGCCAAGTTCGAACTCGCGGTTCTCCCATTCTCCTCCTATGGGTCCTTACTTGGTCCCACCAAACTAGGGCGTAGTCGGTGAATTCAACGGTGGCAACTTTGACTTTTTGTTCCTCGCTATAATCGTAGCAGTCGAAAACCATTTCGATGCGGCCTTCCCACTCCAAGTACGCCTCAGGGTCACTCTTGCCTTTGAACGCGGGTACTTGAATCTTAAGTCCCTTTAGTTCGTTTTTGGGCGTGTCCCTTCTAGGCTTCTCGAGTCGTTCCTCATCCTCACTAGCAGAGTAGTCTTCGCTAGGGGTGCAAACGAGCCGAGCCGAGTCGAGCTTTGGCCTTATCGAGTCGAGCCTTAACTTAATTTCATCGAACTTGAACTCGAGCTCGAGCTCGACGAGTTGGTAATTTTCAAGCTCGAGCTCGAAAAAAATAAAAAATAATTATTTTATTTTTAAAAAAATAAATAAAATAATATTTTTTCTTAATAAATAATAAAATATTAAGGATATTTATGTAATTTTACTATTAAAAATAAAAATAAAAAAATAAATATATATATACTCGAGCTCGCGAGTCGGCTCGCGAGCTAACGAGCTTAATGTTTTGAGCTCGAGCTCGACTCTGGCTCGAGCAGCTCGAGCTCGAATCGAGCCGCTCGCGTTGTCTTGAGAATGTGTAGTTGATCTTGAATAAATTTAGTTTCCTTCTCTTTATTCAGAATGAAATCAACTAGAGTGGAAGGATCTGTAGGCATGATGTATTTAAGCTCTTGAAGTCTTTTTTCAAAAACTTCAATCATATGAGAAACCTGAGACTGCTGATTTGATACAGTTGTATCAATTTGTTCAATTTTGTCTTTGGTTTCAGAGATGTTCTTATGGATAGAGATAAGAGCAGTATTGTGGACAAGAGAATTCTCAGTCTGCCAATTAAGAACATCTTCTGTGGTATTTGGACGAACAGTTTCTCCACTTGGTAAAACTGTTGAAGAAATATTTTGGATTTTTGGAGTATGTCTCGAACCATTTTTGTTAAAAGTTTCCAATTTTGGAAAATCTGCTTCACTGAACATAAAGCATTCTTGGATCTGTGGGGTTGGAATTTGAATCAAAGGTTCAGTCTTGCAAAATGGTTTTGGGTTCCATTTTGTCTCCTCTTGAGCCAAAATGTCGAGACACTTTTGGTAGTAAGGATGAAGATCCTTTTTTGAAAAAGATCGGGATGTCTTTGGTATTTTAGAAACCCAGTTAGAAGGAATTTGATATCCATTAAACTTACTTCTCTGGGAGATGAAACTTTCAGTATCAGGATCTGGTCCTTCTGGATCTAGGTCTGGTTTGCATGGTCGAGGCTCAACCTGCTTTGGTTTTGATTTTTTCTTGCAAGTTAAATCTGATAATTCAAAACCAAGAATATTTTCTATTTGACATTCCTCGCAAATATTGCAAACATCAAAATAAACATGACCTGAAATGGGATCCTGAAACCATGAGACTGGAAGTCCTTCTTTGTCAAAATATTTAATAATATCTTGACTGCGATGTACTTGTTGAAGGTTGTGAGGATGATCATTATGTATATCCCATTGTTTTTCAAATTCTGTGGGATAATACATAGGAACCTGTACACACATAATAGAAGGAATATGAGATTTTGAATTCAAACTTTTTAAATGAGAATGATCAAATGAAATTGAAGTTCTCCCTTCTTTTGTGTGATTGATCCTTGAATTGGATGATTCAAGGGGTTCATTGGCCTGAGTGTGTAGATCTTCATAATCTGTAATCCAATCAGTGGGTAATAATTGGATTAATTCTTGCTTTGAGATCTGTCTGGGAACATGAGAGCAAGATGCTCCATTCTTCTCATCTACTCTGATTAGAAGAGCATTTTCTCCTCCTGGAATAGCAAGATCTAAAGCATGATTTTGTACACGGTAGACCATCTGGTAGTGAAGAGTTGCAGCAATAGAATCTGACACTTGTTCAGCACCAATAATTTGTACCTGCACTTTGAGAGCTTCAAGCAGATGTGGGTCTGCTAGTGACATATTAAAGTTAGGAAAGAGAGTAACAAAAACAGTTCCAGCATTAAGTGTGGTTTCAGTTGTGGCAATACACGCATGCTGATACTGTTTGAACCTGGTGTCCAATAGTGCAATTCGAGCAACTATTGGAAGTCCTTTCCTTCCATGAAATGATAGAGAAATCCTGATGGCTCCAAAGTGTATATGGGTATAACCTTGCTGTTTCCATTGCATAGGGAAATCATTTGGAATATGCAGGGTTATGAATTGTTCCTTTCTTGTAGCAGGTATGGGATGTTGATCAACCTTTGATGCCTGAATATATTCGGAATATGCAGGGTTATGAATTGTTCCTTTCTTGTAGCAGGTATGGGATGTTGATCAACCTTTGATGCCTGAATATATTCTTTAACTCCTTTTGGATGAGCACGTATTAAAGACTTAATAACACGAGAAGGAGAAAAAGATTGTTTACCATAAGCACTATAAGGATTTATAGTAGGAATAGAGGTAGGATTAACCACCTCTGGTTCAATAGAAACTTCATACAAATAATCTAATTTATTACTATGTACTGTCTTTATTTGTAAACCACTATCAGTTGTAACAACAGAAGACTTAGAAGAAGAAGCCATAGTTTACTGAAAACTAATACTCAAATCACTATTAATAACTACTTTCTTTTTAGAGTTTTCAAGATTCTGACGATCCTCAAGATCACGTTCTTCCGAACAGATGACACAAATACGATGATATAAAAGATCTATGCGTACTTGATTACTTACAATACTATAAGCCCAAGGATGAAGAAAGGTAAGATATTCCTGGATTGAAGACTGTAAATGAGATATTCTATCTAAACACTGTTGTTTAGTATAGTTACTATAAAAATCAAACAAAGGGATACCACTATTAGTAACTATAACATCACGGATATGTTCATACCAAGCATGATAATTACCATAATAATTCTGAACCCATTCCATGTGTGCTGCATGTTCATCGGCAATCTGCATAAAAGAGGGGTAAGAAATATAAGAGTAACTTTCAATAGGGATGGCTCTGATACCAAATACCAGAGTGCCTGCTCAATCTCCTCATAATTTAGTGATAATTTGCTCTTTGATGGTATTCCCGAACACAACAGCCACTCTCCTCGGGCTTTCAAAGTTCAAGGGACTTTTATCAAACGAGTAAATTAAAACAGAGTTATGAAGAAAACTAAGTAGCACGCAGCTATAAGGATCTCTCGGCCTTCCCTATTGAAATTTAAAAACTTAGCCTGCCATGTAGATATGAAACACTCAGGATTTTATTTCCGTTTTTCGATGATCCTTCAATTTCAGAATCATCGTCTATTTCTACCGATAGAACTTGACCTTTCAAACAGATAAAGGTCACGACTCTTCGGAAAAGTAAAAACAACTTGACCTTTCAAACAGATAAAGGTCACGACTCTTTGGAAAAGTAAAAACAACTTGACCTTTCAAACAGATAAAGGCCACGACTCTTTGGAAAAGTAAAAACAACTTTAAGGGGACCCTTCCATATCAATGTCATTCCAGGCCCACTGATATTCATCATCTGGTGTATCCGAGGGTGTAGTATCTGGATCAGTAATGTTGAGCATTTCATTGTGATATTGCTGTGCTGGTCTATTCTTTCTTTTGTTTTCTATGCTTTTCCATTCTGATCGGTTTTTGAAACTGTATTGGGATACTGATGAAGTTGCTGTAGATCTTTGTGATGTTCCTATGTCATTATTTGGGTCTTGAGAGTCTTGCATCACAGTATCATTCATTTTGTCCTGGTATTCCTTTTTTGCTCGTTTGACTCTCGTCCAGTGAGGATGACTAGAGTGATAATTCCATGAGCCATAATGACCAGGCCAAATCTCAGGTGGAATGCATCTGTTTTCCTGGAAAAGATATCTTTGTGCTTCCTCATATTCATCATCTAGGTCTAAAATAGTATGATCCATTTCCTTATAAATTACTGCACTTGGACAGGATTGGACTTGGTTATTTATCAAGTGACAAGGTCGATGGAAATGAAAAATAACATATTTAGACTGGGTTGAAAATAATCCAGACCAAAATGTTAATGGTCGAAACCATTGCAGAAAAACTTGAAGGTTTGGATTAAGTGGTTGATTAAAGAATGGTGACTGAAATTCCATAAGAATATGGTACTGATGACAAAGACACCAAAAATACCATAACAATGGTTTTGGAAAATCGTCATGTCTGGCAATAAATATTTGACAGAAAGGGTATTCAGGATTTGTTCCAAAGGGATTAAGTATTGATCCACCATATGAACTGAAGATTTCAAGTTCATATTGATTTCTGATTCTTTCAATATTTTCTTTTTCCCCTGGATAAGGAATTTCATAAACATCTGGAGGTTCAGAGGAAATGGGTGAGAACATAAAACATAGGGAAACAGGGGTTATCTCAGCTTGTTGAGGCAAAGGTTCTTTTCGGGAAAAGAAATCAGCAACAATATTCTTTTTCCCTTTTATATGCCTGACATCAAAGGAATATTGAGAAAACCAAGCTGACCATCTAAGTAATTGAGGATTGGGAATAGTTTTTTGTTTGAAGTGCAGCATTTTGGGAAATGATCCCATATCCATTTCAACCAAGAAATGAGAAGATATAAGGAAGAAAGAAAACTTCTTTATACCATTTTTTACTGCAAGAATCTCTTTGAAAGTGGAATGATAATGTTGTTCAGAGACTTTGAATTTTCCACTGGCAAATCCACAACAATGTTTTGTTCCCTGTTCATCTTCTTCAAGTAATACAGCTCCCCAATATTTGTCACTGGCATCAGTTTGCAGAATCTTTTTCCCATCAGACGGAATATAAAGTGTAGGAAGGTGTAACAGTTTTTCCTTGAGAATTTGGATGGCTTGGGTTTGTGAAACTCCCCATGGTGGAGGTTTCTTTTTCAACATTTTAGTCAGAGGACTAATATGTTTTGAAACTTGGGGAATGAATTCCCGGACATAATTTACAACCCCAAGGAATTGTTGAACTTGTGTTGTCGAAAGATTGTTTTCAGGAAAATCCTTTACAGACAGTCCAACATGTTGTTCAGGAGTGCATTTTCCTTTAGCAATTTTCATGCCAAGGAATGAAATTTCTTGCTGAGCCAAAAACCTTTTCTTTTCAGAAAGCATTATCCCATATTGCTTAACAAGATGATGAAAATCTTTAAGCAATTCGAGATGTTCCTCAAAGGTGTTACTGAAAAGAAGAATATCATCAATGTAAACCAAGGCTGAATGTAAGATAGGCTGGAAAATCTTTATCATTGCTTTTTGGAAAAGTGAAGGTGCGGTTTTTAAACCAAAAGGCATCACCTTCCATTGGAAATGATAATTTGGAATACAGAATCCAGTTTTATGCCTATCTTCAGGATGAATTCCCAACTGCCAGAATCCAGATTTTAAATCAAATTTTGAAAACCAATTAGCTTTGGATATCTGGGAAAAAATAGTAAATCTGTTGGGTATTGGGAACTTGTCATCAAGGAGGAAAATATTAAGGGGTTGGTAATTGATTACCAGCCTCATTTTCCCTCTTACCTGTTCAGATCTTTTGTTGACATAGAATGCTTGACATGCCCATTGAGAATGAGAAATCTCGATGAGTCCGAACTTTAAAAGTTCTTGGCATTCTTGTTCTGCAAGTTTAGTGTCATCAGGATTCATACCAGAATGACTGGCTTTTGTGGGATTTATATCTTCATTCTTTTTGAAAAGAAGTCGGATATAAAAATCAGAGTTTTCCCACAAAGGATGGTTACATTTTTTTAAAAAGTCCTGATGATTGGTTGAGCATGACTCCTGCACAATCTGAGTCTGAATCTGCTGGAGTTGATCTTTTTGAATACCGTCTTCTTGTATCATATACAGTTTAGGGATTTCAATAAAAGGTTTGAAAAACTTTTTTGATTTTATCCCATGACCTGTAATAAGATACTTGTTTTGTTTATAAAGATCAAATCCTAATATCAAATCCTTACCAGTAAAATTTGCTCCCAAGAATTTGGAGCTGACACAGCAATCTGGGAGAAGTTTGAGAGTGATGGAATTTTTGGTGATAAACTTTGTTTCAAAAGTATTTCCATCAGCTGCTCGAAATTTATTTGTTTCTGGGATCCAAAATGAGTCTGGTAAGATATCTTTCCTCATAATGGAAATATAAGCTCCTGTATCAAAAAATGCAATAAGGGGTATAGGTTTAGAATATTTATCCAAAAGAATGTGAATAAGAGTTTGTGGATAAACATCCTTTTCAGTCTTGTCCTTATTGATGGATGCAATAGGGCTTATACTTAGAATTTCTTCAGGAACCTACAAAGCCAAAAGAGTTGTATCAGTAGGTTCCTCTTGTTCAGAGAATTCAGATTCTAAGTCAGATATAGTGAAATGAAGTTCATTCTGAATTTCTGAAATTAGTTTTACTCCCTTTTGATTTTGAGGACAATTTTTCGCAAAATGTCCTGGCTTTCCACAGATGAAGCATTTGTTGCCTTTGTTACCCCGGAATTTCTTAGACTTTCGTCTAAAGTATCTCCACTTCTTTTTGAAGGGTTTCCTTGGAAAGTTTTTGTTTGATTTGGTAAAGCTTTTGAATCTTTTGAACCTTCTGGATCCTTTCCTTTTGTAGGATGGAGTACAAGCTTGACACTTTCCTTTTGTTATCAATTCTGGCTTTTTGCAAGCTTGATCTAAGCAAACGTCTCCTTTGAGATATTCTCGAATAACCTTTCTCTTGTGGCACAGATCATCAAGAGATAGAAAGACTGCTTGCTTGATTTGGCCAATGGTGAGATTCAAAATTGATCCATACTTGTTATGGATATACATTTCTGCACCATCTGCAAGTGGTTTTGGCAAAGAGCTAACAAAAGGTTGTTTGAGATTAATATCTGCACCAAGAGAATAAAATAATTGAAGCATCTTTTTGAAATGCTTATTTAGATCATATCGATCATAAGATAAACATTTCATTTGGAAAAATTCTTTTCTCTTTGTTTCTTGGAATTCTCGAACATTTCCAAGAAATGTAAGATGTAATATATGAATATTTTCCATAAAGTCTTGTCTGGTCAAAAATGTCATTTTGTCTGCATCTCCAATGGATGTCCACCAATCTTTGAGTATGCCTGCAAGATGAGCTGTGAAAACAGATAAAATTTCAAAGTGAGATTCTTCTGTTAAATTCTGAGCTAGCATCCAAGCATGAAATTCTTGGAATCTTGCTTCCCACATTTCTGATGGGATATTGTCAATAGTAAACAGAGGTACTCCCTTTGATTTTGGAAAAGAAGCACGTTGATGCTGATCATACTGCGGTGACTGCTCTTGTTCCTCCTCAGGCTCAACTATTTCTGGTTCTGGTTCTGCCATGTTGATGTGAGGAATTGTTTCTTCATCTGACGAAAATTCTGAGAAATCAGTTTCGTTTCCTGATGAATCAGAAATGTTAGAAGAAATATCTTCTTCTGAACTGGTGTTTTTAGAGGAATCATCATGAATTTCAGTATAAGTAGAGATGTATGGAATTGAGTCATCATGAAATTCTTCTAATGCTGTTGACAATGGATTGTCAAAAACTCTGGTGTCTTCATTTGCTTTTCTTTCCTGTTCAACAGAAAAAGTAGGATTAGTATATGTACTAATCATTAATGAAGTTGGAGGATCCTGTTGAGATGGTGATGGTTGTTCAATAGCAGGTTGCTTAGCTTTTCTTTCAGCCTCAGCTTTTCTTTGTTCCTTTTCAGCCATTCTTTTTGCTATTTCAGCATCCTTTTGAATCTGTTTGGTTTTACGATATTCTCGTAAAGTTGCTGCAATATCAAAAGGTTTTGGGGTCTGTGGCTGTTATTCAGAGAAATAAAGAGATGGTGATGGAGTAGAAACTCCTCCGAAGTAGAAAGGTGTCGGCCAGTTTCTGAGGGGTACTGCACCATACATAGAACTTACCTTGGAAAGAGGTGTTGCTGGTCCTACATCATACACAGGAACCTGTCCAGTTGTCTTGAGAATGTGTAGTTGATCTTGAATAAATTTAGTTTCCTTCTCTTTATTCAGAATGAAATCAACTAGAGTGGAAGGATCTGTAGGCATGATGTATTTAAGCTCTTGAAGTCTTTTTTCAAAAACTTCAATCATATGAGAAACCTGAGACTGCTGATTTGATACAGTTGTATCAATTTGTTCAATTTTGTCTTTGGTTTCAGAGATGTTCTTATGGATAGAGATAAGAGCAGTATTTTGGACAAGAGAATTCTCAGTCTGCCAATTAAGAACATCTTCTGTGGTATTTGGACGAACAGTTTCTCCACTTGGTAAAACTGTTGAAGAAATATTTTGGATTTTTGGAGTATGTCTCGAACCATTTTTGTTAAAAGTTTCCAATTTTGGAAAATCTGCTTCACTGAACATAAAGCATTCTTGGATCTGTGGGGTTGGAATTTGAATCAAAGGTTCAGTCTTGCAAAATGGTTTTGGGTTCCATTTTGTCTCCTCTTGAGCCAAAATGTCGAGACACTTTTGGTAGTAAGGATGAAGATCCTTTTTTGAAAAAGATCGGGATGTCTTTGGTATTTTAGAAACCCAGTTAGAAGGAATTTGATATCCATTAAACTTACTTCTCTGGGAGATGAAACTTTCAGTATCAGGATCTGGTCCTTCTGGATCTAGGTCTGGTTTGCATGGTCGAGGCTCAACCTGCTTTGGTTTTGATTTTTTCTTGCAAGTTAAATCTGATAATTCAAAACCAAGAATATTTTCTATTTGACATTCCTCGCAAATATTGCAAACATCAAAATAAACATGACCTGAAATGGGATCCTGAAACCATGAGACTGGAAGTCCTTCTTTGTCAAAATATTTAATAATATCTTGACTGCGATGTACTTGTTGAAGGTTGTGAGGATGATCATTATGTATATCCCATTGTTTTTCAAATTCTGTGGGATAATACATAGGAACCTGTACACACATAATAGAAGGAATATGAGATTTTGAATTCAAACTTTTTAAATGAGAATGATCAAATGAAATTGAAGTTCTCCCTTCTTTTGTGTGATTGATCCTTGAATTGGATGATTCAAGGGGTTCATTGGCCTGAGTGTGTAGATCTTCATAATCTGTAATCCAATCAGTGGGTAATAATTGGATTAATTCTTGCTTTGAGATCTGTCTGGGAACATGAGAGCAAGATGCTCCATTCTTCTCATCTACTCTGATTAGAAGAGCATTTTCTCCTCCTGGAATAGCAAGATCTAAAGCATGATTTTGTACACGGTAGACCATCTGGTAGTGAAGAGTTGCAGCAATAGAATCTGACACTTGTTCAGCACCAATAATTTGTACCTGCACTTTGAGAGCTTCAAGCAGATGTGGGTCTGCTAGTGACATATTAAAGTTAGGAAAGAGAGTAACAAAAACAGTTCCAGCATTAAGTGTGGTTTCAGTTGTGGCAATACACGCATGCTGATACTGTTTGAACCTGGTGTCCAATAGTGCAATTCGAGCAACTATTGGAAGTCCTTTCCTTCCATGAAATGATAGAGAAATCCTGATGGCTCCAAAGTGTATATGGGTATAACCTTGCTGTTTCCATTGCATAGGGAAATCATTTGGAATATGCAGGGTTATGAATTGTTCCTTTCTTGTAGCAGGTATGGGATGTTGATCAACCTTTGATGCCTGAATATATTCGGAATATGCAGGGTTATGAATTGTTCCTTTCTTGTAGCAGGTATGGGATGTTGATCAACCTTTGATGCCTGAATATATTCTTTAACTCCTTTTGGATGAGCACGTATTAAAGACTTAATAACACGAGAAGGAGAAAAAGATTGTTTACCATAAGCACTATAAGGATTTATAGTAGGAATAGAGGTAGGATTAACCACCTCTGGTTCAATAGAAACTTCATACAAATAATCTAATTTATTACTATGTACTGTCTTTATTTGTAAACCACACTATCAGTTGTAACAACAGAAGACTTAGAAGAAGAAGCCATAGTTTACTGAAAACTAATACTCAAATCACTATTAATAACTACTTTCTTTTTAGAGTTTTCAAGATTCTGACGATCCTCAAGATCACGTTCTTCCGAACAGATGACACAAATACGATGATATAAAAGATCTATGCGTACTTGATTACTTACAATACTATAAGCCCAAGGATGAAGAAAGGTAAGATATTCCTGGATTGAAGACTGTAAATGAGATATTCTATCTAAACACTGTTGTTTAGTATAGTTACTATAAAAATCAAACAAAGGGATACCACTATTAGTAACTATAACATCACGGATATGTTCATACCAAGCATGATAATTACCATAATAATTCTGAACCCATTCCATGTGTGCTGCATGTTCATCGGCAATCTGCATAAAAGAGGGGTAAGAAATATAAGAGTAACTTTCAATAGGGATGGCTCTGATACCAAATACCAGAGTGCCTGCTCAATCTCCTCATAATTTAGTGATAATTTGCTCTTTGATGGTATTCCCGAACACAACAGCCACTCTCCTCGGGCTTTCAAAGTTCAAGGGACTTTTATCAAACGAGTAAATTAAAACAGAGTTATGAAGAAAACTAAGTAGCACGCAGCTATAAGGATCTCTCGGCCTTCCCTATTGAAATTTAAAAACTTAGCCTGCCATGTAGATATGAAACACTCAGGATTTTATTTCCGTTTTTCGATGATCCTTCAATTTCAGAATCATCGTCTATTTCTACCGATAGAACTTGACCTTTCAAACAGATAAAGGTCACGACTCTTCGGAAAAGTAAAAACAACTTGACCTTTCAAACAGATAAAGGTCACGACTCTTTGGAAAAGTAAAAACAACTTGACCTTTCAAACAGATAAAGGCCACGACTCTTTGGAAAAGTAAAAACAACTTTAAGGGGACCCTTCCATATCAATGTCATTCCAGGCCCACTGATATTCATCATCTGGTGTATCCGAGGGTGTAGTATCTGGATCAGTAATGTTGAGCATTTCATTGTGATATTGCTGTGCTGGTCTATTCTTTCTTTTGTTTTCTATGCTTTTCCATTCTGATCGGTTTTTGAAACTTTATTGGGATACTGATGAAGTTGCTGTAGATCTTTGTGATGTTCCTATGTCATTATTTGGGTCTTGAGAGTCTTGCATCACAGTATCATTCATTTTGTCCTGGTATTCCTTTTTTGCTCGTTTGACTCTCGTCCAGTGAGGATGACTAGAGTGATAATTCCATGAGCCATAATGACCAGGCCAAATCTCAGGTGGAATGCATCTGTTTTCCTGGAAAAGATATCTTTGTGCTTCCTCATATTCATCATCTAGGTCTAAAATAGTATGATCCATTTCCTTATAAATTACTGCACTTGGACAGGATTGGACTTGGTTATTTATCAAGTGACAAGGTCGATGGAAATGAAAAATAACATATTTAGACTGGGTTGAAAATAATCCAGACCAAAATGTTAATGGTCGAAACCATTGCAGAAAAACTTGAAGGTTTGGATTAAGTGGTTGATTAAAGAATGGTGACTGAAATTCCATAAGAATATGGTACTGATGACAAAGACACCAAAAATACCATAACAATGGTTTTGGAAAATCGTCATGTCTGGCAATAAATATTTGACAGAAAGGGTATTCAGGATTTGTTCCAAAGGGATTAAGTATTGATCCACCATATGAACTGAAGATTTCAAGTTCATATTGATTTCTGATTCTTTCAATATTTTCTTTTTCCCCTGGATAAGGAATTTCATAAACATCTGGAGGTTCAGAGGAAATGGGTGAGAACATAAAACATAGGGAAACAGGGGTTATCTCAGCTTGTTGAGGCAAAGGTTCTTTTCGGGAAAAGAAATCAGCAACAATATTCTTTTTCCCTTTTATATGCCTGACATCAAAGGAATATTGAGAAAACCAAGCTGACCATCTAAGTAATTGAGGATTGGGAATAGTTTTTTGTTTGAAGTGCAGCATTTTGGGAAATGATCCCATATCCATTTCAACCAAGAAATGAGAAGATATAAGGAAGAAAGAAAACTTCTTTATACCATTTTTTACTGCAAGAATCTCTTTGAAAGTGGAATGATAATGTTGTTCAGAGACTTTGAATTTTCCACTGGCAAATCCACAACAATGTTTTGTTCCCTGTTCATCTTCTTCAAGTAATACAGCTCCCCAATATTTGTCACTGGCATCAGTTTGCAGAATCTTTTTCCCATCAGACGGAATATAAAGTGTAGGAAGGTGTAACAGTTTTTCCTTGAGAATTTGGATGGCTTGGGTTTGTGAAACTCCCCATGGTGGAGGTTTCTTTTTCAACATTTTAGTCAGAGGACTAATATGTTTTGAAACTTGGGTAATGAATTCCCGGACATAATTTACAACCCCAAGGAATTGTTGAACTTGTGTTGTCGAAAGATTATTTTCAGGAAAATCCTTTACAGACAGTCCAACATGTTGTTCAGGAGTGCATTTTCCTTTAGCAATTTTCATGCCAAGGAATGAAATTTCTTGCTGAGCCAAAAACATTTTCTTTTCAGAAAGCATTATCCCATATTGCTTAACAAGATGATGAAAATCTTTAAGCAATTCGAGATGTTCCTCAAAGGTGTTACTGAAAAGAAGAATATCATCAATGTAAACCAAGGCTGAATGTAAGATAGGCTGGAAAATCTTTATCATTGCTTTTTGGAAAAGTGAAGGTGCGGTTTTTAAACCAAAAGGCATCACCTTCCATTGGAAATGATAATTTGGAATACAGAATCCAGTTTTATGCCTATCTTTAGGATGAATTCCCAACTGCCAGAATCCAGATTTTAAATCAAATTTTGAAAACCAATTTGCTTTGGATATCTGGGAAAAAATAGTAAATCTGTTGGGTATTGGGAACTTGTCATCAAGGAGGAAAATATTAAGGGGTTGTATTACTTGTTTGCACTCCTGAACAACATGTTGGACTGTCTGTAAAGGATTTTCCTGAAAACAATCTTTCGACAACACAAGTTCAACAATTCCTTGGGGTTGTAAATTATGTCCGGGAATTCATTCCCCAAGTTTCAAAACATATTAGTCCTCTGACTAAAATGTTGAAAAAGAAACCTCCACCATGGGGAGTTTCACAAACCCAAGCCATCCAAATTCTCAAGGAAAAACTGTTACACCTTCCTACACTTTATATTCCGTCTGATGGGAAAAAGATTCTGCAAACTGATGCCAGTGACAAATATTGGGGAGCTGTATTACTTGAAGAAGATGAACAGGGAACAAAACATTGTTGTGGATTTGCCAGTGGAAAATTCAAAGTCTCTGAACAACATTATCATTCCACTTTCAAAGAGATTCTTGCAGTAAAAAATGGTATAAAGAAGTTTTCTTTCTTCCTTATATCTTCTCATTTCTTGGTTGAAATGGATATGAGATCATTTCCCAAAATGCTGCACTTCAAACAAAAAACTATTCCCAATCCTCAATTACTTAGATGGTCAGCTTGGTTTTCTCAATATTCCTTTGATGTCAGGCATATAAAAGGGAAAAAGAATATTGTTGCTGATTTCTTTTCCCGAAAAGAACCTTTGCCTCAACAAGCTGAGATAACCCCTGTTTCCCTATGTTTTATGTTCTCACCCATTTCCTCTGAACCTCCAGATGTTTATGAAATTCCTTATCCATGGGAAAAAGAAAATATTGAAAGAATCAGAAATCAATATGAACTTGAAATCTTCAGTTCATATGGTGGATCAATACTTAATCCCTTTGGAACAAATCCTGAATACCCTTTCTGTCAAATATTTATTGCCAGACATGACGATTTTCCAAAACCATTGTTATGGTATTTTTGGTGTCTTTGTCATCAGTACCATATTCTTATGGAATTTCAGTCACCATTCTTTAATCAACCACTTAATCCAAACCTTCAAGTTTTTCTGCAATGGTTTCGACCATTAACATTTTGGTCTGGATTATTTTCAACCCAGTCTAAATATGTTATTTTTCATTTCCATCGACCTTGTCACTTGATAAATAACCAAGTCCAATCCTGTCCAAGTGCAGTAATTTATAAGGAAATGGATCATACTATTTTAGACCTAGATGATGAATATGAGGAAGCACAAAGATATCTTTTCCAGGAAAACAGATGCATTCCACCTGAGATTTGGCCTGGTCATTATGGCTCATGGAATTATCACTCTAGTCATCCTCACTGGACGAGAGTCAAACGAGCAAAAAAGGAATACCAGGACAAAATGAATGATACTGTGATGCAAGACTCTCAAGACCCAAATAATGACATAGGAACATCACAAAGATCTACAGCAGCTTCATCAGTATCCCAATACAGTTTCAAAAACCGATCAGAATGGAAAAGCATAGAAAACAAAAGAAAGAATAGACCAGCACAGCAATATCACAATGAAATGCTCAACATTACTGATCCAGATACTACACCCTCGGATACACCAGATGATGAATATCAGTGGGCCTGGAATGACATTGATATGGAAGGGTCCCCTTAAAGTTGTTTTTACTTTTCCAAAGAGTCGTGGCCTTTATCTGTTTGAAAGGTCAAGTTGTTTTTACTTTTCCAAAGAGTCGTGACCTTTATCTGTTTGAAAGGTCAAGTTCTATCGGTAGAAATAGACGATGATTCTGAAATTGAAGGATCATCGAAAAACGGAAATAAAATCCTGAGTGTTTCATATCTACATGGCAGGCTAAGTTTTTAAATTTCAATAGGGAAGGCCGAGAGATCCTTATAGCTGCGTGCTACTTAGTTTTCTTCATAACTCTGTTTTAATTTACTCGTTTGATAAAAGTCCCTTGAACTTTGAAAGCCCGAGGAGAGTGGCTGTTGTGTTCGGGAATACCATCAAAGAGAAAATTATCACTAAATTATGAGGAGATTGAGCAGGCACTCTGGTATTTGGTATCAGAGCCATCCCTATTGAAAGTTACTCTTATATTTCTTACCCCTCTTTTATGCAGATTGCCGATGAACATGCAGCACACATGGAATGGGTTCAGAATTATTATGGTAATTATCATGCTTGGTATGAACATATCCGTGATGTTATAGTTACTAATAGTGGTATCCCTTTGTTTGATTTTTATAGTAACTATACTAAACAACAGTGTTTAGATAGAATATCTCATTTACAGTCTTCAATCCAGGAATATCTTACCTTTCTACATCCTTGGGCTTATAGTATTGTAAGTAATCAAGTACGCATAGATCTTTTATATCATCGTATTTGTGTCATCTGTTCGGAAGAACGTGATCTTGAGGGTCGTCAGAATCTTGAAAACTCTAAAAAGAAAGTAGTTATTAATAGTGATTTGAGTATTCGTTTTCAGTAAACTATGGCTTCTTCTTCTAAGTCTTCTGTTGTTACAACTGATAGTGGTTTACAAATAAAGACAGTACATAGTAATAAATTAGATTATTTGTATGAAGTTTCTATTGAACCAGAGGTGGTTAATCCTACCTCTATTCCTACTATAAATCCTTATAGTGCTTATGGTAAACAATCTTTTTCTCCTTCTCGTGTTATTAAGTCTTTAATACGTGCTCATCCAAAAGGAGTTAAAGAATATATTCAGGCATCAAAGGTTGATCAACATCCCATACCTGCTACAAGAAAGGAACAATTCATAACCCTGCATATTCCAAATGATTTCCCTATGCAATGGAAACAGCAAGGTTATACCCATATACACTTTGGAGCCATCAGGATTTCTCTATCATTTCATAGAAGGAAAGGACTTCCAATAGTTGCTCGAATTGCACTATTGGACACCAGGTTCAAACAGTATCAGCATGCGTGTATTGCCACAACTGAAACCACACTTAATGCTGGAACTGTTTTTGTTACTCTCTTTCCTAACTTTAATATGTCACTAGCAGACCCACATCTGCTTGAAGCTCTCAAAGTGCAGGTACAAATTATTGGTGCTGAACAAGTGTCAGATTCTATTGCTGCAACTCTTCACTACCAGATGGTCTACCGTGTACAAAATCATGCTTTAGATCTTGCTATTCCAGGAGGAGAAAATGCTCTTCTAATCAGAGTAGATGAGAAGAATGGAGCATCTTGCTCTCATGTTCCCAGACAGATCTCAAAGCAAGAATTAATCCAATTATTACCCACTGATTGGATTACAGATTATGAAGATCTACACACTCAGGCCAATGAACCCCTTGAATCATCCAATTCAAGGATCAATCACACAAAAGAAGGGAGAACTTCAATTTCATTTGATCATTCTCATTTAAAAAGTTTGAATTCAAGGACTAAGGCCCTACTTGGCCATCTCACGCGGAGGCCCACTTGGAGGCCCACTTGTTTCTTCATGGGCTTGGATCAAGGTGTAAGTTGCTTGATTATCTCTTTCTAAGCCTTCAATTTCTCTATGGGCTCCATGTTGGTCTTGGACAACTCGAACGAGGGCTTGGAGGGATTCTTTAAAGAGCTTGGCCTGTGTACGTGTGACTGGGCCCAATGAAACTCGGACGGGGTCATTGCGTGGGCCCTGATCCATGCACACATCATTTTCTTTTCATTTCTATGTTTTTTTGACTTAAAGAACAACTCAAAGACTTGGCCGAATGAGTAAAATTCCAACAATCTGGTCGGCTCTCCAATGCACTCCTTCGATCCTCCAAGAACTAGCAAGATATGTTTCAAGGTAGTAACCAAGAACTTCAAGAACCGTAAAATCTTGTAGATTCTCTTCAAGATTCTCAACCCCAAAAGTTTACCAAAAATCAGTTTAGAAAATTAACTAAAACGACTTGGACTGCACCAAGTAAACTTGGACAGACTTGGAAACAAAAGACTCTTGCGCACAAACGAAACCCTAACCGCCAAAAGCAAATCCTAGCCGCCAACTCACTTGTTTTCTTGTGGTTTCGGCTTGGATGACTTGGACAGAATTTTGGTGCAACAAGCGACAGATTTGCCACAATAATGACTCAATACTAAAGACAATTTACGGCCAGAATTTGATGTGTGCACGGACCTCAGTGTGACGGCCCCACCTCCCCCTAAGGCGAACCAGAGGGTTCGGCGGGCCGCCTGCCCAGCTCTCGCCGGGACTCAGTCGATCACTACAATCCTCAAATGAATTACAATATAAATCTCAAATATATATCACATGGTCCACAAAACATACATCCAAGTCTCCAATAATTACATGTCACAAATGCAGCGGAAACTGATTCCAATCGTGGAATGTATACTTACATCCATATCAATTTCAAATATTTATACAAGACCAACTCGTACATAAAATAGATCCAAACTTAAACTGTACACGATATAAGCCATCCAGTCACGTGAATAAGCACAACAAGCCCTTCCTTCGCCTTGAGCCCTGAGGGGGGGGAAATAAAACATTTTTGGGGTGAGCTAAAAGCCCAGTGAGTAACCAGTAAAATCAGTAATCAAATAGTTTTCACAAAAATTCATTTCATTGATGTCATGGTTCAGAAATCAGATGTACGTATTTTTGCTCTCGTGAGCCAGTGAAATCATTGTAATGTTTTAGAAGTTCAATAAGTAACCGGGGGTAAAAATGTAATTTTGTTACAGGTCAACATTTGCACAGTGAGAGTAAAACAAAAGCAGAAAATGACACCACATGGTAATTCCACAAAGCTCAATGAGCTAAAATCTCAATAAGGTTCCGAACATGAAATTTCATAACAAAGCCAACACATTAACCATCAATAATCAATAATTCAAGAAACATTTACAATGGAAAGCGATAGTAACATATTCATTAAAAGGATACCGCTCACATGGAGCTATTCATTTGTTCGTTCCCCTGACATTTCCCCTTATTCCTCCAATTATTTGAAAATTTCATTTTTATAAATAAACCCTCGTTCATCTTTTTATTCGTTCATCCCCTTTTCCGGACGTTGACCGGACTCCACCCATCCGACGTTGGCCGGACTCCACCCATCCGGACGTAGCCGGACTACAAGGTAATACTCGAGTATACCAAATTCACCCAGGGTCACCATATCGCCCGACCGAGTCCGCTTCTGGCTCGAGTCGATCGGTAACGAAGGGCAGTGGCCAGTTCAGCCAAAAGGCTTACATCATGCGCAACTAGCATTTAATCATTAATCATTGAAAATTCATATTTATTTAGGTCGAGTGCGATAAAGTACACACTCGCTTAGAAAACTCGTTTTAACAATCATCGAAAGTACCTAACACATTTTCAATTAATAATGACAAGCCAATAAGTCAAGAATTACAGCAACCAAGGGACACTCATATGCAAGTACGCATGATATGCAAGAAAACAGTTCAAAAGTAACTTTTGGAAACAGTTTAAAAGTAAATAATGCAGGAAACAGTTCATAAAGAACTTCAGAAATAGTTTGAGGTCACTCACCTCAATGGCTCAGAAATCATCCATCATGTATCATTGCCTTGCTCAAACCCAAGTCTTAGATCACAAACTCAATGCAAACAAATCCTTTAAAAGTTCGGACAGCACTTCCCCTACATTTGCTAACTTTTCCAGCCATCAGGGCTTCATTATTTCCTCAGCCAGTCCCAAAGGTACACACACAACAACAAGTTCATCCATAGCCATTCAGCAAGCTCCAAATAATACTAGTGCAAGTCAAGCTAGGGAAAAGTTTGGAAATGAAAGTTAAGCTCAAAACCAGAAAAACAGTTTTGACGTCATTTTGCGGTAATGGTACCAAAGGCGTTATGATTGTCGGAAGAAGGTGCAAGACCCACCGTTTCGAAGATAAGAGATAGGTCTACAACAATGTAGAAGGCCACTCAGTCCAAATCCTAGCACAACTAGGTCAAATGTGCCAAATACTCAACCGGAAACACCAAAAACAGGTTTACAAATCACATAATGCTGTAATTACTATAACTCAGTCTATACAGGTCCAAATGCCGAAATTCCAAAGGCATATGGTATCTAAGACATCCAGATACATTTCATCAGAAGACACCAACACCTAAATCCAAAGCAATTCCAGTCAAAA
Source organism: Coffea arabica (assembly GCF_036785885.1). Taxonomy (NCBI): domain Eukaryota; kingdom Viridiplantae; phylum Streptophyta; class Magnoliopsida; order Gentianales; family Rubiaceae; genus Coffea; species Coffea arabica. The sequence goes on from NC_092329.1 coordinate 36,465,530, forward strand.
TGGCCAATTACAAGTGCAGTTTTCGCATTCTGATCAACCCAGAACAGCAACAGTAAAATCGGCATATCTCACTCTACACTAATCCAAATGACCTGAAATTTTACAGGCACTTCAAACTCATCAATACCTACAACTTTCATGTTTTGAGCAAAGTCCAATTCGGCCTCTAACATGGTGCAATAAATTCGGGCAGAATGAAGAACTACAAAACCTAATTTTCTGAAATTTCTTCCAAAACAGAAATTGATTGCAATTAATCACTTTTTCCACCTCCTAGAGTCATTAAACATCATTTCCAATCATCATACATGACCACCCAATCATATCCCTATGAAAACAGAAAAATCCCCAAAAATAATAAAACTTCACCAATTCAACCAAACTCAAGAAATAATCCATGAAATTGCATCTTATAACACCACTAATCATGAATTGAACATCATTAGAGGAAGGAGAGGTGTTCATCCACCACTTACCTTAGCAAAACAAGAGGGAGAGCTACTTGTCACCTTAAGCTTCCAAACAACTTCACCAAACAACTCACTATCACTAAAAGAAGAGGTTTTATGGAGTAGAAACTAGATCAAGCAAGTGTTTTGGAGGATTTGAGCTAGATAATTGCCAAACTTTGAAGAGGTTTTTTCTTCCTTCTTTGCTAGAGAGAGAATCAGCCAAGAGGTTGAAGACAAGAATGAATTTTGTGTGATTTTTAAGATATTTAAGCAATTGGTCAAAAAGTCAAGAAAATGAATAGTAAGTCATAAGCTATTTCCAATACAATGGTGACACTTGTCACCTCCATAAATGCAATCTTATCTTTTCTTTTTCCTCTCACATCAATCAATTCACATCCTCTACTTATCTCTTAACACCCGATAAATTTTACACAGTATCCGGAATTTAACCTAATTGGCCGAATTTTTCCGAACTTTTCGCACTTGTGGGTCCCACGTCCGTTATATATTCTTAATTTTCTAAAAACTCTCCAATACTAGGAAAATCATTTTAAAACTATTTTTGCTCATAAACTTTATCTGGGGAATTTTTCTAATCAAGAAAATGTAGGAAAATGGGCGATTAAAAAAATAAACCCTAGAAAATTACAAAATTTCCGGGTTCTCAAACTCATTTTTTTTCGGGGCGTCACAATCTCCCCTCCTTAAAAGAATGTCGTCCTCGACATTCCCTCTTGTACCAATCAAGTCAAGACATCCCGCACAAATCTCTCAAGAGTCAAATCAAACCCACAGTCCGGCATCCTAAACTTCAAGCCTAGGATACACTACAGAGATCTGAAGCCTAAGCTCTGATACCAACTGTGACGGCCCCACCTCCCCCTAAGGCGAACCAGAGGGTTCGGCGGGCCGCCTGCCCAGCTCTCGCCGGGACTCAGTCGATCACTACAATCCTCAAATGAATTACAATATAAATCTCAAATATATATCACATGGTCCACAAAACATACATCCAAGTCTCCAATAATTACATGTCACAAATGCAGCGGAAACTGATTCCAATCGTGGAATGTATACTTACATCCATATCAATTTCAAATATTTATACAAGACCAACTCGTACATAAAATAGATCCAAACTTAAACTGTACACGATATAAGCCATCCAGTCACGTGAATAAGCACAACAAGCCCTTCCTTCGCCTTGAGCCCTGAGGGGGGGGAAATAAAACATTTTTGGGGTGAGCTAAAAGCCCAGTGAGTAACCAGTAAAATCAGTAATCAAATAGTTTTCACAAAAATTCATTTCATTGATGTCATGGTTCAGAAATCAGATGTACGTATTTTTGCTCTCGTGAGCCAGTGAAATCATTGTAATGTTTTAGAAGTTCAATAAGTAACCGGGGGTAAAAATGTAATTTTGTTACAGGTCAACATTTGCACAGTGAGAGTAAAACAAAAGCAGAAAATGACACCACATGGTAATTCCACAAAGCTCAATGAGCTAAAATCTCAATAAGGTTCCGAACATGAAATTTCATAACAAAGCCAACACATTAACCATCAATAATCAATAATTCAAGAAACATTTACAATGGAAAGCGATAGTAACATATTCATTAAAAGGATACCGCTCACATGGAGCTATTCATTTGTTCGTTCCCCTGACATTTCCCCTTATTCCTCCAATTATTTGAAAATTTCATTTTTATAAATAAACCCTCGTTCATCTTTTTATTCGTTCATCCCCTTTTCCGGACGTTGACCGGACTCCACCCATCCGACGTTGGCCGGACTCCACCCATCCGGACGTAGCCGGACTACAAGGTAATACTCGAGTATACCAAATTCACCCAGGGTCACCATATCGCCCGACCGAGTCCGCTTCTGGCTCGAGTCGATCGGTAACGAAGGGCAGTGGCCAGTTCAGCCAAAAGGCTTACATCATGCGCAACTAGCATTTAATCATTAATCATTGAAAATTCATATTTATTTAGGTCGAGTGCGATAAAGTACACACTCGCTTAGAAAACTCGTTTTAACAATCATCGAAAGTACCTAACACATTTTCAATTAATAATGACAAGCCAATAAGTCAAGAATTACAGCAACCAAGGGACACTCATATGCAAGTACGCATGATATGCAAGAAAACAGTTCAAAAGTAACTTTTGGAAACAGTTTAAAAGTAAATAATGCAGGAAACGGTTCATAAAGAACTTCAGAAATAGTTTGAGGTCACTCACCTCAATGGCTCAGAAATCATCCATCATGTATCATTGCCTTGCTCAAACCCAAGTCTTAGATCACAAACTCAATGCAAACAAATCCTTTAAAAGTTCGGACAGCACTTCCCCTACATTTGCTAACTTTTCCAGCCATCAGGGCTTCATTATTTGCACACCGTTTCGAAGATAAGAGATAGGTCTACAACAATGTAGAAGGCCACTCAGTCCAAATCCTAGCACAACTAGGTCAAATGTGCCAAATACTCAACCGGAAACACCAAAAACAGGTTTACAAATCACATAATGCTGTAATTACTATAACTCAGTCTATACAGGTCCAAATGCCGAAATTCCAAAGGCATATGGTAGCTAAGACATCCAGATACATTTCATCAGAAGACACCAACACCTAAATCCAAAGAAATTCCAGTCAAAATGGCCAATTACAAGTGCAGTTTTCGCATTCTGATCAACCCAGAACAGCAACAGTAAAATCGGCATATCTCACTCTACACTAATCCAAATGACCTGAATTTTTACAGGCACTTCAAACTCATCAATACCTACAACTTTCATGTTTTGAGCAAAGTCCAATTCGGCCTCTAACATGGTGCAATAAATTCGGGCAGAATGAAGAACTACAAAACCTAATTTTCTGAAATTTCTTCCAAAACAGAAATTGATTGCAATTAATCACTTTTTCCACCTCCTAGAGTCATTAAACATCATTTCCAATCATCATACATGACCACCCAATCATATCCCTATGAAAACAGAAAAATCCCCAAAAATAATAAAACTTCACCAATTCAACCAAACTCAAGAAATAATCCATGAAATTGCATCTTATAACACCACTAATCATGAATTGAACATCATTAGAGGAAGGAGAGGTGTTCATCCACCACTTACCTTAGCAAAACAAGAGGGAGAGCTACTTGTCACCTTAAGCTTCCAAACAACTTCACCAAACAACTCACTATCACTAAAAGAAGAGGTTTTATGGAGTAGAAACTAGATCAAGCAAGTGTTTTGGAGGATTTGAGCTAGATAATTGCCAAACTTTGAAGAGGTTTTTTCTTCCTTCTTTGCTAGAGAGAGAATCAGCCAAGAGGTTGAAGACAAGAATGAATTTTGTGTGATTTTTAAGATATTTAAGCAATTGGTCAAAAAGTCAAGAAAATGAATAGTAAGTCATAAGCTATTTCCAATACAATGGTGACACTTGTCACCTCCATAAATGCAATCTTATCTTTTCTTTTTCCTCTCACATCAATCAATTCACATCCTCTACTTATCTCTTAACACCCGATAAATTTTACACAGTATCCGGAATTTAACCTAATTGGCCGAATTTTTCCGAACTTTTCGCACTTGTGGGTCCCACGTCCGTTATATATTCTTAATTTTCTAAAAACTCTCCAATACTAGGAAAATCATTTTAAAACTATTTTTGCTCATAAACTTTATCTGGGGAATTTTTCTAATCAAGAAAATGTAGGAAAATGGGCGATTAAAAAAATAAACCCTAGAAAATTACAAAATTTCCGGGTTCTCAAACTCATTTTTTTTCGGGGCGTCACAATCTCCCCTCCTTAAAAGAATGTCGTCCTCGACATTCCCTCTTGTACCAATCAAGTCAAGACATCCCGCACAAATCTCTCAAGAGTCAAATCAAACCCACAGTCCGGCATCCTAAACTTCAAGCCTAGGATACACTACAGAGATCTGAAGCCTAAGCTCTGATACCAACTGTGACGGCCCCACCTCCCCCTAAGGCGAACCAGAGGGTTCGGCGGGCCGCCTGCCCAGCTCTCGCCGGGACTCAGTCGATCACTACAATCCTCAAATGAATTACAATATAAATCTCAAATATATATCACATGGTCCACAAAACATACATCCAAGTCTCCAATAATTACATGTCACAAATGCAGCGGAAACTGATTCCAATCGTGGAATGTATACTTACATCCATATCAATTTCAAATATTTATACAAGACCAACTCGTACATAAAATAGATCCAAACTTAAACTGTACACGATATAAGCCATCCAGTCACGTGAATAAGCACAACAAGCCCTTCCTTCGCCTTGAGCCCTGAGGGGGGGGAAATAAAACATTTTTGGGGTGAGCTAAAAGCCCAGTGAGTAACCAGTAAAATCAGTAATCAAATAGTTTTCACAAAAATTCATTTCATTGATGTCATGGTTCAGAAATCAGATGTACGTATTTTTGCTCTCGTGAGCCAGTGAAATCATTGTAATGTTTTAGAAGTTCAATAAGTAACCGGGGGTAAAAATGTAATTTTGTTACAGGTCAACATTTGCACAGTGAGAGTAAAACAAAAGCAGAAAATGACACCACATGGTAATTCCACAAAGCTCAATGAGCTAAAATCTCAATAAGGTTCCGAACATGAAATTTCATAACAAAGCCAACACATTAACCATCAATAATCAATAATTCAAGAAACATTTACAATGGAAAGCGATAGTAACATATTCATTAAAAGGATACCGCTCACATGGAGCTATTCATTTGTTCGTTCCCCTGACATTTCCCCTTATTCCTCCAATTATTTGAAAATTTCATTTTTATAAATAAACCCTCGTTCATCTTTTTATTCGTTCATCCCCTTTTCCGGACGTTGACCGGACTCCACCCATCCGACGTTGGCCGGACTCCACCCATCCGGACGTAGCCGGACTACAAGGTAATACTCGAGTATACCAAATTCACCCAGGGTCACCATATCGCCCGACCGAGTCCGCTTCTGGCTCGAGTCGATCGGTAACGAAGGGCAGTGGCCAGTTCAGCCAAAAGGCTTACATCATGCGCAACTAGCATTTAATCATTAATCATTGAAAATTCATATTTATTTAGGTCGAGTGCGATAAAGTACACACTCGCTTAGAAAACTCGTTTTAACAATCATCGAAAGTACCTAACACATTTTCAATTAATAATGACAAGCCAATAAGTCAAGAATTACAGCAACCAAGGGACACTCATATGCAAGTACGCATGATATGCAAGAAAACAGTTCAAAAGTAACTTTTGGAAACAGTTTAAAAGTAAATAATGCAGGAAACGGTTCATAAAGAACTTCAGAAATAGTTTGAGGTCACTCACCTCAATGGCTCAGAAATCATCCATCATGTATCATTGCCTTGCTCAAACCCAAGTCTTAGATCACAAACTCAATGCAAACAAATCCTTTAAAAGTTCGGACAGCACTTCCCCTACAGCTAACTTTTCCAGCCATCAGGGCTTCATTATTTCCTCAGCCAGTCCCAAAGGTACACACACAACAACAAGTTCATCCATAGCCATTCAGCAAGCTCCAAATAATACTAGTGCAAGTCAAGCTAGGGAAAAGTTTGGAAATGAAAGTTAAGCTCAAAACCAGAAAAACAGACGTCATTTTGCGGTAATGGTACCAAAGGCGTTATGATTGTCGGAAGAAGGTGCAAGACACACCGTTTCGAAGATAAGAGATAGGTCTACAACAATGTAGAAGGCCACTCAGTCCAAATCCTAGCACAACTAGGTCAAATGTGCCAAATACTCAACCGGAAACACCAAAAACAGGTTTACAAATCACATAATGCTGTAATTACTATAACTCAGTCTATACAGGTCCAAATGCCGAAATTCCAAAGGCATATGGTAGCTAAGACATCCAGATACATTTCATCAGAAGACACCAACACCTAAATCCAAAGAAATTCCAGTCAAAATGGCCAATTACAAGTGCAGTTTTCGCATTCTGATCAACCCAGAACAGCAACAGTAAAATCGGCATATCTCACTCTACACTAATCCAAATGACCTGAAATTTTACAGGCACTTCAAACTCATCAATACCTACAACTTTCATGTTTTGAGCAAAGTCCAATTCGGCCTCTAACATGGTGCAATAAATTCGGGCAGAATGAAGAACTACAAAACCTAATTTTCTGAAATTTCTTCCAAAACAGAAATTGATTGCAATTAATCACTTTTTCCACCTCCTAGAGTCATTAAACATCATTTCCAATCATCATACATGACCACCCAATCATATCCCTATGAAAACAGAAAAATCCCCAAAAATAATAAAACTTCACCAATTCAACCAAACTCAAGAAATAATCCATGAAATTGCATCTTATAACACCACTAATCATGAATTGAACATCATTAGAGGAAGGAGAGGTGTTCATCCACCACTTACCTTAGCAAAACAAGAGGGAGAGCTACTTGTCACCTTAAGCTTCCAAACAACTTCACCAAACAACTCACTATCACTAAAAGAAGAGGTTTTATGGAGTAGAAACTAGATCAAGCAAGTGTTTTGGAGGATTTGAGCTAGATAATTGCCAAACTTTGAAGAGGTTTTTTCTTCCTTCTTTGCTAGAGAGAGAATCAGCCAAGAGGTTGAAGACAAGAATGAATTTTGTGTGATTTTTAAGATATTTAAGCAATTGGTCAAAAAGTCAAGAAAATGAATAGTAAGTCATAAGCTATTTCCAATACAATGGTGACACTTGTCACCTCCATAAATGCAATCTTATCTTTTCTTTTTCCTCTCACATCAATCAATTCACATCCTCTACTTATCTCTTAACACCCGATAAATTTTACACAGTATCCGGAATTTAACCTAATTGGCCGAATTTTTCCGAACTTTTCGCACTTGTGGGTCCCACGTCCGTTATATATTCTTAATTTTCTAAAAACTCTCCAATACTAGGAAAATCATTTTAAAACTATTTTTGCTCATAAACTTTATCTGGGGAATTTTTCTAATCAAGAAAATGTAGGAAAATGGGCGATTAAAAAAATAAACCCTAGAAAATTACAAAATTTCCGGGTTCTCAAACTCATTTTTTTTCGGGGCGTCACAATCTCCCCTCCTTAAAAGAATGTCGTCCTCGACATTCCCTCTTGTACCAATCAAGTCAAGACATCCCGCACAAATCTCTCAAGAGTCAAATCAAACCCACAGTCCGGCATCCTAAACTTCAAGCCTAGGATACACTACAGAGATCTGAAGCCTAAGCTCTGATACCAACTGTGACGGCCCCACCTCCCCCTAAGGCGAACCAGAGGGTTCGGCGGGCCGCCTGCCCAGCTCTCGCCGGGACTCAGTCGATCACTACAATCCTCAAATGAATTACAATATAAATCTCAAATATATATCACATGGTCCACAAAACATACATCCAAGTCTCCAATAATTACATGTCACAAATGCAGCGGAAACTGATTCCAATCGTGGAATGTATACTTACATCCATATCAATTTCAAATATTTATACAAGACCAACTCGTACATAAAATAGATCCAAACTTAAACTGTACACGATATAAGCCATCCAGTCACGTGAATAAGCACAACAAGCCCTTCCTTCGCCTTGAGCCCTGAGGGGGGGGAAATAAAACATTTTTGGGGTGAGCTAAAAGCCCAGTGAGTAACCAGTAAAATCAGTAATCAAATAGTTTTCACAAAAATTCATTTCATTGATGTCATGGTTCAGAAATCAGATGTACGTATTTTTGCTCTCGTGAGCCAGTGAAATCATTGTAATGTTTTAGAAGTTCAATAAGTAACCGGGGGTAAAAATGTAATTTTGTTACAGGTCAACATTTGCACAGTGAGAGTAAAACAAAAGCAGAAAATGACACCACATGGTAATTCCACAAAGCTCAATGAGCTAAAATCTCAATAAGGTTCCGAACATGAAATTTCATAACAAAGCCAACACATTAACCATCAATAATCAATAATTCAAGAAACATTTACAATGGAAAGCGATAGTAACATATTCATTAAAAGGATACCGCTCACATGGAGCTATTCATTTGTTCGTTCCCCTGACATTTCCCCTTATTCCTCCAATTATTTGAAAATTTCATTTTTATAAATAAACCCTCGTTCATCTTTTTATTCGTTCATCCCCTTTTCCGGACGTTGACCGGACTCCACCCATCCGACGTTGGCCGGACTCGACCCATCCGGACGTAGCCGGACTACAAGGTAATACTCGAGTATACCAAATTCACCCAGGGTCACCATATCGCCCGACCGAGTCCGCTTCTGGCTCGAGTCGATCGGTAACGAAGGGCAGTGGCCAGTTCAGCCAAAAGGCTTACATCATGCGCAACTAGCATTTAATCATTAATCATTGAAAATTCATATTTATTTAGGTCGAGTGCGATAAAGTACACACTCGCTTAGAAAACTCGTTTTAACAATCATCGAAAGTACCTAACACATTTTCAATTAATAATGACAAGCCAATAAGTCAAGAATTACAGCAACCAAGGGACACTCATATGCAAGTACGCATGATATGCAAGAAAACAGTTCAAAAGTAACTTTTGGAAACAGTTTAAAAGTAAATAATGCAGGAAACGGTTCATAAAGAACTTCAGAAATAGTTTGAGGTCACTCACCTCAATGGCTCAGAAATCATCCATCATGTATCATTGCCTTGCTCAAACCCAAGTCTTAGATCACAAACTCAATGCAAACAAATCCTTTAAAAGTTCGGACAGCACTTCCCCTACATTTTCTAACTTTTCCAGCCATCAGGGCTTCATTATTTCCTCAGCCAGTCCCAAAGGTACACACACAACAACAAGTTCATCCATAGCCATTCAGCAAGCTCCAAATAATACTAGTGCAAGTCAAGCTAGGAAAAAGTTTGGAAATGAAAGTTAAGCTCAAAACCAGAAAAACAGTTTTGACGTCATTTTGCGGTAATGGTACCAAAGGCGTTATGATTGTCGGAAGAAGGTGCAAGACACACCGTTTCGAAGATAAGAGATAGGTCTACAACAATGTAGAAGGCCACTCAGTCCAAATCCTAGCACAACTAGGTCAAATGTGCCAAATACTCAACCGGAAACACCAAAAACAGGTTTACAAATCACATAATGCTGTAATTACTATAACTCAGTCTATACAGGTCCAAATGCCGAAATTCCAAAGGCATATGGTAGCTAAGACATCCAGATACATTTCATCAGAAGACACCAACACCTAAATCCAAAGAAATTCCAGTCAAAATGGCCAATTACAAGTGCAGTTTTCGCATTCTGATCAACCCAGAACAGCAACAGTAAAATCGGCATATCTCACTCTACACTAATCCAAATGACCTGAATTTTTACAGGCACTTCAAACTCATCAATACCTACAACTTTCATGTTTTGAGCAAAGTCCAATTCGGCCTCTAACATGGTGCAATAAATTCGGGCAGAATGAAGAACTACAAAACCTAATTTTCTGAAATTTCTTCCAAAACAGAAATTGATTGCAATTAATCACTTTTTCCACCTCCTAGAGTCATTAAACATCATTTCCAATCATCATACATGACCACCCAATCATATCCCTATGAAAACAGAAAAATCCCCAAAAATAATAAAACTTCACCAATTCAACCAAACTCAAGAAATAATCCATGAAATTGCATCTTATAACACCACTAATCATGAATTGAACATCATTAGAGGAAGGAGAGGTGTTCATCCACCACTTACCTTAGCAAAACAAGAGGGAGAGCTACTTGTCACCTTAAGCTTCCAAACAACTTCACCAAACAACTCACTATCACTAAAAGAAGAGGTTTTATGGAGTAGAAACTAGATCAAGCAAGTGTTTTGGAGGATTTGAGCTAGATAATTGCCAAACTTTGAAGAGGTTTTTTCTTCCTTCTTTGCTAGAGAGAGAATCAGCCAAGAGGTTGAAGACAAGAATGAATTTTGTGTGATTTTTAAGATATTTAAGCAATTGGTCAAAAAGTCAAGAAAATGAATAGTAAGTCATAAGCTATTTCCAATACAATGGTGACACTTGTCACCTCCATAAATGCAATCTTATCTTTTCTTTTTCCTCTCACATCAATCAATTCACATCCTCTACTTATCTCTTAACACCCGATAAATTTTACACAGTATCCGGAATTTAACCTAATTGGCCGAATTTTTCCGAACTTTTCGCACTTGTGGGTCCCACGTCCGTTATATATTCTTAATTTTCTAAAAACTCTCCAATACTAGGAAAATCATTTTAAAACTATTTTTGCTCATAAACTTTATCTGGGGAATTTTTCTAATCAAGAAAATGTAGGAAAATGGGCGATTAAAAAAATAAACCCTAGAAAATTACAAAATTTCCGGGTTCTCAAACTCATTTTTTTTCGGGGCGTCACAATCTCCCCTCCTTAAAAGAATGTCGTCCTCGACATTCCCTCTTGTACCAATCAAGTCAAGACATCCCGCACAAATCTCTCAAGAGTCAAATCAAACCCACAGTCCGGCATCCTAAACTTCAAGCCTAGGATACACTACAGAGATCTGAAGCCTAAGCTCTGATACCAACTGTGACGGCCCCACCTCCCCCTAAGGCGAACCAGAGGGTTCGGCGGGCCGCCTGCCCAGCTCTCGCCGGGACTCAGTCGATCACTACAATCCTCAAATGAATTACAATATAAATCTCAAATATATATCACATGGTCCACAAAACATACATCCAAGTCTCCAATAATTACATGTCACAAATGCAGCGGAAACTGATTCCAATCGTGGAATGTATACTTACATCCATATCAATTTCAAATATTTATACAAGACCAACTCGTACATAAAATAGATCCAAACTTAAACTGTACACGATATAAGCCATCCAGTCACGTGAATAAGCACAACAAGCCCTTCCTTCGCCTTGAGCCCTGAGGGGGGGGAAATAAAACATTTTTGGGGTGAGCTAAAAGCCCAGTGAGTAACCAGTAAAATCAGTAATCAAATAGTTTTCACAAAAATTCATTTCATTGATGTCATGGTTCAGAAATCAGATGTACGTATTTTTGCTCTCGTGAGCCAGTGAAATCATTGTAATGTTTTAGAAGTTCAATAAGTAACCGGGGGTAAAAATGTAATTTTGTTACAGGTCAACATTTGCACAGTGAGAGTAAAACAAAAGCAGAAAATGACACCACATGGTAATTCCACAAAGCTCAATGAGCTAAAATCTCAATAAGGTTCCGAACATGAAATTTCATAACAAAGCCAACACATTAACCATCAATAATCAATAATTCAAGAAACATTTACAATGGAAAGCGATAGTAACATATTCATTAAAAGGATACCGCTCACATGGAGCTATTCATTTGTTCGTTCCCCTGACATTTCCCCTTATTCCTCCAATTATTTGAAAATTTCATTTTTATAAATAAACCCTCGTTCATCTTTTTATTCGTTCATCCCCTTTTCCGGACGTTGACCGGACTCCACCCATCCGACGTTGGCCGGACTCGACCCATCCGGACGTAGCCGGACTACAAGGTAATACTCGAGTATACCAAATTCACCCAGGGTCACCATATCGCCCGACCGAGTCCGCTTCTGGCTCGAGTCGATCGGTAACGAAGGGCAGTGGCCAGTTCAGCCAAAAGGCTTACATCATGCGCAACTAGCATTTAATCATTAATCATTGAAAATTCATATTTATTTAGGTCGAGTGCGATAAAGTACACACTCGCTTAGAAAACTCGTTTTAACAATCATCGAAAGTACCTAACACATTTTCAATTAATAATGACAAGCCAATAAGTCAAGAATTACAGCAACCAAGGGACACTCATATGCAAGTACGCATGATATGCAAGAAAACAGTTCAAAAGTAACTTTTGGAAACAGTTTAAAAGTAAATAATGCAGGAAACGGTTCATAAAGAACTTCAGAAATAGTTTGAGGTCACTCACCTCAATGGCTCAGAAATCATCCATCATGTATCATTGCCTTGCTCAAACCCAAGTCTTAGATCACAAACTCAATGCAAACAAATCCTTTAAAAGTTCGGACAGCACTTCCCCTACATTTTCTAACTTTTCCAGCCATCAGGGCTTCATTATTTCCTCAGCCAGTCCCAAAGGTACACACACAACAACAAGTTCATCCATAGCCATTCAGCAAGCTCCAAATAATACTAGTGCAAGTCAAGCTAGGGAAAAGTTTGGAAATGAAAGTTAAGCTCAAAACCAGAAAAACAGTTTTGACGTCATTTTGCGGTAATGGTACCAAAGGCGTTATGATTGTCGGAAGAAGGTGCAAGACACACCGTTTCGAAGATAAGAGATAGGTCTACAACAATGTAGAAGGCCACTCAGTCCAAATCCTAGCACAACTAGGTCAAATGTGCCAAATACTCAACCGGAAACACCAAAAACAGGTTTACAAATCACATAATGCTGTAATTACTATAACTCAGTCTATACAGGTCCAAATGCCGAAATTCCAAAGGCATATGGTAGCTAAGACATCCAGATACATTTCATCAGAAGACACCAACACCTAAATCCAAAGCAATTCCAGTCAAAATGGCCAATTACAAGTGCAGTTTTCGCATTCTGATCAACCCAGAACAGCAACAGTAAAATCGGCATATCTCACTCTACACTAATCCAAATGACCTGAAATTTTACAGGCACTTCAAACTCATCAATACCTACAACTTTCATGTTTTGAGCAAAGTCCAATTCGGCCTCTAACATGGTGCAATAAATTCGGGCAGAATGAAGAACTACAAAACCTAATTTTCTGAAATTTCTTCCAAAACAGAAATTGATTGCAATTAATCACTTTTTCCACCTCCTAGAGTCATTAAACATCATTTCCAATCATCATACATGACCACCCAATCATATCCCTATGAAAACAGAAAAATCCCCAAAAATAATAAAACTTCACCAATTCAACCAAACTCAAGAAATAATCCATGAAATTGCATCTTATAACACCACTAATCATGAATTGAACATCATTAGAGGAAGGAGAGGTGTTCATCCACCACTTACCTTAGCAAAACAAGAGGGAGAGCTACTTGTCACCTTAAGCTTCCAAACAACTTCACCAAACAACTCACTATCACTAAAAGAAGAGGTTTTATGGAGTAGAAACTAGATCAAGCAAGTGTTTTGGAGGATTTGAGCTAGATAATTGCCAAACTTTGAAGAGGTTTTTTCTTCCTTCTTTGCTAGAGAGAGAATCAGCCAAGAGGTTGAAGACAAGAATGAATTTTGTGTGATTTTTAAGATATTTAAGCAATTGGTCAAAAAGTCAAGAAAATGAATAGTAAGTCATAAGCTATTTCCAATACAATGGTGACACTTGTCACCTCCATAAATGCAATCTTATCTTTTCTTTTTCCTCTCACATCAATCAATTCACATCCTCTACTTATCTCTTAACACCCGATAAATTTTACACAGTATCCGGAATTTAACCTAATTGGCCGAATTTTTCCGAACTTTTCGCACTTGTGGGTCCCACGTCCGTTATATATTCTTAATTTTCTAAAAACTCTCCAATACTAGGAAAATCATTTTAAAACTATTTTTGCTCATAAACTTTATCTGGGGAATTTTTCTAATCAAGAAAATGTAGGAAAATGGGCGATTAAAAAAATAAACCCTAGAAAATTACAAAATTTCCGGGTTCTCAAACTCATTTTTTTTCGGGGCGTCACAATCTCCCCTCCTTAAAAGAATGTCGTCCTCGACATTCCCTCTTGTACCAATCAAGTCAAGACATCCCGCACAAATCTCTCAAGAGTCAAATCAAACCCACAGTCCGGCATCCTAAACTTCAAGCCTAGGATACACTACAGAGATCTGAAGCCTAAGCTCTGATACCAACTGTGACGGCCCCACCTCCCCCTAAGGCGAACCAGAGGGTTCGGCGGGCCGCCTGCCCAGCTCTCGCCGGGACTCAGTCGATCACTACAATCCTCAAATGAATTACAATATAAATCTCAAATATATATCACATGGTCCACAAAACATACATCCAAGTCTCCAATAATTACATGTCACAAATGCAGCGGAAACTGATTCCAATCGTGGAATGTATACTTACATCCATATCAATTTCAAATATTTATACAAGACCAACTCGTACATAAAATAGATCCAAACTTAAACTGTACACGATATAAGCCATCCAGTCACGTGAATAAGCACAACAAGCCCTTCCTTCGCCTTGAGCCCTGAGGGGGGGGAAATAAAACATTTTTGGGGTGAGCTAAAAGCCCAGTGAGTAACCAGTAAAATCAGTAATCAAATAGTTTTCACAAAAATTCATTTCATTGATGTCATGGTTCAGAAATCAGATGTACGTATTTTTGCTCTCGTGAGCCAGTGAAATCATTGTAATGTTTTAGAAGTTCAATAAGTAACCGGGGGTAAAAATGTAATTTTGTTACAGGTCAACATTTGCACAGTGAGAGTAAAACAAAAGCAGAAAATGACACCACATGGTAATTCCACAAAGCTCAATGAGCTAAAATCTCAATAAGGTTCCGAACATGAAATTTCATAACAAAGCCAACACATTAACCATCAATAATCAATAATTCAAGAAACATTTACAATGGAAAGCGATAGTAACATATTCATTAAAAGGATACCGCTCACATGGAGCTATTCATTTGTTCGTTCCCCTGACATTTCCCCTTATTCCTCCAATTATTTGAAAATTTCATTTTTATAAATAAACCCTCGTTCATCTTTTTATTCGTTCATCCCCTTTTCCGGACGTTGACCGGACTCCACCCATCCGACGTTGGCCGGACTCCACCCATCCGGACGTAGCCGGACTACAAGGTAATACTCGAGTATACCAAATTCACCCAGGGTCACCATATCGCCCGACCGAGTCCGCTTCTGGCTCGAGTCGATCGGTAACGAAGGGCAGTGGCCAGTTCAGCCAAAAGGCTTACATCATGCGCAACTAGCATTTAATCATTAATCATTGAAAATTCATATTTATTTAGGTCGAGTGCGATAAAGTACACACTCGCTTAGAAAACTCGTTTTAACAATCATCGAAAGTACCTAACACATTTTCAATTAATAATGACAAGCCAATAAGTCAAGAATTACAGCAACCAAGGGACACTCATATGCAAGTACGCATGATATGCAAGAAAACAGTTCAAAAGTAACTTTTGGAAACAGTTTAAAAGTAAATAATGCA
Source organism: Coffea arabica (assembly GCF_036785885.1). Lineage (NCBI taxonomy): Eukaryota > Viridiplantae > Streptophyta > Magnoliopsida > Gentianales > Rubiaceae > Coffea > Coffea arabica. Next base: position 36,481,247 of record NC_092329.1, read on the forward strand.
GGAAACGGTTCATAAAGAACTTCAGAAATAGTTTGAGGTCACTCACCTCAATGGCTCAGAAATCATCCATCATGTATCATTGCCTTGCTCAAACCCAAGTCTTAGATCACAAACTCAATGCAAACAAATCCTTTAAAAGTTCGGACAGCACTTCCCCTACATTTGCTAACTTTTCCAGCCATCAGGGCTTCATTATTTCCTCAGCCAGTCCCAAAGGTACACACACAACAACAAGTTCATCCATAGCCATTCAGCAAGCTCCAAATAATACTAGTGCAAGTCAAGCTAGGGAAAAGTTTGGAAATGAAAGTTAAGCTCAAAACCAGAAAAACAGTTTTGACGTCATTTTGCGGTAATGGTACCAAAGGCGTTATGATTGTCGGAAGAAGGTGCAAGACACACCGTTTCGAAGATAAGAGATAGGTCTACAACAATGTAGAAGGCCACTCAGTCCAAATCCTAGCACAACTAGGTCAAATGTGCCAAATACTCAACCGGAAACACCAAAAACAGGTTTACAAATCACATAATGCTGTAATTACTATAACTCAGTCTATACAGGTCCAAATGCCGAAATTCCAAAGGCATATGGTAGCTAAGACATCCAGATACATTTCATCAGAAGACACCAACACCTAAATCCAAAGCAATTCCAGTCAAAATGGCCAATTACAAGTGCAGTTTTCGCATTCTGATCAACCCAGAACAGCAACAGTAAAATCGGCATATCTCACTCTACACTAATCCAAATGACCTGAAATTTTACAGGCACTTCAAACTCATCAATACCTACAACTTTCATGTTTTGAGCAAAGTCCAATTCGGCCTCTAACATGGTGCAATAAATTCGGGCAGAATGAAGAACTACAAAACCTAATTTTCTGAAATTTCTTCCAAAACAGAAATTGATTGCAATTAATCACTTTTTCCACCTCCTAGAGTCATTAAACATCATTTCCAATCATCATACATGACCACCCAATCATATCCCTATGAAAACAGAAAAATCCCCAAAAATAATAAAACTTCACCAATTCAACCAAACTCAAGAAATAATCCATGAAATTGCATCTTATAACACCACTAATCATGAATTGAACATCATTAGAGGAAGGAGAGGTGTTCATCCACCACTTACCTTAGCAAAACAAGAGGGAGAGCTACTTGTCACCTTAAGCTTCCAAACAACTTCACCAAACAACTCACTATCACTAAAAGAAGAGGTTTTATGGAGTAGAAACTAGATCAAGCAAGTGTTTTGGAGGATTTGAGCTAGATAATTGCCAAACTTTGAAGAGGTTTTTTCTTCCTTCTTTGCTAGAGAGAGAATCAGCCAAGAGGTTGAAGACAAGAATGAATTTTGTGTGATTTTTAAGATATTTAAGCAATTGGTCAAAAAGTCAAGAAAATGAATAGTAAGTCATAAGCTATTTCCAATACAATGGTGACACTTGTCACCTCCATAAATGCAATCTTATCTTTTCTTTTTCCTCTCACATCAATCAATTCACATCCTCTACTTATCTCTTAACACCCGATAAATTTTACACAGTATCCGGAATTTAACCTAATTGGCCGAATTTTTCCGAACTTTTCGTACTTGTGGGTCCCACGTCCGTTATATATTCTTAATTTTCTAAAAACTCTCCAATACTAGGAAAATCATTTTAAAACTATTTTTGCTCATAAACTTTATCTGGGGAATTTTTCTAATCAAGAAAATGTAGGAAAATGGGCGATTAAAAAAATAAACCCTAGAAAATTACAAAATTTCCGGGTTCTCAAACTCATTTTTTTTCGGGGCGTCACACTCAGCCCACGTAATGACCCAGTCCGAGTCTCATTGGGCCCAGTCACACGTGCACGAGCCAAGCTCTTCAAAGAATCCCTCCAAGACCTTGTCCGAATGGTCCAAGACCAACATGGAGTCCATAGAGATATTGAAGGCCTAGAAGAAGACAAGCAAGTTATCTACACTATGATCTAAGCCCATGAAGAGTCAAGTGGGCCTCCAAGTGAGTTGGCCGAATAGGGCTTTAGGCCTTAGTGTTTACTTAGAGTTAGATTAGTTGCTTTAATAGAGCATGGGCCGGCCCATCTTGACCTCAAATGGCCGAATGCTTCCCTTAGGGTTTTTAGGATTTTTAGTAACCTTTAGCCTATAAAAAGGCTAGCTTTGTAAGGCTTGAGAGTAGACGTTTTATCAATAAAACTTTTGATTATTTTCGATTCTTCTTAGTTAGAATTCGAGCCTTTACTTGCTCTTGGCAAGGGAGTTGATCAATCTTGCGTCTGTCTTTGATTGTTCTATCGACCTATCCATTGGAGTATCCACCTTCCATTGGAGTCGTCGTTTTACCACCTCTAATCAAATCGTGTCCACCTCTAATCCAAATGTTGGACCGCCTCACTAGATCCTTAGGCAAACGTGCTACGTGTCTCGAAACAAATTGATCGAGGACCGTATCAGTTGGTATCAGAACCAGGTTGAGGTATCTTCCGTTATATTCGTTGTTTTTGTCTTTATTTGTCATCTAGAATTCCTTGTTTTTGCTGCTGTGTTTAAAAAAAAAGAACATAAAGTTTCTGTCTGCTTGTTGTGTATCATCGTTTCCTTTAATTCTGTCCGGCATTCGTTGTTGCTTCGTTGCTGTCAAATCTGTTCGGTGTTTTGTGTTTTGTTGTCCACTAGATTCTGTCCGTAGTGTTGTCCTTTCACCATTCAAAAAAAAAAACGATTGCTATCTGCACTTTCATTCTTGCGTCGCTAAATTTCTGTTTGGTTCGTGTCTCTTCGTTGTCAAATAATTCTGTCCTTGTAGTTTCGTGTCCTTGTTGTGTCAATTACTAGTTCATTGTGTTGTGTCAAATCTGTCTTGGTCGTTAGTTTTCGCCCAAGCAACCAAAACAAAACAAAAGAAAAAAAAAGAGAAGACCACGCGTGCGGCAGCTAGGGTTTCACTCTTGTCACGAACGTTGAGTGCAATCTGTCCACGGGTTGAGAACACTTGTGGCCTACAAAAAGTCTGTTTTGAACTTACCCAAACCTGTTTTGCTCACGGAGTGTCTTTTGGGCAGCAAGAAAGTCGGCCTTGTGACGACTAGGGTTTCCTTCGTCATTAGGGTTACGTGGGCGCAAGTCTGTCCAAGTTTGCGTTGCTTCATCCATGTTGTTTTACTTAACTTTCTAATCTGATTTGGGTTAAAACTTGTTGGTGTTGTGAAATCTTGAAGAGAATCCACAAGATTTTAGGGTTTCTTGAAGTTCTTGGTTACTACATAGAAGTTCTTGAAATTCTTGAAAGTATCTTGCTAGTTCTTAAGGGATTTGGGTTGTGTGTTATTGGGAGTTGAGGGCCTGACTTTATTTCTGGAATTTTACTACTTTAGCTGAGTATTTGTGTTGTTCCTTAAGTAAAAAAAAAAGGGTTAAATACCAAAAACCACCCTGTGGTTTGACTAATGTTCTTTTTTTTTTTTTTTAAATGCGGGCTGCACTACCCTTTTATTGATTCGAAATAAAACAATACAAGACTGGAGAAGTGCACAAGACAACCCCAGTCAAGAGCGAACCGGTGGACACCGCCTACGATACCTAAAGCTACCAATTCCCAATCGGTCAACATTGAACACACCTCTTACAACTGTAGGTAAAGAACGGATGGAATGAAATAGAGAGAATTGCTTCGTGTCACCACCAAATAATGCCAATGAATCAGCAACTGCATTGCCCTCTCGATAAATATGGTTATATGAGAGCGTCCTAACCGTGACCTGGTCAACACGGCGCAATATTGCTGCCACAGACGCCGGACAGCCACAACTCCCCTGTACAGCATCAATCACCACTTTAGAATCACCCTCAACCAACAGCGCCGTTACATCCAATAGCGTACATAATTCCAACCCCGTACATAACGCCCTAGCCTCAGCCTGCAGAGATGTCACACCTGTATATCCCTCTGAAAATGCAAATATCATTCGGCCATTTGAATCCCTCAAAATCCCCCCGCCCCCTCCCTGCTGATCCACCAACGACCCATCAAATTTTAGTTTACAAAATCCTTCTGGCGGGCGTATCCAGTGAACATATTGCGCTTGTATTGGCAGATGCATTTGAGTTAGCTGATAAACAATGGTTGGCCAACCTTTTCCTAGACACTGCCGTTGGAGAACTGGGAACTTTGAATTCAGCAACTCCTTTAGATCAACTAAGATCCTGTGTGAAAGGATATCCACCGTTAGTACTTGCCCCTCATATACAAACCTACACCGCGCACACCATAAATGCCATAAGATTACCGCAGGCACCACCCGCGTGAGCCACCGCAGTATCTAGTTCGAAGGCATACTAAACCACCAACACATGCATCTATCCCGCACCAACCTTCCAAGGGAGGAGAAACCAAATGGCATTTCGAAGAGCTTCCAGATTGCTGTCGGGGTATCCCCGAGGGAGAAAATGTGCTGCAACGTTTCTGAGTTGTACTCGCTGCAGCAGTAGCAACGTGAAGGGCCGTGAACAGTTAGCTTAGCTAACACATCCGCAACAGGCAACTTCTAGTGCAGTAGACGCCATACCAAACAAGAGAACTTTATCGGTAAACCAGCTACCCACACGTGCTTGAAGACCCAAGAGACTCCAGCGTCAGACCCAAGTAGCTCAGCAGCTGAGCTAACGGTAAACCTCCCAGACTGAGTGGCAGACCAAGAAAGTTCGTCATTTGAGCCCTCCTTCCAACAGAAAAACTTGGAGCCAATCCTCTCCAACATTTCCACCGGAAGGATCCTGGGCAATTTCCCCAAATCCCATCCACCCTCTGCCCAATAATCCGAAACCACCTCCATTCCTGCAGACTGAGGAAGTTGCCACGCTAGCGGCCCAACCCCCAACCAGTTATCCCACCAAAACAATACCTGCCCTGACCTCAAGTCCCAGACTGCATGAAGTTCCACCAATGCCCTAGCCTGCAGCATCCTCTTCCAAGTAGCCGAAGCAGAAGGCTTCAGCTGCACCTGATTCGGGTGAGCACTGCTGCAATACCGTGTCTGCATGAAATCCGCCCACAAGGATCCCCCTTGTCGAAACCGCCACCATAGCTTACATGAAAACGCCTGCACCTGAGTATGGAGTGATCGTAGCGCCAACCCCCCTGCCTCCTTGGGCTGGCAAAGATGCGACCAAGACATCCAGTGCCTCCTCCTTTCCTTTCCATCAGCCGACCCCCATAGAAAATTCCCCAAAACCCTGTGGATGTTACAGATCACCCCTTTTGCTGGGTTCATCACCGACAAAAGGTATACTGGCAGCGATAGAAGAACTGATTTAATGAGCACCAACCGGCCCCCGAAAGAGAGCCATTTAGATGACCAGCCCCGTATCCAAGCCACAATTGAGTCCACCATACTTGAAAAAAGGGAGCACACCTTCCTCCCTACAAATAGTGGACATCCCAAGTATTTAATCGAAAATACCTTAAAAGAGAACCCCGTTATCCTAGCCACCACCGCACGCCTGGTAGGTGTGCACCAGGTTGGAGTTAGAAAGCAACTCTTAGTCTTATTCACCAATTGGCCTGAGCAAGCTTCCAAACCATAGGGAGGTAAAGTGTACATTTGCCAAACCACAGGGAGGTTTTTGGTATTTTACCCATTCTCAAATGCACGAAACATTCTTTCAAGGGTTTGACTTATAGAGGGGTAATTTTGACATTTTCCTTTCAGACGTTAGTTTAGATGTTTTCCGTCAGACTTTTACTTTAGTTGAAACGACGGGGAGTCATATTGTAGGTTTCCAAACCATAGGGAGGTAAAGTGAACATTAGTCAAACCACAGGGGGATTTTTGGTATTTAACCCCAAAAAAACCAGAAAAGAAAGGAAAAGGAAGAAGAGCATTTGGGTGACACAAGAAGAAGCAAAGGGAAGTCGAATTTTATTGCCTAAATCAGCCTTACATCATCTCTTTGTTACCAAAAACAGAAAATTGCACAAGAAAAAGTGCTCAAAAGTTTTGACCTGCCTCTTCTTGAAATTCTTGATCACTAAGAGCCTTGACCACTTGAACCACCCTTCGGGGTTCTTGAATTTCTTGACCACCTTGTTTCTTGAAAACTTGAACCTCCCTGCGAACAAATAATTTCCTATACTCCCTAGCAGTGGTGAAGGACCTTCTTGGTTTGGGAGTAAATTTCTTGGGAGGGACTTGGGCAGCCCGTGGAGAAGGAAGTTGTGAGAGATCACTTACCTCTTCTTGTTGGGACCCCATAGCCGAGACTGATTGGAGTGTGATGCGCAAGGAGCAACCGAATTACTTGCTTCTTGAGGGAAAACAAAGGCCGAATTGTTTGTGCATGAAAGTACGGATGTGAAGAAGGGTTAATAGAGACCCAACCGACCTTGGTGAGAGAATTTTGGAGGAGAAAGAAAATCTGGAAAAAAAATTCGGTGGACAAGTAGAAACCAAATCTGATTGGCAAGTCCACTTGTAGAGGATTTTGGGGATTTCTAAAGTTATTCAAGAAAGAGGTTTCTAAAGAGTTTCTAAAGTTTTTCCAAACTTGTTTCAGTAAAACACTTGGACAACTCCTTTGTTTCCCACTTGGCTACGTCCCTACTTTCTCTCCTACATTTTAGGAAACCACCCCTACATTTTAGGAATCTACTCCTACTGATACGTTCCTCGATCAACTCGTTTCGAGACACGTAGCACGTTTGCCCAAGGATCTAGCGAGGTTGTCCTACATTTGGATTGCGGGACTTTAAATCAACACGGACGGCACGTTTTGATTTAGAGCGGTAGAACGATACTCCGATGAAGGTGAATACTCCAGGGGAATAGGTCGATTGAACAATCAAGGACAGGACGCAAGATTTCTCAAGAACCCTTGCCAAAGCAAGTTAAGGCTCGAATTCTCTTTTAGGAAGAAAACGAGAATACTAGAAATTTTATTCATCAAACTTGTGTCTTTAACCTTACAAAACTAGCCTATTTATAGGCTTAAAGGTAACAAGAAAACCCTAAAGAAACCCTAAAGGGAAGGTCGGCCATCTTGACTTCAAATGGGCCGGCCCATGCCTTCCACTAAGCAACTAGTCCAACTAAATAAATAACAACGACTAAGGTCCTACTCGGCCGACTCACAAAAAGGCCCACTTGATTCTTCATGGGATTGGATCAAAGTGTAAATTGCTTGATTGTCTCTTTCCAAGCCTTCAATATCTCTATGGGCTCCATGTTGATCTTGGACAACTCGGACAAGGGCTTGGAGGGATTCTATGAAAAGCTTGGCCCGTGCACGTGTGACTGGGCCCAATGGGACTCGGACCGGGTCATTGCGCGGGCCCTGATCCATGCACACATCAGTCCCCTCCTCTTGAGAAGGATTTGCCCTCAAATCTGGATCCTCCCCGTCAAGAAATGGGCTCAGGTCCGCGACATTGAAGGTCGCGCTAACATTGTATTCCCCAGGTAACTCCAATTTGTAAGCGTTGTTATTAACCCGTTGGAGCACGCGAAAGGGTCCATCTCCTCTTGGGGATAGCTTGCTTTGCCGTTACTTGGGGAACCTCTCTTTGCGCAAGTGTAGCCAAACCCAATCACCAGGCTCGAAAACCATCTTGCGACGGTGCTTGTTAGCCTGCTGGGTGTATTGTTGACTACGCCTCTCAATGTTTGCTCGAACGGCTTCATGTAACCTACGCACAAAATCCGCCTTCTTTTTCCCATCTAAGCTTGTTTGCTCAGAGGAAGGTAAGGGTACCAAATCAAGAGGGGTCAGCGGGTTAAAACCATAAACAATCTCAAAAGGTGAGTAGTGGGTAGCACTGTGAACAGCTCGATTGTAGGCGAATTCAACATGAGGCAAGCACTCTTCCCAAGTTTTAAGATTCTTTTTAATCAAAGCCCGAAGTAGTGTGCCAAGTGTACGATTGACAATTTCAGTTTGCCCATCGCTTTGTGGATGACTGGTGGTGGAGAATAATAATCTAGTGCCAAGTTTAGACCACAAAGTCTTCCAAAAGTAACTCAGAAATTTGACATCTCTATCACTAACGATGGTCCTAGGCATGCCATGCAGACGGACAATTTCTTTGAAGAATAAAGTAGCAACATGGGATGCATCGTCAGTTTTGTGACAAGGAATAAAATGAGCCATCTTAGAGAATCTACCAACCACTACAAAGATGGAATCATTTCCCCTAGGTGATCTAGGGAGTCCTAAGACAAAGTTCATGGACAAGTCTACCCAAGGATAGTTGGGAATAGGCAATGGGGTATACAGGCCGTATAGGTGTGTCTTAGACTTCGCTTTATGACAAGTGACACATCTACCAACCATGCGCTCCACATTTCGACGCATGTGAGGCCAGTAGAAATGCTCTTGTAACATGGCAAGAGTCTTAACCATGCCAAAGTGTCCCATGAGACCACCACTATGTGATTCCCTAACCAGAAGATCACGGATGGAAGAATTAGGCACACACAATTTATCCATATGAAATAGGAATCCATCATGCAAAAAGTACTTTCCATGTGGGTTCTTAACACACGTAGCATATATGTCACCAAAGTCCTGATCATGTGTGTAGAGTTCCTTAATCATTTCGAACCCTAATAACTTAGCATCAAGACAGGCAAGTAAGGAGTGTCTGCGTGACAAGGCATCAGCTACCACATTTGTCTTGCCAGTCTTGTATTTAATCACATAGGAGAAGATGTCAATGAAGCTTACCCATTTAGCATGTCTCTTGCTTAACTTGGGTTGCCCCTTGAGAAACTTCAGTGACTCATGATCGGTGTGTATCACGAACTCCTGAGGGCGAAGACAGTGTTGCCAGGTCTCCAAGGCCCTCACCAGTGCGTACAACTCCTTGTCATACGTTGGGTAGTTTAAAGCAGCTCTTCCTTGTTTCTCACTAAAGAAGGCACAAGGCCTTTTGTCTTGTAAGAGGACAGCGCTAATACCTACACCAGAAGCATCACACTCGATTTCAAAAGTCTTATTAAAGTTTGGTAACGCTAAAACAGGTGCATGGGTGAGTTTGTTTTTGAGGGTAAGAAATGCTTGTTCTTGGTCTTCCCCCCAGTAGAACTTGTCATTTTTCTTGGTCACACGGAGGTCATTGGGGCGGCAATGGTGCTGAAGTCCTTGACAAAGCGCCGGTAGAAGCTTGCCAATCCAAGAAAACTGCGTACCTCAGGGACGGATGTGGGAGTTGGCCATTGCTCGATGGCCTCAATCTTGGACTTGTCTACTTTGATACCCTGCGAACTCATTACATAGCCTAAAAACACGAGCTCGTTAGTACAAAAGGTGCACATCTTGAGGTTAGCGTATAGACGCACCCGTCGAAGTGTCTCAAGAACTAATCTCACATGCTCTAAGTGCTCATGCTCACTATGACTATAGATCAGGATGTCATCAAAGTAAACGATGACAAATTTGCCAAAAAGATGTCTCAAAACATGGTTAATTAGTCGCATGAAGGTGCTAGGGGCATTAGTTAAGCCAAAAGGCATGACTAGCCACTCATAAAGACCATGCTTGGTTTTGAAGGCCGTTTTCCACTCATCGCCTTCCTTCATCCTAATCTGATGGTAACCACTCCTTAAGTCAATTTTGGTGAATATGACAGCACCATCGAGTTCACCAAGCATATCATCTAGTCTAAGAATGGGATGGCGATATTTGACAGTAATGGCATTGACGGCCCTACAGTCAGTGCACATGCGTCAAGTGCCATCCTTTTTGGGAATAAGTACCACAGGCACAGCACAAGGACTGAGACTCTCCTTTACTTGCCCTTGCCTAATAGGCCGTCTACTTGCCTTTGAAGCTCCTTTGTCTCCTCTGGGCCCATGCAGTAGGCAAGTTTGTTGGGCAGTGGTGCTCCAGGAATGTGGTCGATTTAGTACTCAATCCGTCGAATGGGTGGTAAGCCATCAGGGATCTCGTCGGGAAAAACATCATCAAATTCCTGCAAAAAAGCAACCATACTCGAAGGCAATGCCTTATCGAGTTCAGCAACATCTAAAAGCACATGCTTGCAAATCATGAGAAGTACAGGCTGATCAGAATTGACAACTTTCCTAACGTCCTTAGCCTTAATAATCATGTTTTGTTTCCTAGTGGTAGGTGTAGTGGGTGATTTGTCATGTGTAACACTAGGTGTGCTCACTTGACCCTTGGTCGATGGCTCACTTGCAGAAGTGGAGCCTTTGCCATGGTCGACCGCCTTTTGCTTACTTCTTTGACGGTCTTGTTCACACTCTCTTTGCAACTTTAATTGGTCCTCATACACTTGTGCAGGTGTGAGTGGTGTGAGGACCTTGCGTTTGCCATCATGCAAGAGTGTGTACTTGTTGGCCCTTCCGTCGAATGTGACGTGTTTGTCAAATTGCCAAGGTCTCCCCAAGATGACATGGGTAGCATGCATTGGCACAACGTCACAAACAACTTCGTCAGTGTAAGTTCCAATGGAAAAGGGAACGCGTACCTGTTTAAAGACACGTACCTCTCCATCCTCACTCAGCCATTGGAGGCGATAAGGGTGTGGATGTCTAGTAGTTGGAAGCCCTAGGCTCTCAACCATGAGTAAGCTTGCCACGTTTGTGCAACTCCCACCGTCGATAATGAGGCTACACACCTTGTCACCTACTTTACAACGGGTGTAGAACAGGTTCTCCCGTTACAGTTGCTCGTCCTCCTTGACTCGGGCGGTTAGCACTCGTCGTGCCACCAAGCACCCTACTTCCCCTTGTGTAGGCGAGCAATCTTCCTCAGCAGAGTTTTCATCCAGGCAGTCGCCTTTGATCAATTCGGGTATCTCCTCACAGTCGTCATCATCGGACACGATCTCGCCATTGTGAGTGATTAGCATGACTCGTTGGTTTAGACATTGAGACTGGATATGTCTAAACCCTTGGCACTTAAAGCATTTGATGTCCCTACTCCTAGTCTTAGGAGTCTCTTGTGGTGCCTTAGAAGTAGACCTGGATACATCGGTAACCTTATTAGGGGTAGAACTGGAATTTCGACTTGGCACATTACCTTGAATTCGGCTTGAAGAAGTTGGTGTGGCCGAATATCCAGCTTCATGGGTCGCCCTTCGTGGTTGGTTGCCCTTCCATGAGGTCGAGTTTGAAGACTGGAAGGTACGGGCTCCACGTCTTAGTCTCTTTCCCCTCTCGGCCTTGATAGCGAGTTCAAGAAGGTCATGCATGTCCACATAGTGCTGAAGCTCTAAGGCTTCTTGAAGGTCTAGGTTGAGACCCAGAAGAAATCTAGCCATGGTTGCCTCGCTATCTTCTTGAAGGTTCGCCCTCATCATGGCCATTTCGATCTCTTTGTAGTAGTCCTCCACACTCATGTTGCCTTGAGTGAGGGTTTGCAATTTGGAGTGGAGATCTCGGTTGTAGTAGCTTGGAACGAAGCGCTTACGCATCAATGCCTTGAGCACTCGCCAAGTTCGGACTCGCGGTTCCCCCGTTCGTCGCCTATGGGTCCTCACTTGGTCCCACCAAACTAGGGCATAGTCGGTGAACTCAACGGTGGCAACTTTGACTTTTTGTTCCTCGCTATAGTCGTAGCAGTCGAGGACCATTTCGATGCGGCCTTCCCACTCCAAGTATGCCTTAGGGTCACTCTTGCCTTTGAACGCGGGTACTTGAATCTTAAGCCCCTTCAGCTCGTTCTTGGGCATGTCCTGTCGAGGCCTCTCGGGACGCTCCTCGTCCTCACTAGCGGAGTAGTCTTTGCTATTTGCCTCCTTGGGGCCATGGTTACTCCGGTTGTGGGACCTCGAACGAGAGCCTCGTGTGAGACTCTTGGATAACTCGTCGAAACGAGTGTGCAACTCCTCCATTTGTTGCTCACTGATTCGCCTGAGCTCATTCTTTATTACGGCGAACAACAATGAGTGATCAGTGGTTGCTTGTTGTTGCTCCATGTCTTTCTTGATGCCCCTGCAAAAGGTTAGTAACAAGCAAAGAAAGTGCAAGTATAACCTCACTTCACTCCCTTAGTGTATCCCTCACGCTCGTGTGTAGTGCTCAATTCACTCTATTAGACTTACCAAGTACCTTTACCTATTGGTAGTTGAGAAATGTTGCTTGAGTCCAATAATCGTCACCACCTTTTCCCCACAAGAGTAAACAAGAGTGAAGAATACAATTGGGTGAGATTTTGTGAAGGGAAGGACGGTTTTGGAAGGTTTAGGGGCGGTGGACGGATTTGGAAATAATGCCAAGAAAGGAAACTCTAGGAATCCTAAGATGTAGGAGTGGTTTCCTAAAGTGGATGAGAGAATATAGGAGAATATCCAAAAATAGATGAGAAAAGGTAGGAGACTTTCCTAAAGTGGATGAGAAAATATAGGGAAATGTCCAAGAGTTATCCAAGTATTTTACGTAGTCTCCTAAACTAATTTGGAAAACAAGTTAGAGTTGGAAACTCCCTTGAGGACCCCTTTTAAGCAACTTCCTAACCCTTCTCCAAAACAGCTTCGGTTCCTTCTCTCCCTCAACCACAAATTTCCAGAAATTTTCCTCCTTAAAACCCTTCCTAAAGTCGGCTAACCCTCCTATAAAACTCCCTCTCTCACAGCCGCAACTTGTCCAAGCAATTCGGCTCTCCCTCTACTCCAAACCAGATTTCAATTCGGCAAGGCAGTTTTGGCCTTTGTTCAAGACAATGGCTTCCCAAGACAACCCAAGCAATATCACTCAAGAATTCCCCAAGCGACTTGCTCAAGAAGTTCCCAAGAAGTTCACTCCTAAACCAAGAAAGCCTCGTATGGATGCAAGAACTTACAAGACACTCTTTATTCGAAGAGAGGTGCAAGCCTTCAAGAAACAAGATGATCAAGAACCTCAAGAATCCCAAAAGGTAGTACAAGTAATCAAAGTTCAAGGTGGTCAAGAAGTTCAAGAAGAGGTAGGCCAAAACTTTTGAGTTTCTCTCTTTTGTTTGTTCGAATTTTCTGGTTTGCTTAGAAACAATATGTAATGGTTGTTGTTTGGCAATAAAAGAACCAAGTTCTTTTCCCTTTTCTTGTTCGGCCTTTGTGCCACCCGAAGGCTTTCTTTCTTTTTTTTTTCGATCCTATTTTTTTTTTCTTTTTGACTTAGCAATGTAACTACACCTGGCCGAAAAGGCTCACAACCAGATTCTGGTCAGGCCCTAACTTACTACAACCAACAGCCCCAAAACTCCAAGATTTGATCAAGAACTTTCAAGAACTTCAAGATTTAATTTCAAGAAACTCAAGAAACCCTAGATGCTTGTAATTTCCTTCAAGATTCTCAACTCCAACAAGTTTGATCCACAAATCAGTTTAGAAAACTAACTAAAACAACTGGAATGACCCAAACAAAGCTTGGACAGATTTGACAACAAAGAGAAAAACCCTAGCCGCCAAGGGGGAAACCCTAGCCGTGGCTTCTTGTTTTCTTGTTGCCCCACGGCTTGGACAGGTTTAAGGGCAAGCTACGGTCAGACTTGATGGCAATAAGCGATGCAAGATCAAGACAAATTTGCGGACAGATTTGCAACGCAACAACACAACCACGGCAACTTCCTTTTTTTTTTTTTTGGTGAAAACAAAGCAACAACGGACAGATTTGAACACACGAGCTCACAACAAGAACAACGACCAGAATTTCTTGACAACAAAAGAAAGAGGACGGCACAACAAAGCAACAATGTTAACGAACAGTTTTTTTTCACGATAAGGAAGCAACAAATATGATGCACGGATTTTTTTTTTTTTTTTGTAAAACAAGGCAGCGGAAATAAGGAAAACTAAGACAAAACTACAGATATAACGGAAGATACCTCCAACCTAGCTCTGAAGCCAACTGATACGTTCCTCGATCAACTCGTTTCGAGACACGTAGCACGTTTGCCCAAGGATCTAGCGAGATTGTCCTACGTTTGGATTGCGGGACTTTAAATCAACACGGACGGCACGTTTTGATTTAGAGCGGTAGAACGACACTCCTATGAAGGTGAATACTCCAGGTGATGCGATTGCGCACGAGACCCAAAGTGTACAAGTAGACCCTGTGAAGGTGCCCCTAGGCCCGGTGACACGAGCACGAGCTAAGAGATTCAAGGAGTCCCTCCAAGCCTTGGTACGTGCCATCCAAATCCAAGAGAAACCGGCCATTGAAGGAATTGAGTTGGAATATCCTTGCACGACTACTAAAATGCTGCTTACAATTGAAGATGCAAGTGTTCAAGCTCCAGATAGCGGGCTAAGCTGCAGTTAAGTACCCTCGCTGAGCCGTACGGGGATCTCGCTTTCGGTCAAGTGAAGGCCCAAGGGGCTGGCCGAACTTTCCTTGTTATTTTTCCAGTTTATTAGGTCTTAGTCACGGCTATTAATAGCCTCAAGCCGCATGTTACATTCAGTTTTTGAGAGTATTGAATAAAATTTCCAGAATTTCGTCCATTCCTTGTGGCAAATTCCCTTAGCTTGTGAAAGCTAAGTTGAACATCCTAGAGTTGATCCTAGGCTGTTCTTGACTTATCAATCAAGCACACATACTTGATTGTGGCGTCCTCTACCGTTAAATCTGTTCTTGAGTGGTCCAAGTTCAGGTTCAACTCCATCCAATCTTCATCGTGTTCCTCTAGATCCGAAGTTGCTTCCGCGTCTCGCATCACCAGGGGAATAGGTCGATTGAACAATCAAGGACAGGACGCAAGATTGCTCAAGAACCCTTGCCAAAGCAAGTTAAGGCTCGAATTCTCTTTTAGGAAGAAAACGAGAATACTAGGAAATTTATTCATCAAACTTGTGTCTTTAACCTTACAAAGCTAGCCTATTTATAGGCTTAAAGGTAACAAGAAAACCCTAAAGAAACCCTAAAGGGAAGGTCAGCCATCTTGACTTCAAATGGGCCGGTCCATGCCTTCCACTAAGCAACTAGTCCAACTAAATAAATAACAACGACTAAGGCCCTACTCGGCCGACTCACAAAGAGGCCCACTTGATTCTTCATGGGCTTGGATCAAAGTGTAAATTGCTTGATTGTCTCTTTCCAGGCCTCAATATCTCTATGGGCTCCATGTTGATCTTGGACAACTCGGACAAGGGCTTGGAGGGATTCTTTGAAAAGCTTGGCCCGTGCACGTGTGATTGGACCCAATGGGACTCGGACCGGGTCATTGCATGGGCCCTGATCCATGCACACATCACCTACCTTTTAGGAAACTAGAGTTTCTTGTCCTTGTGTTCACATTTGGCACATTCCTTGCTGCCTACCACTACCACCCTTCCAAAATCGGCCATTCCACCTCATTTTTCACCCATGTTTGTGTCTTACACTCTTGATTACTTGATACGTTCCTCGATCAACTTGTTTCGAGACACGTAGCATGTTTGCCTAAGGATCTAGTGAGATTGTCCTACGCTTGGATTGCGGGACCTAAGATCAAGCGGACGACACAACTTGATTGTAGGCGGTAGAACGACGACTCCAATGAAGGTGGCTACTCCAAGGGATAGGTCGGATGAACAATCGCGGACAAGATGCAAGATTGCTCAATAACCCTTGCCAAGCAAGTGGAAGGCTCGAAACTCTCTCTTAGAGGAAGAATCGAAATAAAGGAAAAAAACTTTATTCATCAAACTTGTGTGTTTAAACCTTACAAAGCTAGCCTTTTTATAGGCTTAAGGTAACAAGAAAACCCTAAGAAAACCCTACCAGAGTGGTCGCCCACCTTGTCACCAAGATGGGCCGGCCCATGCTTCTACTATACAGTGAATCTAACCCTAAGCCATATTAAGGACTAAACCCCTATTCGGCCCAATCATTTGGATGCCCACTTGAGTCTTCATGGGTTTGGATCAAGGTGTAGATCACTTGATTGTCTCTTTCCAAGCCTTCAATATCTCTATGGACTCCATGTTGGTCTTGGACAATTCGGACAAGGGTTTGGAGGGATTCTTTGAAGAGTTTGGGCCATGCACGTATGATTGCGCCCAATGGAACTCGGACCGGGTCATTGCGTGGGCCCTGATCCATGCACACATTAGTCCCCTCCTCTTGAGAAGGATTTGCCATCAAATTTGGATCCTCCTCGTCAAGAAACGGGCTCAAATCAGTGACATTGAAGGTCGCGCTAACACTGTACTCTCCAGGGAGCTCCAATTTGTAAGCATTGTCATTAACTCGTTGGAGCACTCGAAAGGGTCCATCACCTCTTGGGGACAATTTGCTTTGTCGTTGCTTGGGGAATCTCTCCTTTCGCAAGTGTAGCCAGACCCAATCTCCAGGCTCGAAAACCATCTTACGACGGTGCTTGTTTGCTTGCTGGAGGTATTGTTGCGTATGCCTCTCGATGTTTACCCGAACGGCTTCATGTAACCTACGCACAAATTCAGCCTTCTTTTTCCCATCTAAGCTTGTGTGCTCAGAGGAAGGTAAGGGTGCTAGATCAAGGGAGGTCAGCGGGTTAAAGCCATAAACAATCTCAAAAGGTGAGTAGTGTGTAGCACTGTGAACAGTTCGATTATAGGCAAATTCAACATGAGGCATGCACTCTTCCCAAGTTTTAAGATTCTTCTTAATCAAAGCCTGAAGTAGTGTGCCCAATGTGCGATTGACAACTTTGGTTTGTCCATCGCTTTGTGGATGACTGGTGGTGGAGAATAATAACCTAGTGCCAATTTTAGACCACAAAGTCTTCCAAAAGTAACTCAGAAATTTGACATCTCTATTACTAACAATGGTCCTAGGCATACCATGCAGACAGACAATTTCTTTGAAGAACAAATTAGCTATATGAGATGCATCGTCAGTTTTGTGGCAGGGGATAAAATGAGCCATATTAGAGAATCTATCAACCACTACAAAGAATGAGTCATTTTCCCTAAGTGACCTAGGGAGTCCTAAGACAAAGTCCATGGACAAGTCTACCCAAGGATAGTGGGAAATATGTAATGGGGTATACAAGCCGTATGGATTTGTTTTAGACTTCGCCTTATAACAAGTGGCACATCTACCAACCATGCGCTCAACATCTCGACGCATGTAAGGCCAGTAAACATGCTCTTGTAACATGGCTAGAGTCTTAACCATGCCAAAGTAACCCATGAGACCACCACTATGTGCTTCCCTAACCAAGAGATCACGGACGAAAGAATTAGGCATACACAGTTTATCCACATGAAATAGAAATCCATCATGTAAAAAGTACTTTCCATGTGGGTGCTTAATACACATAGCATAGATGTCACCAAAGTCATGATCATGTGTGTAGAGCTCCTTAATCATCTCGAATCCTAAGCAAGGAATGTCTACGTGATAAGGCATCAGCCACCACATTCGTTTTACCAGTCTTGTACTTAATCACATAGGAGAAGGTGTCAATGAATCTTACCTATTTGGCATGTCTCTTGCTTAACTTAGGTTGCCCTTGAGAAACTTCAGTGACTCGTGATCAGTGTGTATCATGAACTCCCGAGGGCGAAGATAATGTTGCCAGGTCTCCAAGGCCCTCACTAGTGCATATAACTCCTTGTCATATGTGGGGTAGTTTAAGGCAACTCCTCCCAATTTTTTGCTAAAGAAGGCACAAGGCCTTTTGTCTTGCATGAGGACAGCCCCAATACCTACACCAGAGGCATCACATTCGATTTCAAAAGTCTTGTTAAAGTTTGGTAATGCTAAAATAGATGCATGGTGAGTTTGTTTTTGAGGGTAAGAAATGCTTGTTGTTGGGCTTCCCCCCAATGGAATTTATCATTCTTCTTGGTCACGGCGGTCATTGGGATGGCGATGGTGCCGAAGTCCTTGACAAAGCGTCGATAGAAGCCCGCCAATCCAAGAAAACTGCGCACCTTAGGGACGAATGTAGGAGTTGGCCATTGCTTGATGGCCTCAATCTTGGACTCGTCTACTTTGATACCCTGCGAATTTACTAAATAGCCCAAAAACACATGTTCATTAGTGCAAAAGGTGCACTTGTTAAGGTTAGCGTATAGTCGCGCCCTTCGAAGTGTCTCAAGAACTAGTCTCACATGCTCCAAGTGCTCCTGTTCACTGCGATTGTATATCAGAATATCATCAAAGTAGACAATGACAAATTTGCCAATAAAATTTCGCAAGACATGGTTCATTAGTCGCATGAAGGTGCTAGGGGCGTTAGTTAACCCAAAAGACATGACTAGCCACTCACAAAGACCATGCTTGGTTTTGAAGGCCGTTTTCCATTCATCGCCTTCTTTCATCCTAATTTGATGATAGCCACTCCTTATATCGATTTTGGTGAATATTACAGCACCATCGAGTTCATCAAGCATATCATCTAATCTAGGAATGGGATGACGATGTTTAACAGTAATAATATTGACGGCGGCCCTATAGTCAGTGCACATGCACCAAGTGCCATCCTTTTTGGGAACAAGGACCACAGGCACAGCACAAGGATTGAGACTCTCTTTTACCCAACTTACCTAATAGGCCATCAACTTGCCTTTGAAGCTCCTTTGTCTCCTCAGGACCCATGCGGTAAGCAGGTTTGTTGGGCAGTAGTGCTCCAGGAATGAGGTCGATTTGGTGCTCAATCCCTCGAATGGGTGGTAAGCCATCAGGGATCTCATCAGGGAAAACATCCTCAAATTCCAGCAAAAGAGTAACCATGCTCGAAGGCAATGCCTTGTCGAGCTTAGCAACATCTAAGAGCACATGTTTGCAAATCATGAAAAGTACAGGCTGGTCAGAGTTCACAACTTTTCTAACGTCCTTAGCCTTAATAATCATGTTTTGCTTCGTAGTGGCACGTGTAGTGGGTGATTTGTCATGTGTAACACTAGGTGTGCTCACTTGACCCTTGGTCGATTGCTCACTTGTAGAAGTGGAGCTTTTGCCAGGGTCGACCGTCTTTTGTTTTCTCCTTTGACGGTCTTGTTCACACTCTTTCTGCAACTTTAGTTGGTCCGCATACACTTGGGCAGGTGTGAGTGGTGTGAGGACCTTGCGTTTGCCATCATGCAAGAGTGTGTACTTGTTTGCCCTTCCATCGAATGTAACGTGTTTATCGAATTGCCAGGGTCTCCCCAGGATGACATGCATAGCATGCATTGGCACCACATCACACACGACTTCATTAGTGTACATTCCAATGGAAAAGGGAATGCGTACCTATTTGAAGACACGTATCTCTCCATCTTCACTTAGTCATTGGAAGCGATAAGGGTGGGGATGCTTAGTAGTTGGGAGCCCTAAACTCTCTGTAACGACCCCATTTTCGCCTAAGGCGAACCAGAGGGGTCAACGGGCCGCCTGCCCAACTCTCGCCAGGACTCAGTCATTCCCTACAGTCCTCGAATGAATTACAAGATAAAACTCAACTTTTACATCATATTCTCCAAAATTTACATATCACAATCGAAGCGGAAACTAGTTCTAAGCGAAAAATGTAGATTTACATCCGATTCAATTCCAAATATTTATACAAGCCCAAAAGTACATAAATCAAAACCAAAACTAAACTATACAAGATGTACGCCATCCAGCCACACAAAGATCCAAATACAAGGTCTTCCTTTACCTCAATCCCTGTGGGGAGAAGAAGATAATAGGGGGTGAGCTAGAAGCTCAGCGAGTGACCAGTAAAATCAACAGCCAAGTATATTTCACAATAAAGCATTAATATGATGTCATGATGCATTAATCAAATGTTCATTTATTGCTCATGTGAGCCAGTGAAGTTCTTGTACTTAAATATCCAATGCTCGTTTAGATCATGTAACCATGAAACAGAAGTAAGGAGCCATCATGCTCCAAAGAACGTGTAAACAATAGTGGAGACATTGGTTCTAAGCACAAGACTTTCCAGGAACTCATTGGAGCCAAATTATGTCATGGCACACACCCGAACCCCCAAATGATATGCAATGGAGTAATAAATGCAAGAATTAGTTCAAAAGTAACTTTGGGACAGTCGAGGGATCACTCACACAAAATATAGTGTTTCAAGTATTCACGTTCAACTATACTCCAGGTTTGAAGTCCAGCTCTGCGATAAAAATCCAATTTGAGAACTTGAAACACGAGTAAGATTCGAAACTTAAACGTTCCGTTCATTAAGAATCAACCAATTGAAATTCATTTGAAAGGCATTCGTGAAACACTTGCTCGCTTTTCAAATCATAAGGTTTTGTAGTATAGATACTTGGAAATAACACTTGAGTTGAAAGTACAAGGAAATACAAGTTTACATTGGTCATTATGTCTTTTCCTCAAGGTACAAGTTCAGCCAAGTCCTAATGTATAACCCTCGACAAACAAAGTAGCAAACGTGCTTGCTAGTTCAAGTAATAATCACTTAACTTTACACAAGTTACAAGTCTCGTTTCCTAGTCCTCGAGTATAAATTCGGGCAGCATGCCCTTTGTGTTTACCTAATTTTCCAGCCTTTTAGGCTTCATTGTTTTTCTCAAACACAACCCAACATCATACATATCAGCAATTTATGTCAAGAGCCGTTCCATAGGCTCACAATATCATAATAACAAGAATCGCATTAAGTACAAGTGCAGAAATTCAATTTAGTTCAAGACAGATTTGACGTACAAATGCGGAAATAACATATCTGAGGCTACGCTTATCGGATTAAAACGAAACCTATGCCGTTTCGAAGCTAAGACACAGAGCTACAACATTCATGAAGGTCACTTAGTCCAGTTCCTAATGTAACTTAGTCAAATTCTCGAATTACTAAACCAGAAACCAATTCGTCGGCTGTTTAAATGCAGAACACTGTAATGGACATAACTCAGTGTACACAAGTCCGAATCAGGTTTTCTTTGAGGCATTTTAAAGCTACTTCATAAAACTACAACTTTTATGTTTTGTCCCAGAGCTAAATCAGAATGGATCCTGGTCAAAAATCGTGATAAACTGGACTGAACTGAAGAAACGGACTGCTGGGAAATTCTTAAAACAGTAGGGGTATTTTGGACTTTTCACGTTCTGCGTTGCTCCGATTGAGCTGAAATTTTATAGGAACCTATAAAACATCATTTCCTACAACTTTCCTTCTTTGACCCAAGGCCAATTCGGCCTCTAACACATAGATGCAAATTCGGACAGAAATGATCAAGAATTTTCCAGAAATCTGAAATTTGTAGTTTCTAGTGAAATTTTCCCTAATTTCTCACTCCAATCACTCCCAAAACACCTTATAAAACCTCAATGGTAACATACAAGTATCACACATCAAGTTGGGCAGAAATTCCACAGCCCTAGTTCATCAATTAAATTGGGGAAAAACTTCTACACATGCTAGCATCCATGAATCCACCACCAATCAAGCTACTAAGCTCACTTTAACCATGATTGAAAGAGAAAGTTAGAGAGATATCATCCTCTTACCTTGATTTGAGTTCTCCAAGTATAGCCCCAAGCTTTCTCTTCCCAAATTTTCACCACCAATCACTAGATAATCACTCAAGAGTAGGTTTAATCGGTTTACTTTGTTTGATTTCGCACTTTGTTGGTGGATTGAAGAAGAAATGGAGAAGAGTTTTGTTTTTCCTCTCTTGTTCTTACTCTCTCTCTCTCTCGGCTCTTAGCAGCAGAAAATGAAGAGAAAATGCTAAGTATTGGAGTTAAATGGATGGAGTTTGTCTTGGGTAAGAAGCCATGAGGTGGTGACAAGTGTCACCACCACCACCCTTTCTTTTTCTCTTTCCTTCTTGCCTTTCTTAGCCACCAATTTTCGGTCAACATGCTGCCAAGAGAGAAGATATTATGTGCAAAAGTCAACAACTTGTTGGGTAAGAAAAATGGTGGTCAAGCGGTGCGTTCAATCGGTAATGCGTGGGACCCGCCGGTTCGCGCCGTTTTTCTTAAAAACTCACGTACTAGGGTTTTTACTTCTCATTCACTAACCTTATACCATTGCCACTAGTCACATCTTATTTCTCACTTAAAAGTCACTTTTACTCATCAAATTGATCCTTAGCCAGTACCGAAAATTCATCCGGCGAGAAAATCGAGAAAACCTAATTTTGCTCAATTTGAAACCGAAGTGAAAAATCCTATTTTCTAGGTTCATTGGCACTTATTGTGGGGTGATTGAGTAGTATGGCCATTATAAAGTGGTATTTGTCAAAGAAAAGGGAATTTTAAGAAAAATATAAGGAATTTGCACGGCTT
This sequence comes from Coffea arabica, assembly GCF_036785885.1. Taxonomy (NCBI): domain Eukaryota; kingdom Viridiplantae; phylum Streptophyta; class Magnoliopsida; order Gentianales; family Rubiaceae; genus Coffea; species Coffea arabica. The sequence continues at coordinate 36,503,423 of NC_092329.1, forward strand.
CTGGCTGGATTTTCCCACAAAACTCTATTCACCAGAAATTTTTCCCTTTTCTTCTGCCTCGGGGCATCACAAACTCCCCTCCTTAAAAGAATGTCGTCCTCGACATTCCAACTTGTACTAATCAGATTAAAATAGTTCTCGAAAGTCGATCACGTATTAAGAATCATTTCAATCTCGCTTATCATAATCAAATACTAATCAGATCAAGTATCTAAAAGATCAATCACATACTAAGAATCACTCTAATCTCACTTATCGTAATTCATGATCCAATAAAGCATGGCTTATTAAATAATCACTTATCAAATTCAAGTACTAAATATCACACCGATCCAACTTATCCAATAGTCATGGTCCATTAGGGAGTTAATCAAGTGATTAGATAAAACAGGCAAGAGCTTGAGGTTGGACGTAAAGTCCCAGATATTCGGAAGAAATGCAGGATATAGCGAAACTTTAGATCAAATATTCATCCTTGGTGGTGCTGGACAACACAACAAGCTAGCACAACGGCTATGCTTCACCAAAGAATTTCAATTCAGTAAGTTGGCCCTGGCGGTGATGGACAACACAACAAGCTAGCACAACGGCTATGCTTCACCAAAAGCCTCAGTTCAAGTATTTGTCCCTGGCGGTGCTGGACAACACAATAAGTTAGCACATCGGCTAAACTTCGCCAGAGAACCTCAGTTCATGTATTCGTCCCTGGCGGTGCTGGACAACACAACAAGTTAGCACATCGGCTAAACTTCGCCAGAGAACCTCAGTTCATAACTCCATCTCTGGTGGTGATGGACAACACAACAGGCATGCCTCGCCAGAAGAATGGCGGTGCTGGACAACACAACAGGCAATGCCCCACCAGAGAGGTTCAGTTCAACCGCTACAGACGAGTAGTAGCCGGTCTACAACCATATGAGTACGAGTAAGTTCACAAGTAGGGTAACAGTAGAGTTCAAACAAATAGGTTCAAAACAGAACGGAATATTTCAGGTTCATGCAGCACGAATAAAAAGAGGTTCAAAAGCAGGGTCAAATGCTTTAGGTTCATGGAGCACCAGTACAATTAAGAACTCACTCGTCCTACTTATGCCCAGCAAATCACATTCTTAAGCAGTCACAAGATTCAAGTTCACATTCCATAAATTCAGCCAAATTAGGTCCATCAAGGTACGTAAGGCACACTAGCCTAAACAGGTTCAAGTCTCAAGTAAGCTCAGTCTAATCGGTTTCAGGCAGTTCGAGTTCTCTTATCAACCCAGTACAATACTTTCGGGGTTCAAACTTCCTAAGGTTGTAATATTGGCACAGAACCAACCCTAACATATGTTGCGCACAAGAAAATTTCACCAAGTTTCCGACTAGATTAATCCATTATACACTAGTAGATCTGATCTTCGGGTTTATTTTCGATTCATATTCAGTACTAGGGACCTATTAAATTGTATGAATCTGTCCATCAATTTCTCCCATGAATACGGAGTTGGCTAAACCCTCGGTCACAGCCCTTTACTCCTAGCCCTGCTACCATACTTAATAAAAATCTGTAAGTACAGGAAAAGGATTAACTAAGCATGAAAGAACTTAACACGTATACTAGTTGCAAAAACATTTAAAATCAGGTCATGATTTATTACATATATCAAAAGTTATAACCTGAGTTAAAAGTCATAAAATAAGGCCAATATGTCGGAATTTGTATATAAACACTTAGGTACCATAAAAGATAAAAGCATAGGTAAGCTAGATACAAAAGTCTCACGATGTGGACCACCCTTCCTAGGTCTTCCACATGGTCCAATTATTGCTCATTTCAATCAGATTACATGCCTTCACGACATTAGATCCAAGAAATCCATAACACAAGCCGAAGTCAAAGGTTATCCATGTCGAAGTTCAAAATGCCATCATCTCCAAGAATAACCAATCTTAGGTTCTATAGTACAGTCGCAAGTTCCAAGTTCAAACCCAAGAAATGAATACACTTGTTAACTAACGTGCCAAATGGAACCCAAGTCAATTCACACTAACTTCGTACTCTTGAATACAGCCACTCTATATCTCAAAGTTGTCTCAATCCGTACATTTAAAATTGGCTCACTCTTCTTGAAAGTCAAGAATTTTAAAACATAAGATGAGTGTTTAAAGTAATCAAAATCTTATCAAGTTCAGGATTCACATTAGTAAACATAAGCTTGCCATTCTCTCGAAAACTCAGGATATATATATATTTTTCTTTGTATAAAGCATGGACCAATTCAAGTGTGAGAATATGCCGGTATACAATCAAGGGGAAAACTTAGTTTAGAAATTGTTATCCTGGTATTAACCCATCATATACAAAATTCAACAAGCTCATCAGGTATTTACAACTTTTCAAATTTGAACTTCAAGTAAAACTCACATTTTTACTAAAATCGGCAAATTACACATACTTAAAGCATATATATCTTATTTCCAATCATTGCATACAAATAAAACTAGTACATCCTAGCTTTTCTTCAAAATCCCAAAACAAAATTTCTTTAGAAAGTAGGGGGCGAAAATGCATTTTATTCCTTTGGTACTTTTATCTTGGTTAAAAATCATTACTCATAAAATTTTACTATCACATCTCACCTTTTATCCATGGCCATGGCCAGTACTAGGAATCACCTCAATTCCTTCCACACTTACAAACATACTAGAATTCAAATTCGTCCAATCTTTCACTAGTCATCTAATTCCTCAATTTTTTTTTTCTACAAGTCCCAAATAAGGAATTCTCAAACAATCAATTTCTTTGTACCACTAGGATACAATAGCTCCTCGTTCACATAATATTCAAATTACTCTCACAGCCAAACATCCTAAACTTTAACTCTAGGATACGCTACAGAGATCTGGAACCTAAGCTCTGATACCAATTGTAACGACCCCATTTTCCCCTAAGGCGAACCAGAGGGGTCAACGGGCCGCCTGCCCAGCTCTCGCCAGGACTCAGTCATTCCCTACAGTCCTCGAATGAATTACAAGATAAAACTCAACTTTTACATCATATTCTCCAAAATTTACATATCACAATCGAAGCGGAAACTAGTTCTAAGCGAAAAATGTAGATTTACATCCGATTCAATTCCAAATATTTATACAAGCCCAAAAGTACATAAATCAAAACCAAAACTAAACTATACAAGATGTACGCCATCCAGCCACACAAAGATCCAAATACAAGGTCTTCCTTTACCTCAATCCCTGTGGGGAGAAGAAGATAATAGGGGGTGAGCTAGAAGCTCAGCGAGTGACCAGTAAAATCAACAGCCAAGTATATTTCACAATAAAGCATTAATATGATGTCATGATGCATTAATCAAATGTTCATTTATTGCTCATGTGAGCCAGTGAAGTTCTTGTACTTAAATATCCAATGCTCGTTTAGATCATGTAACCATGAAACAGAAGTAAGGAGCCATCATGCTCCAAAGAACGTGTAAACAATAGTGGAGACATTGGTTCTAAGCACAAGACTTTCCAGGAACTCATTGGAGCCAAATTATGTCATGGCACACACCCGAACCCCCAAATGATATGCAATGGAGTAATAAATGCAAGAATTAGTTCAAAAGTAACTTTGGGACAGTCGAGGGATCACTCACACAAAATATAGTGCTTCAAGTATTCACGTTCAACTATACTCCAGGTTTGAAGTCCAGCTCTGCGATAAAAATCCAATTTGAGAACTTGAAACACGAGTAAGATTCGAAACTTAAACGTTCCGTTCATTAAGAATCAACCAATTGAAATTCATTTGAAAGGCATTCGTGAAACACTTGCTCGCTTTTCAAATCATAAGGTTTTGTAGTATAGATACTTGGAAATAACACTTGAGTTGAAAGTACAAGGAAATACAAGTTTACATTGGCCATTATGTCTTTTCCTCAAGGTACAAGTTCGGCCAAGTCCTAATGTATAACCCTCGACAAACAAAGTAGCAAACGTGCTTGCTAGTTCAAGTAATAATCACTTAACTTTACACAAGTTACAAGTCTCGTTTCCTAGTCCTCGAGTATAAATTCAGGCAGCATGCCCTTTGTGTTTACCTAATTTTCCAGCCTTTTAGGCTTCATTGTTTTTCTCAAACACAACCCAACATCATACATATCAGCAATTTATGTCAAGAGCCGTTCCATAGGCTCACAATATCATAATAACAAGAATCGCATTAAGTACAAGTGCAGAAATTCAATTTAGTTCAAGACAGATTTGACGTACAAATGCGGAAATAACATATCCGAGGCTACGCTTATCGGATTAAAACTAAAACTACGCCGTTTCGAAGCTAAGACACAGAGCTACAATATTCATGAAGGTCACTTAGTCCAGTTCCTAATGTAACTTAGTCAAATTCTCGAATTACTAAACCAGAAACCAATTCGTCGGCTGTTTAAATGCAGAACACTGTAATGGACATAACTCAGTGTACACAAGTCCGAATCAGGTTTTCTTTGAGGCATTTTAAAGCTACTTCATAAAACTACAACTTTTATGTTTTGTCCCAGAGCTAAATCAGAATGGATCCTGGTCAAAAATCGTGATAAACTGGACTGAACTGAAGAAACGGACTGCTGGGAAATTCTTAAAACAGTAGGGGTATTTTAAACTTTTCACGTTCTACGTTTCTCCGATTGAGCTGAAATTTTATAGGCACCTATAAAACATCATTTCCTACAACTTTCCTTCTTTGACCCAAGGCCAATTCGGCCTCTAACACATAGATGCAAATTCGGACAGAAATGATCAAGAATTTTCCAGAAATCTGAAATTTGTAGTTTCTAGTGAAATTTTCCCTAATTTCTCACTCCAATCACTCCCAAAACACCTTATAAAATCTCAATGGTAACATACAAGTATCACACATCAAGTTGGGCAGAAATTCCACAGCCCTAGTTCATCAATTAAATTGGGGAAAAACTTCTACACATGCTAGCATCCATGAATCCACCACCAATCAAGCTACTAAGCTCACTTTAACCATGATTGAAAGAGAAAGTTAGAGAGATATCATCCTCTTACCTTGATTTGAGTTCTCCAAGTATAGCCCCAAGCTTTCTCTTCCCAAATTTTCACCACCAATCACTAGATAATCACTCAAGAGTAGGTTTAATCGGTTTACTTTGTTTGATTTCGCACTTTGTTGGTGGATTGAAGAAGAAATGGAGAAGAGTTTTGTTTTTCCTCTCTTGTTCTTACTCTCTCTCTCTCTCGGCTCTTAGCAGCAGAAAATGAAGAGAAAATGCTAAGTATTGGAGTTAAATGGATGGAGTTTGTCTTGGGTAAGAAGCCATGAGGTGGTGACAAGTGTCACCACCACCACCCTTTCTTTTTCTCTTTCCTTCTTGCCTTTCTTAGCCACCAATTTTCGGTCAACATGCTGCCAAGAGAGAAGATATTATGTGCAAAAGTCAACAACTTGTTGGGTAAGAAAAATGGTGGTCAAGCGGTGCGTTCAATCGGTAATGCGTGGGACCCGCCGTTCGCGCCGTTTTTCTTAAAAACTCACGTACTAGGGTTTTTACTTCTCATTCACTAACCTTATACCATTGCCACTAGTCACATCTTATTTCTCACTTAAAAGTCACTTTTACTCATCAAATTGATCCTTAGCCAGTACCGAAAATTCATCCGGCGAGAAAATCGAGAAAACCTAATTTTGCTCAATTTGAAACCGAAGTGAAAAATCCTATTTTCTAGGTTCATTGGCACTTATTGTGGGGTGATTGAGTAGTATGGCCATTATAAAGTGGTATTTGTCAAAGAAAAGGGAATTTTAAGAAAAATATAAGGAATTTGCACGGCTTCTGGCCGGATTTTCCCACAAAACTCTATTCACCAGAAATTTTTCCCTTTTCTTCTGCCTCGGGGCATCACACTCTCAACCATGAGTAAGCTTGCCACATTCGTGCAACTCCCACCGTCGATGATGAGGCTACACACCTTGTCACCTACTTTGCAACGGGTGTAAAATAGGTTCTCCCGTTGTAGTTGCTCGTCCTCCTAAACTTGGGCGGTTAACACTTGTCGTGCCACCAAGCACCCTACTTCTCCTTGTATAGGCGAGCAATCTTCCTTAGCAGAGTCTTCATCCAGGCAGTCACCTTTGGTCAATTCGGGTATCTCCTCACAGTCATCATCATCAGACACGATCTCGCCATTGTGAGTGATTAACATGACCCGTTGGTTTGGACATTGAGACTGAATATGCCCAAACCCTTGGCACCTAAAGCATTTGATGTCCCTACTTCTAGTCTTAGGAGTCTCATGTGGTGCTTTTGAAGTAGACCTGGATGTATCGGCAACCTTATTAGAGGTGGAAGAGGAATTTCGGTTAGGAACATTACCTTGAATTCGGCTTGAAGAAGTTGGTGTGGCCGAATATCTAGTTTCGTGGGTCGCCCTCCGTGGTTGGTTGTCCTTCCATGAGGTCGAGTTGGAAGACTGGAAGGTACGGGCTCCTCGTCTTAGTTTCTTTCCCTTCTTAGCCTTGATAGCGAGTTCAAGAAGGTCATGCATGTCCACATAGTATTGGAGCTCCAAGGCTTCCTGAAGGTCAGGGTTGAGACCTCGAAGAAATCTAACCATGGTTGCTTCACCATCTTCTTGAAGGTTTGCCCTTATCATGGCCATCTCGATCTCCTTGTAATAATCCTCTACACTCATGTTGCCTTGAGTGAGGGTTTGCAGTTTGGAGTGGAGATCTCGGTTATAGTAGCTTGGAACGAATCTCTTACGCATCAATGCCTTGAGCTCTCGCCAAGTCCGGACTCGCGGTTCTCCAATTCTCCTCCTATGGGTCCTCACTTGGTCCCACCAAGGGCGTAGTCGGTGAACTCAACGGTGGCAACTTTGACTTTTTGTAGCAATCGTAGCAGTCGCTATAATCGTAGCAGTCGAAGGCCATTTAAATGCGGCCTTCCCACTCCAAGTACGCCTCAAGGTCACTCTTGCCTTTGAACGCGGGTACTTGAATCTTAAGTCCCTTTAGTTCGTTCTTGGGCGTGTCCCTTCGAGGCCTCTCGGGTCGCTCCTCATCCTCACTAGCGGAGTAGTCTTTGGTATTCGCCTCTTTGGTGTCATGGTTACTCCGATTGTTGTGAGGACTCGCAAATTTCATATATTTTTCTCAAAAAAAATGCCTTTTTATTTAGAAATTATTCATTTATTATAGCCCTACTACCCAATCATTTCCTAATAAGTGCAAATGAACCTAAAAAGTAGGGTTTCACTCTTCGTTTTCAAGAATGGAGCAAATTAGGGTTTTCACGATTTTTCGCCGGATGATTTTTCGGTACGGAGTAAGGATCAAATTTGGTGATTAAGAGTGACTTTTAGGTGAGAAATAATATGTGATTAGGAGCAATGATAAAAAGTTAGTGATTGGGAAGAAAAAAACCCTAGTACGTGTGTTTTAAAGAAAAATGGCGCGAACCGACGTGTACCGCGCACTACCGATTGAACGCACCACTGGACCACCACTTTCTTACCACATGAGCTCATTGATATTTGAGCAAAATATCTCCTTATTTCCAGCTGCCTTTGACCGAAATTTGTGGCAAAAAATGCAAGGGAGAGAGAGAAAATTTGGATGGTTGTGGTGGTGCCAAGTGTCGGCAACTTGTGGCTTTGACTAAACTTAATCTTCTTACCTTCTTATCTTACAAACTCAGTTCATTCTTCTTCATTTTTTCTTCTTCTTGGCCGAGACAAGAGAGAGAGAGAGAGACAAAGAAAGTTCATCTTATTCTTCTTCATTTCTTCTCCAAATCTTGAAAAGTTTCTTCTATTCGCGCAAATCTACTCCGATTAAGTTGTTATCTAGCACAAAGGCTACCTACCGGTGTAATTTTCTTGAGGAACAAAGGCCTTGAACACTTGTTTCTAGTCTCCTTGGAAAGGTATACATGCTGGAACCTTGATTCTCTGATTAAATTCGTGATTAGTTGCTAAATATGTCACATATGGTTGAATTATTGATGTATGTGGTGAAATAGAGGCTTGGATCATGATTTTTCCATTTTATTGGAATTTTTACAGCTTTCCTATGACTCTTCTAGTGCTTAAAATTTGGGGCTTTGATGTTTATAATTTGATATGGGAAGTTAAGGTAGTGAAGCAAGCTAAAAATAAGGAAATTAGCATTTGTTTGCAAGAATTCCAGATTTCAGGAACTTGAAATTTCAGTTCTGCCTGGCACTGTTCCTCATAGTTAGAGGCCGAATTAGCCTTAGGTTAAAACATGAAAGTTGTATAAAATGGTATTTTATAGTTTCCTACAAAATTTCAGCACAATCGGAGTAACGTAGCCTATGAAAAGACCAAAATACCCTCACTGCCCTAGGTTAAATTCCAGTGTTCCGCGTAGACAGTTCAGTCTATTTGGTTGTGTTTATTCACTATAATCCATGTGGATTTAGTCTCTTTCCAAAATATAAAAGTTTTAGTACTCTGTCTTAGCTTTTCAACGCCTCCAAGAACACCTTAAACGGACCTTGGTAGCCTGAGATATGACCATTTGAAGACCGTATGGTTAAATAGCCGATTAGTTGGAATTAGGTTATGTGAATTGGGAATTTGGTTAGGTTACACTGGAAATTAGACTAAGTGTTCTTCATGAACATTGTAGCCCTGTGTCTTAGCTTCAAAAGCGTATAAGTTTCATCTCAATCCGATAAGCGTAGCCTCGGATGTGCCCATTTTACAAGAACCCATCAAAACTGTCTTTTGTAACTTCATTTCCGCACTTGATATTAGCTTAATTTTTATCCTTGTATTGTCTTGAGCCTATGGAACGGCTATTGAAATGGATTTGTATTGTGTGTAACTTTGGGTTTGATTGAGTAAAAGAATGAAGCCTAAATGGCTGGAAATAGGAAAATACAAAGGGCATGCTGCCCAAATTTTCGCTCGAGGACTAAGTTTCTATTTGAACTGGTATACTTACGCTTGGTCTATGAAACCCTAGTTATTTTTGTCCACAGGTCCAAATGTCCTCGTTTCACTTTAAAGACTTGTATATGTTCTACTCAATAATTGTCGAGTTTCTTTGATTGCACCTGATTGTTGTGCTAGATGATCTATAATATTCTCTCTCGTTTAATTTAGGTTTTCTCGGTGACTGAGGATAATATCATGAAGGATATTTTACCCGTTGTTTTGCGTACATAGGTGAGTGTTTCTTGTTTGTTATATTCTCCATGACTTCATGACTTGTTGTTGTTGTTTGATGATGTGTTAAGTGTTTTCAAGGATTTCTAAAACGAATTTTCTAGGCTAGCGTGTACTTTATCGCGGTCGACCTAAATGACATGTGAAATTTTCAATGATTTAACGATTGAAACATTAGTTGCACATGATGTAAGCCTTTTGGCTGAATTGGGCCCTGCCCTTCGTTATCGATCGACTCGAGCCAGAAGCGGACTCGGTCGGCTGATATCGTGATCCTGGGTGAATTTGGTATACTCGAGTATTACCTTGTAGTCCGGCCACGTTCGGATGGGTGGAGTCCGGATGGGTGGAGTCCGGCCAACGTCCGGAAGGGGATAAATGAACGAACACAGGCACGAAGGTTTTACTTCTCAAAAAGGAAATTTTCAAATAATTGGAGGAATAAGGGGAAATGTCAGGGGAACGAACGAACGAACGAATAGCTCCATGTGAGCCCGTATCCTTTTAATGAATGTGTTACTATCGCTTTACTATCGCTTTCCATTGTAAAATTTCTTGGATATTGATACTCCATGTTTCATGTATTGAAATGATTATTTGATTATGTGTTCGGAACCTCACTGAGCTTTTAGCTCACCCCTTTAGTTTTGTTTTTCTTAACAGGGGACGGCGAGCAGGATGAGAGCATAGACTAGCCTAGTCTAGTTATTTTGTGTTTTTTTGTAATGGTTCTCGCCCTAGTGCTTGGCACGGGCTGGACGTATGAAGGAATTGAGAACCTTTGTATATTCGATCTCTATACTCCCTTCTTTATACTCCCTTTTGGGATGGCAATGTATATAAGTTCCGCTTTAAGTTTGGATCACTGCCCTATTTATTCTTGTGATTTATTCCGGTTTTAATTGAGGACTGTAGTGACTGACTGAGTCCCGGCGAGAGCTGGGCAGGAGACCCGCCGAACCCTGGGGTACGCCCTAGGGGGAGGTGAGGCCGTCATAGTTGTGGGATCTCGAACAAGAGCCTCGTGTGAGACTCTTGGATAACTCGTCAAAATGAGTGTGCAACTTCTCCATTTGTTGCTCACTGGTGCGCCTAAACTCATTCTTCATTGCGGTGAACAATAATGAGTAGTCGATGGTTGCTTATTGTTGCTCCATGTTTCTCGTGGTGTCCTGCAAAAGGTTAGTAACAAGGCAAGGAAAATGCAAGCATAACCTCACTTCACTCCCTTAGTGTATCACTCACGCTCGTGTATAGTACTCAAATCGCTCTATTAGGCTTACCAAGTACCTTTACCTGTTGGTTTAGGTAGTTGAGAAATGCTGATCGAGTCCAATGATTGTCACCAACTTACCCTGAAGAGTATTCAAGATTGCCGGACACAATTGGTTGAGATTTGAGATGGAAAGGGCGAAATTTGGAAGGTTGTTGGTGGCGGACAGACTTGGAAATAACGCTAAGGAAGGAAACCCTAGGTTTCCCAAGATGTAGGAGTGGTTCCTAAAACGTAGGAGTGAAAGTAAAAGTGGTTCCTAAAGTGGATGAGAGAATATAGGTAAGTTCCCTAAAGTTGATGAGAAAATATAGGAGAGTTTCCTAGAGTGGATGAGAGAATGTAGGAAAGTGTCCCAATGAGAACAAGAGTTAGACTAATTTGGAAAACAAGTTAGGTTTGAAACTCTTTAGAAGTCCTTTCTTAAACAACCTTTGGAAACCCACAAATTCCTTTCCAAGAATGCTGCCAAGTCCGAATGGGTCTTATCCTCTCTCAACCGAAATTTTCCAGATTTCCTCCTTCCAATTTACTTCCCCAATGTCGGTTGGATTCTTATAAAACCCTTCCAAGATAGCTGACACCAACAAAAATCAGATTCGGCTTCTTACTTCCTTGCGCACACACAAACAGTTTCGGCTCTTTGGTTCAAGACAATGGCTTCCCAAGATAACGTGAGCAATGTCACTCAAGAGTCCCCCCAAACGGCTTGCTCAAGAAGCCCCCAAGAAATTTATTCCTCAACCAAGAAAGCCTCGTATGGATGCAAGAGCGTACAAGAAACTTTTTATTCGAAGAGAGGTGCAAGTTTTCAAGGCTCAAGATGATCAAGAACCTCAAGAATCTCAAAAGGTGATACAAGTGATCAAGGCTCAAGGTGATTAAGGTTTTTCAAGAAGAGGTAGACCAAAACTTTTGAGTTTCTTTCTTTTTTGTTTGTTCGAATTTTCTGGTTTATTTAGAAACAATATGTAAGGGCTATTGGCTTGGCAATAAAAGAACCAAGTTCTTCCTCTTTCTTGTTCGGCCTTTTTGTTCCACCCGAATGGCTTTCTTCTTGTTTTCATTTCTGTTTTTTTTTTTTTAACTTAAGCAACGACACAAATACTCGACTGAAGTAGAAACAAATTCCAGAAATAATGTCAGCTCTCCAATGCCCCCTTTCAATCTTCCAAGAACTAGCAAGATATGTGTCAAAGTTTCAAGGACTTCAAGGTAGTAACCAAGAACTTCAAGAACTCTAAAATCTTGTAGGTTCTTTTCAAGATTCACAACACCCAACAAGTTAAACCCCAAATCAGTTTAGAAAATTAACTAAAATAACTCAGATAACACCTGATGCGAGACGCGGAAGCAACTTCGGATCTAGAGGAACACGATGAAGATTGGATGGAGTTGAACCTGGACTTGGACCACTCAAGAACAGATTTAACGGTAGAGGACGCCACAATCAAGTATGTGTGCTTGATTGATAAGTCAAGAACAGCCTAGGATCAACTCTAGGATGTTCAACTTAGCTTTCACAAGCTAAGGGAATTTGCCACAAGGAATGGATGAAATTCTGGAAATTTTATTCAATACTCTCAAAAACTGAATGTAACATGCGGCTTGAGGCTATTAATAGCCGTGACTAAGACCTAATAAACTGGAAAAATAACAAGGAAAGTTCGGCCAGCCCCTTGGGCCTTCACTTGACCGAAAGCTAGCCCAACTAACTATAGATCATTTTAACTTGGTTTTGAATTATCAGTTTTAACTTGCAAGAAAAGATCAAAACCAAAGCATGTCAAGCCTCGACCATGCAAACCAGACCTAGATCCAGAAGGCCCAGATTCAGATACTGAGGGTTTTATCTCCCAGAGAAGTAAGTTTAATGGATATCAAATTCCTGCTAACTGGATTTCCAAAATTCCAAAGACACCCCAAAATTCTTCAAAAAAGGAGCTTCATCCTTATTATAAAAAGTGTCTTAACATTTTGGCAAAAGAAGAGACAAATTGGAACCCAAAACCATTTTGCAAGACTGAACCTTTGATTCAAATTCCAACCTTACAGGTCCAAGAATGCTTTATGTTCAGTGAAGCAGATTTTCCAAAGTTGGAAACCTTCAATAAAAATGGTTCGAGACATACCCCAAAAATCCAAAATATTTCCTCAACAGTTTTACCAAGTGGAGAAACTGTTCGCCCAAATCCCATAGAAGATGTTCTTAATTGGCAGACTGAGAATTCTCTTGTTCAAAATACAGCTCTTATTTCTATTCATAAGAACATCTCCGAAACCAAAGACAAAATTGAACAAATTGATACAACTGTATCAAACCAGCAGTCTCAGGTTTCTCATATGATTGAAGTTTTTGAAAAAAGACTTCAAGAGCTTAAATACATCATGCCTACAGATCCTTCTACTTTAGTTGATTTCATTCTGAATAAAGAAAAGGAGACTAAGTTTATTCAAGATCAACTACATATTCTCAAAACAACAGGACAAGTTCCTGTGTATGATGTGGGACCCTCAATACCTCTTCCCAAGGTAAGTTCTATGTATGGTGCAGTACCTCTCAGGAATTGGCCAACACCTTTCTATTTCGGTGGGGTTTCTACTCCATCACCATCTCTTTATTTCCCTGAACAACAGCCACAGACCTCCAAACCTTTTGATATTGCAGCAACTTTACGAGAATATCGTAAAAACAAACAGATTCAGAAGGATGCTGAAATAGCAAAAAGAATGGCTGAAAAAGAACAAAGAAAAGCTGAGGCTGAAAGAGAAAGGAAAGCCAAGCAACCTGCTATTGAACAACCATCTCAACAGAATCCTCCAACTTCATTAATGATCAGTACATATACTAATCCTATTTTTTCTGTTGAACAGGAAAGGAAAGCAAATGAAGCCACCAGAGTTTTTGACAATCCTTTGTCAACAGCATTAGAAGAATTTCATGATGACTCAGTTCCATATATTTCTACCTATACGGAAATTCATGATGATTCCTCTAAAACCACCAGTTCAGAAGAAGATAACTCTTCTGACACTTCTGAATCATCAGAAGATGAAACTGACTCCTCGGAAGAATCATCAGATAAAGAAACTATTCCTCACATCAACATGGCAGAACCAGAACCAGAAATAGTTGAGCCTGATGAATACCAGGGAGAACAAGAACAGTCACCACAGTATGACCAGCATCAACGAGCTTCTTTCCCAAAATCAAAGGGAGTACCTCTGTTTACTATTGACAATATCCCATCAGAAATGTGGGAAGCTAGATTCCAAGAATTTCATGCTTGGATGCTAGCTCAGAATTTAACAGAAGAATCCCACTTTGAAATTTTATCTGTTTTCACAGCTCATCTTGCAGGCATACTCAAAGATTGGTGGACATCCATTGGAGATGCAGACAAAATGACATTTTTAACCAGACAAGACTTTATGAAAAATGTTCATATTTTGCATCTTACATTTCTGGGAAATGTTAAAGAATTTCAAGAGACTAAACGAAAAGAATTCTTTCAAATGAAATGTTTATCTTATGGTCGACATGATCTTAATAAGCATTTCAAAAAGATGCTTCAATTATTTTATTCTCTTGGTGCAGATATTAATCTCAAGCAACCTTTTGTCAGCTCCTTGCCAAAACCACTTGCAGATGGTGCAGAAATGTATATCCATAATAAGTATGGATCAATCTTGAATCTCACCATTGGACAAATCAAGCAAGCAGTCTTTTTATCTCTTGATGATCTTTGTCACAAGAGAAAGGTGATTCGAGAATATCTCAAAGGAGACGTTTGCTTAGATCAAGCTTGCAGAAAGCCAGAATTGATAACAAAAGGAAAGTGTCAAGCTTGTTCCCCAACTCACAGAAGGAAAGGATCCAGAAGGTTCAAAAGATTCAAAAGTTTTACCAAATCATACAAAAACTTTCCGAAAAAATCCTTCAGAAAGAAATGGAGGTATTTTAGACGAAAGTCTAAGAAATTTCGAGGTACTAAAGGCAACAAATGCTTTATCTGTGGAAAGCCAGGACATTTTGCGAAAAATTGTCCTCAGAATCAAAAGGGAGTAAAACTAATCTCAGAAATTCAGAATGAACTTCATTTTACTATATCTGATTTAGAATCTGAATTCTCTGAACAAGAGGAACCAACTGATACAACTCTTTTGGCTTTGCAGGTTCCTGAGGAAATTTTAAGCATAAGCCCTATTGCATCAATCAATAAGGAGAAGATTGAAAAGGATGTTTATCCACAAACTCTTATTCACATTCTTTTGGATAAATATTCTAAACCTATGCCCCTTATTGCATTTTTCGATACAGGAGCTTATATTTCCATTATGAGGAAAGATATCTTACCAGATTCATTTTGGATCCCAGAGACAAATATATTCCGAGCAGCTGATGGAAATATTTTTGAAACAAAGTTTATCACCAAAAGTTCCATCACTCTCAAACTTCTCCCAGATTGCTGTGTTAGTTCAAAATTCCTGGGAGCAAATTTTACTGGTAAGGATTTGATATTAGGATTTGATCTTTACAAACAAAACAAGTATCTTATTACAGGCCATGGGATAAAATCAAAAAAGTTTTTCAAACCTTTTATTGAAATCCCTAAACTGTATATGATACAAGAAGACAGTGTTCAAAAAGATCAACTCCAGCAGATTCAGACCCAAATTGTGCAGGAGTCATGCTCAATCAATCACCAGGATTTTTTAAAAAAATGCAACCATCCTTTGTGGGAAAACCCTGATTTTTATATCCGACTTCCTTTTAAAAAGAATGAAGATATAAATCCCACAAAAGCCAGTCATTCTGGCATGAATCCTGATGACACCAAACTTGCAGAACAAGAATGCCAAGAACTTTTAAAGTTCGGACTCATCGAGATTTCTCATTCTCAATGGGCATGTCAAGCTTTCTATGTCAACAAAAGATCTGAACAGGTAAGAGGGAAAATGAGGCTGGTAATTAATTACCAACCCCTGAATATTTTCCTACTTGATGACAAGTTCCCAATACCCAACAGATTTACTATTTTTTCCCAGATATCCAAGGCAAACTGGTTTTCCAAATTTGATTTAAAGTCTGGATTCTGGCAGTTGGGAATTCATCCTGAGGATAGGCATAAAACTGGATTTTGTATTCCAAATTATCATTTCCAATGGAAGGTGATGCCTTTTGGTTTAAAAACCGCACCTTCACTTTTCCAAAAAGCAATGATAAAGATTTTTCAACCTATCTTACATTCAGCTTTGGTTTACATTGATGATATTCTTCTTTTCAGTAACACTTTTGAGGAACATCTTGAATTACTTAAAGATTTTCATCATCTTGTTAAGCAATATGGGATGATGCTTTCTGAAAAGAAAATGTTTTTAGCTCAGCAAGAAATTTCATTCCTTGGCATGAAAATTGCTAAAGGAAAATGCACTCCAGAACAACACGTTGGACAGTCTGTGAAGGATTTTCCTGAAAATAATCTTTCGACAACACAAGTTCAACAATTCCTTAGAGTTGTAAATTATGTCCGGGAATTCATTCCCAAAGCTTCAAAGCATATTAGTCCTTTGACTAAATGCTTAAAAAGAAACATCTACCATGGGGAGTTTCACAAACCCAAGCAATCCAAATTCTCAAGAAAGAACTGTTACACCTTCCTACACTTCATATTCCGTCTGAGGGGAAAAAGATTCTACAAACTGATGCCAGTGATAAATACTGGGGAGCTGTACTACTTGAAGAAGATGAACAGGGAACAAAACATTGTTGTGGATTTGCCAGTGGAAAATTCAAAGTCTCTGAACAACATTACCATTCCACTTTCAAGGAGATTCTTGCAGTAAAAAATGGTATAAAGAAGTTCTCTTTCTTCCTTATATCTTCTCATTTCTTGGTTGAAATGGATATGGGATCATTTCCAAAAATGCTGCACTTCAAACAAAAAACCATTCCCAATCCTCAATTGCTTAGATGGTCAGCATGGTTTTCTCAATATTCCTTTGATGTCAAACATATTAAAGGAAAAAAGAATATTGTTGCTGATTTCTTTTCTCGAAAAGAACCTTTTCCTCAACAAGTTGTTTCCCCATGTCTAATGTTTTCACCCAGTTCCAGTGAACCTCCAGATATTCATGAAATTCCTTATCCATGGGAAAAAGAAAATATTGAAAGAATCAGAAATCAATATGAACTTGAAATCTTTAGTTCATATGGTGGATCAATACTCAATCCCTTTGGAACAAATCCTGAACACCCTTTCTGTCAAATTTTTATTGCCAGACATGATGATTTTCCAAAACCACTGTTATGGTATTTTTGGTGTCTTTGTCACCAGTACCATATTCTTATGGAATTTCAGTCACCATTTTTTAATCAACCACTTAATCCAAACCTTCAAGTTTTCCTACAATGGTTTCGGCCATTAACATTTTGGTATGGATTATTCTCAACCCAGTCTAAATATGTTACTTTTCATTTCCATAGACCTTGCCATCTGATAAACAACCAAATTCAATCCTATCCAAGTGCAATAATTTATAAGGAAATGGATCATACTATTTTAGACCTAGATGATGAGTATGAGGAGGCACAGAGATATATTTTCCAAGAAAACATGTGTATTCCTCCTGAAATTTGGCCTGGTCATTATGGCTCATGGAACTATCATTCTAGTCATCCTCACTGGACTAGAATCAAACGAGCAAAAAAGGAATACCAGAACAAAATGAATGACACTGTAATGCAAGACTCCCAAGACCCAAATGAAGACATAGGAACATCACAAAGATCTACAGCAACCTCATCAGTATCCCAATACAGTTTCAAAAACCGATCAGAATAGAAAAGCATAGAAAATAAAAGGAAGAATAGAACAGCACATCAATATCACAATGAAATGCTCAACATTACTGATCCAGATACTACACCCTCGGATACACCAGATGATGACTACCAGTGGGCCTGGAATGACATTGATATGGAAGGGTCCCCTTAAAAAAGTTGTCTTTACTTTTCCGAAGAGTCGTGACCTTTATCTGTCTGAAAGGTCAAGTTGTCTTTACTTTTCCGAAGAGTCGTGACCTTTATTTGTCTGAAAGGTCAAGTTGTCTTTACTTTTCCGAAGAGTCGTGACCTTTATCTGATTGGAACTGTATTGGGATACTGATGAGGTTGCTGTAGATCTTTGTGATGTTCCTATGTCTTCATTTGGGTCTTGGGAGTCTTGCATTACAGTGCCATTCATTTTGTTCTGGTATTCCTTTTTTGCTCGTTCGATTCTAGTCCAGTGAGGATGACTAGAATGATAGTTCCATGAGCCATAATGACCAGGCCAAATTTCAGGAGGAATACACCTGTTTTCTTGGAAAATATATCTCTGTGCCTCCTCATACTCATCATCTATTTGAAAATAATCTTTCGACAACACAAGTTCAACAATTCCTTGGAGTTGTAAATTATGTCCGGGAATTCATTCCCAAAGCTTCAAAGCATATTAGTCCTTTGACTAAAATGCTTAAAAAGAATCCTCTACCATTGGGAGTTTCACAAACCCAAGCAATCCAAATTCTCAAGAAAGAACTGTTACACCTTCCTACACTTCATATTCCGTCTGAGGGGAAAAAGATTCTACAAACTGATGCCAGTGATAAATACTGGGGAGCTGTACTACTTGAAGAAGATGAACAAGGAACAAAACATTGTTGTGGATTTGCCAGTGGAAAATTCAAAGTCTCTGAACAACATTACCATTCCACTTTCAAGGAGATTCTTGCAGTAAAAAATGGTATAAAGAAGTTAGTTTTCAGTAAACTATGGCTTCTTCTTCTAAGTCTTCTGTTGTTACAACTGATAGTGGTTTACAAATAAAAACAGTACATAGTAATAAATTAGATTATTTGTATGAAGTTTCTATTGAACCAGAGGTGGTTAATCCTACCTCTATTCCTACTATCAATCCTTATAGTGCTTATGGTAAACAATCTTTTTCTCCTACTCGTGCTATTAAATCCTTAATACGAGCTCATCCAAAAGGAGTTAAAGAATATATTCAGGCATCAAAGGTTGATCAACATCCTATACCTGCTACAAGAAAGGAACAATTTATAACCTTGCACATTCCTACTGATTTCCCTATGCAATGGAAACAGCAAGGCTATACCCATATACACTTTGGAGCTATTAGGATTTCCCTATCATTTCATGGAAGGAAAGGACTTCCAATAGTTGCTCGTATCGCACTATTGGACACCAGATTCAAACAGTATCAGCATGCGTGTATTGCAACAACTGAAACCACACTTAATGCTAGAACTGTTTTTGTTACTCTCTTTCCTAACTTTAATATGTCACTAGCAGATCCACATCTGCTTGAAGCTCTCAAAGTACAGGTACAAATCATTGGTGCTGAACAAGTATCAGACTCTATAGCTGCAACTGATACGAAATATGGGCCGCTTATGGGCCATGTTTTGGGCTGCAAGAGATTGAATCTTTTAGTAATAGTTAGTAGTTTATTTTCTAGATTTCTATTTTATTTGCTAGGAATAAATTCGGTCCAAGACCTCATATTGAGTTGGATCCGATTTATAGAGTCTAGGCTCACTATAACTTAAGTTGGTTAATTAGCTTTTATTGGGTTATGTTGGGCCAGCTTAAAGCCTTCATTGGATCAATTATAAGCTGACCATTAGATAGTGGATTTGAGTAGTGGAATCGGGCCAAAGGCCTAGCCTAGCCGAGTTAGGGTTTTGTCTTGTAAGGCTATATATAGCCTAGGTTTTCATTCATTAGGGGACAGTTTCAGATTTTATAACATATTCGTGAGTTTATTCACTCTCTCTTGCTTCAAGAGAATTTCCTTTGCATACTTGAGAATCAATCTCAAGTTGTTCAACGAACTTATCAATCAAGTAGTCTCCTTGATTGTGGCGTTCTTCTATCTATACTTTTGGTTCACTAAAGTGGCTAGTCGTGGGTTAAGGAATCTCCTTAGTTTTCGTGGCTCGTGATTCTAGAAGGGTCAAAGTTCCGCAAATCATCCCAACTTGGTGTTCGTCTAGATCCGTCTCACATCAGTTGGTATCCAGAGCTAGTCGACGACATCAAGTATATCCCGTTGAGTTTGTTCGTAAGCTTTCTAGTCAATTTTATTTTGCAATTCTGGTCGTGTCTTCCTTTGTGTCAAGTCCGATTGTTATTACCAAAAAAAAAAAAAAAAGGTACTGTAGCATCGTACTGTTCATCGCTACTGTAGCGATACTGTTCACCGTGCCGCACTGTAGCGATACTGTTCACCGCTACTGTAGCGACACTGTTCATCCCGAAAAAAAAACTTTTGTTCATAACTTGTGTTTCTTTTCTTATTTTGGTGTCTTGTTATATTGTTCTTGAAGTTTTGTTTTGGTTTAGAGTAAAAAAAAAAAAAAAAAAAAATTCCAACCACTAGGGTTTCCTTGGGCGCAAGTTTCTTGCCAAATCTGTCCAAACCTTAGTTTATTCCACCAAGTTGTTTTAATTAATTTCCTAAACTGATTTTGTGGTTGAACTTGTTTGGGGTTGGAATCTTGAAGAGGGACCACCATAATCTAGGGTTTCTTGAAACTAATCTTGAAGTCTTGAAACTTTGATACATGTCTTGATCATTATTGGAGGATTGAAGGAGAGCATCGGTTTGACATTAGATTCTGGAATTTTTACCCAAAAACAGCCGAGTAATTGTGTGTTCTTAGAGTCAAAAAAAAAAAAAAGGAAAAGAGAAAGGGCATTCGGGTAGCAAACAACAAAGAAGGAAGCCGCACATTTATTTGCCAATTCTGTCTTGTTGCAATTGTTCCAAACCAAACCAGAAACTACACCAGGAAAAAAAAAAAGAAAAAAAAAAGAAAAGAAACTCAAAAAATTCTGTCCCACCTCTTCTCGAAAGTCTCGAACACCTTGCGTCTTGATCACTTGAACAACCCTTGCTTGAGGTTCTTGATTATCTTGGGCCTTAAAAACTTGCACTTGCCTTCGTATAAAAAGTTTCTTGTACGTTCTTGCATCCATACGGGGCTTCCTTGGTTTAGGAGTAAATCTCTTGGGAATTTCTTGAGCAAGCCGCTTGGGGGACTCTTGAGTGACAATACTCTCGTTGTCTTGAGAAGCCATTTCCTTGAAACAAGAAACAAAACTGCCGTGGCCTTGTCTAAGGAAGAGAGAACAGAATTGTGCGTTGCGTCTTGAAAGAGAAAGGCCGAATTGTTGGCAAGCTAAGGGCGGCTGGAGAGAGGAAATTTTAGTGAGGGATAGTCGACTTTTTGAAGGCTTCAAGAAGACAAGAAATCTGGAATTTTTTTCGTGGAAGCAATTCTGATTTGATAAGGTAACAAATCTGGAAATTTTCAACGGTTAGGAAGCTACCAAATTCTGTTTTGCAGCCGACTTTGGAAGGTTTAAAAGGAGCAGAAATCTGGAAATTTTTAAGCTACCAAATTCTGTTTTGCAGCCGACTTTGGAAGGTTTAAAAGGAGCAGAAATCTGGAAATTTTTTTAGCTACCAAATTCTGTTTTGCAGCCGACTTTGGAAGGTTTCAAAAGAGAAGGAAATCTGGAATTTTTTTGGGAACAATTCTGATTTGTTATAGCCGACTTTAGGAAGGTTTTTGGAGAGGGAATCTGGAAAAAATTTGGAAGGTTTTTGGAGAGGGAATCTGGAAAAATTTTGGTAATAATTCTGTTTGGTTAGCCGACTTTAAGGAAATTTCCAAATAAGTCCAACACCTAACTTGTTTCCAAAAATCAATTGGGCAATTAAGTAAAGCACTTGGGAACTCCATCATCGTACTTGGACTTTCTTTTTCTTTGTACATCAATTCTTTCCTCTTCCATTCCTTATTCATTACTTGAGCTTTCCATTTCTACTTTTTGTTTCCTTGTTCCTTTGATACAATTGGGAGCTATTTTGATTAAAGTTTGATTGAATTTCCTTGAGAAATTTCTGATTTCTTCAAAGGAAACAATCGATTGGCTTGAGGAGTGAATTGGTAAGAACATTAGAGTGACATAAACACTTGAGTGAAAACACAAGAGGAGTGAAACACTTAAGGGAGCGAGTGAGGACTGTTCTACTAATTTTTGTTGAGTTTTGCAGGTAATAAAAGTATGAGACAAACGAATGCTCAACTGGAGCTTCACCATCTTGTGCCTAAAGGAGTAAATACTGTGGCATTGCGTGAGATAACTGAGCAATTGGAAATCATCAAAGCTCCAAAAAATTATTGGTTTTATACACGTTGCCATATCAAGGATAAAGTTTGCAGCTTAGCCATTGATAAGGGTTGTGAAGTTAATCTCGCAAGTACTATCTTGGTTGAGAAATTGAATCTTCCAACCATTGATCATCTTCGACCTTACAAGTTGCAAAGTGATAGTGGTGATATTTGGATTACTAAGCACACACTTGTTCCTTTTTGTATTGGTCAATACGTGGCTGAGGTGTTGTGTGATGTGGTTCCCATTCAAGTGACGCATGTGCTGTTGGGCCAATGGTGGATGTTTAATCGAGAAGTCAAATATGATGGATATACTAATAAGTATTCCTTCACATTTAATGGTCGTCGTACCAGGCTTGTGTCGCTTAACTCTAAGCAACTTTGTATTGATCTAGCATACATGAAGAGTGAGCATGAGCGTTATAGTATGAAGAAAGAGCTGGAGGAGCGAATTGTGACTGAAGAGGTAAAATTCGAGGGAGTTGAAAAGGAGAAAGAGGTTGAGAATAATGAGGGGAAAAAGTCAGCTACTGAGCATGAGAAAGAGATAAAAAATTCTAAGAGTAAGCTGATTGCGAGAAAGGATGTGAGATCATATGTTTTTTCTAACGATCTTGACTCTACTTTGTTTAGTGTTTCTACTTTTATGCAGGTTAAGCAAGGAAAAATTGAGTTGATCTTGGCATGTTCTATGCCTAAATCCATTGGTGAATATCAAACTTTTCATGGAGTTTGCACCTTAAGTGTTGTCTCTCTTTGTCATCCACTGATGTTCAACGTCAACCATGAGCCTGATTTGCTTGTTGGGAGGAATAATGAAGTTTCAAAGGGAGTTTCTACACTTGAAACTTGTTATACATTTCCTTCTTATTTTGTTGGTGACAATCCTTTCCTCATTGGTCCAAATTCTGATTCCTTACAACCTGATTTTATTCCTCAATTTGAAGGTTCAGAAGCTGCCTATCTCGATCTTACTCCATTTGTGCAAGATAGGCCATACCAACAACCACTTGCAATGAATTTTGTAACTTTGCAAAATCATGTCCGGGACTTTTCTAACCTGATTGAGCATCACTATGAAGATCCTTATCTTGTGAATGTGAATGGTAAGCTATCAAGTGATTTTATACCTACAAATGCTAATCGTGTGATTTATTGTGTAGGTCCAAAGTCGACCATTCATGACACAGGACTGCTTAGAGAACTTTGGAGTGGTTGGATTCAAGCCTTGAGTTTCCCATGGCAGATTGTGAGCATTTTCAAGCTGACCAAGAGACATGTGCACCGAATTACAATAATCATGACGTATGCAAGTATCATTCATTCTAAGCGAGCCAATATGTGGAGATTTGAAGTTTCATACTGCCAATTCTTGTAGTACTATTCATTTCCAAACACGATTTGAGGACAAATCTTTTTCAAGAGGAGGGGAATGATACGAAATATGGGCCGCTTATGGGCCATGTTTTGGGCTGCAAGAGATTGAATCTTTTAGTAATAGTTAGTAGTTTATTTTCTAGATTTCTATTTTATTTGCTAGGAATAAATTCGGTCCAAGACCTCATATTGAGTTGGATCCGATTTATAGAGTCTAGGCTCACTATAACTTAAGTTGGTTAATTAGCTTTTATTGGGTTATGTTGGGCCAGCTTAAA
Source organism: Coffea arabica (assembly GCF_036785885.1). Classification (NCBI taxonomy): domain Eukaryota; kingdom Viridiplantae; phylum Streptophyta; class Magnoliopsida; order Gentianales; family Rubiaceae; genus Coffea; species Coffea arabica. Next base: position 36,526,805 of record NC_092329.1, read on the forward strand.
GCCTTCATTGGATCAATTATAAGCTGACCATTAGATAGTGGATTTGAGTAGTGGAATCGGGCCAAAGGCCTAGCCTAGCCGAGTTAGGGTTTTGTCTTGTAAGGCTATATATAGCCTAGGTTTTCATTCATTAGGGGACAGTTTCAGATTTTATAACATATTCGTGAGTTTATTCACTCTCTCTTGCTTCAAGAGAATTTCCTTTGAATACTTGAGAATCAATCTCAAGTTGTTCAACGAACTTATCAATCAAGTAGTCTCCTTGATTGTGGCGTTCTTCTATCTATACTTTTGGTTCACTAAAGTGGCTAGTCGTGGGTTAAGGAATCTCCTTAGTTCGTGGCTCGTGATTCTAGAAGGGTCAAAGTTTCGCAAATCATCCCAACTTGGTGTTCGTCTAGATCCGTCTCACATCAGCAACTCTTCACTATCAGATGGTCTACCGTGTACAGAATCATGCTTTAGATCTTGCTATTCCAGGGGGAGAAAATGCTCTTTTAATAAGAGTAGATGAGAAGAATGGAGCATCTTGCTCTCATGTTCCCAGACAGATCTCTAAGCAAATCCGAAACACCCTTTTTGGTGGTGTAGAAACTGCCAATATATGAATCGGAATTGAGGCAATCACACTCTTAATTAGAGTCAGCTTACCACCATAAGACAACAACTTGCTTTTCCATGAAAACACCCGTCTAGACACCGAATTAGAAATTTATGAGAAATAGTGTAGCTTTCCTGTTCCAATGTAAAGCGGACATCCAAGGTACTTAATGGGGAACAACTTCTCTTGGAAACCTGTAACTTGAAAAAAATGACACGCTTCTTCACAACATGAAGCTTCTAATGTACTAAAAAGCAACTCTTATGAAAATTCACCTGCTGACCACTCCAAGGAGTACTATTAAAAATCGTTACATAATCTGCATAAGTTAGATGAGAAATAATAGGACAACCTCCAAAAACTTTAAAAGGAGCAAAACCCCAAACTTCTAGTAGTGCATTAAGCGAGCCAGACAATACCTCTATCCCCACAATGAACAATGCTGGCGAGATAGGGTCCCCTTGACACAACCCCCTTGAGGATTTGAAGAACCCTTGAGACCACCCATTAATAATCACTGAAAATCACACATTAGACACTAACCTCCGCATCATATCAATCCATCTCTATCAAAAACCAAATCGACGCAAAACCTGCATAAAAAAAGCCCACGAGACCCTGTGAGAACCCTAAAATCTTCATATTTTTTTCAGCCTTTTGTTTATTTTCACTTCCGTTGTTTTATTTAAGTGAAACGTTGCTATCCATGTTTCTAAGGAAGTTTTCAATATAAATGTGAGTGTGTGGTTGTGCATATTAAGTGTATTTGCGTGAGATTATAGATATATATATTCGTTGGAAGAACAAATGAACGGCGTGTGAGTTTGGAAAAGAAAAATTTTGCGAAAAAATGAAAGGGTCAAATTCGGCCGAAAATCCGGCCATTTCTTGGCCGGATTGTTGGCCGGATTGCTTGAGGGTTTTGAAAAAAAATTGATTTCGTCGCTGGCCTGAATCCGGCCAGGAATCCGGCTAGATTCCAGCCGGATTGTGACGTGGCACGGTGGCCATCAACTTTGACCGCCTATTTCCTTCCCTTTTTATACTGTTTTTGGGCCCAAAATATCTTCATTTGCTCCCTTGCTCAGCCGTGTGCCTTGGAGAGAAGAGAGAAAAGTCCTTATTTTCTAACTTCAATTTCTACTTAAATCTTGAGATTTCACCGTTGGATTTTCAAACTACTCCGTACAAGTGCTAGCTAAGGAGGGTTAAAGGTGATAGTGGAGTTGTTTTTGGAAGGGAAGCTTTAAGTTCCTACCTTTCTTGAGTTATAAGGTGAGTTGCAAAGAAAGATTCCTTGTTGTTTTGATAATGGTATAATAGTGCTTCATAGTGGTTAAATATGCTATATTGTGGATGATTTCATGGTTTTAAGTCAAGTTGGTCCAATTTCTGATTTATTGGGCATTTTTCTGATTTTATATGATAGCCATGGATTGGTCTTGGATTGATGGATTAAAATGGTGTTAAATGGAAACTTTATACGTTAATTGCGGTTGTTTGCAGAAAATTGCCGCTTGTGGGGATAAATTCCGGTTCTAAGGTTTCGATTTGGGGGTTTTCTAATGGTTGGCTTTTGAGCTTCTAATTGGCTTTGATTGAAGGGTATTGTGGCCTAATTGGACGTGTTTTATTGTTTATAAACCGAATGTGTGATGGTGTTTAATTCTTGTAAGATTGGGTATTTTATTGTAGGGAGAAAGTGAAGTATTTAGGGGGAAATGCCGTCCGTTTATTTTCTTGTAATGTGAGTAGGTTAAAGTGGTTTTGAAATGTGTTTTGTGTCAAGTTGGGCTTATTTCATGGAAAACTACTTTGTGCTCTCGAAGGGTGTTCGAGAAGCTATTTCCATTTGAACTCATATATTTCCGCTTGGTGAATATCATGACCGTTTTACCATTTTAAAACATGATGCCTCTTCAATTTGAAATTCCAAATGTTTACTTACTCCTTCCCAAAATAAAGAGGTATGAATTAGGGTTTTCTCGACCACAAGAAAACTACTTTCAAGTAAGGTATTTTGTCCTTCTTTTCACATGGGTTTTCATCCAGACATTTAGTCTATAATATCTACTTGAATATGAGTTGATTTTGAACCACATAAACGATTCCGAAAATAATATTTTTTAGCCTATCTAGTTGGATTCCGACTTATCTTTGGTCCAAGTGTTTTCTGTTGGAAATTTTATAACCCTTTTGAGTTTGGTTTTGTGTTTGGTTTATGAAACCCTAGTTATTTCCGTCCTCCTATCCAAATACCCTCTTTCCACTAGAGAGTCGTCTTTATACATTTTACTCGTCATTTGTCGGGTTTTAATTGTTTGTTAGATAAACTGTAATATTCTTTCTCGTTTAATCTTAGGTTTCATCAGTGACCGAGGGTAATATCCGGGAGGATATTTTGGACGTTGTTTTGCGTAAATAGGTGACTGTTCCTTGTTTGTTATATTTTCCTTGACTTCATGGCTTGTTGTTATCGTTTGATAATGTGTTAAGTGCTTTCAATGATTTCTAAAACGAGTTTTCTAGGCGAGTGTGTACTTTATCGCACTCGACCTAAATGAATGTGAAATTTTTCAATGATTCAATGATTGAAACGTTACTTGTGCATGGATGTAAGCCTTTTGACTGAACTGGGCCCTGTCCTTCGTTACCGATCGACTCGAGCCAGAAGCGGACTCGGTCGGGCGATATAGTGACCTTGGGTGAACGTTTGGTATACTCGAGTATTACCTTGTTGTCGGGTGGAGCCTGGCCAACGTCCAGGAGGTGGTGAATGAATGAATGTCAATGCAAATGAAGGGTTTTACTTACAAAAATGCGTTTTCAAATGATTGGAGGAATAAGGGAATGACAGGAGAATGAATGGCGAACGAATGAATGGCTCCCTGTGGGCCCGTATCCTTTTAATGAGTGTGTTATTATCGCTTTCTGTTGTAAATGTTTCTTGAATTATTAGTTATCTATGGTTGATGCATTGACTTTATTGTTTGGTTATGTGTTCGGAACCTCACTGAGCTTTTAGCTCATCACTTTAATTTGTTTTCCTTAATAGGGAAAGGCGGGCAAGGACAAGAGCTCGGTATGGACTAGCCTAGTCTAGTTCTTTGATTTTGTAATGGTTCTCGCCCTAGTGATTGGCACGGGCTGAATGTATGAAAAATTGAGAACCTTTGTATATTCGATGTTTGTACTTCCTTTTGAGATAGCAATGTATATAAGTTTCGCTTTAAGTTTTGGATTTTTGTTATATGAATTCTTGTGGTTTTATTCCGTTTTTGCTTGAGGTACGACTGAATCCCGACGAGAGCTGTGCAGACGGTCCGCCGAGCCCTTTGGTTCACCTTAGGGTAAGGTAGGGCTGTCACAGACCCTCCCCTATTCGCCTTGGGCCAATAAGAAATTATTAGATATTTGTCGACCTTGAACAAAACCACTTTGGTTATTCGAAATAATTATCGGTAGAATCTTCGCCAATCTCTTAGCCAACAATTTAGAAATAATCTTATTAACGAAGGTACAAAGACTGATAGGTCGAAACTGTGAAAAATCTTGGGGAGAACAAACTTTGGGAATCAACACAATAGACGTCGCTGTTATGCTCTTCAGCAGCTCTACTCCACAAAAGAAACTACACATATCATCATAAACATCGTTGGCAACAGCCTCCTAAGTAAAAGTAAAAAACCTCCCTGAGTACCCATCTGAGTCAACAGCACAATCATCATCCATCGAAAAAGCAAGATCTTTAACCTCCTCCAGAGAAGGGTTATGCTCCAACTCAACATTATCCTTGTGACGACTGGAAAATTCACTCATATTTTCTTAATATTCCCACTTATTTTGATTAAATTACTTTATAATATCTTTACTATTCATTTACTCCCTCAATAGTTGTAATCAATAATAGAATTAAGAGTTTGCCCTTAGTTTTATAGTTAGGGTAAATTAGAGTTTTAGCGTATTTTGATAGTGTGATTAATTGTGGAGGTGTGTGTACTAAATTTGGTGGTTAAAAATAAGTTTTAGATATGAGGAAGTGTGTGATTGGAGGTGATAATAATAAGTTAGTTAATCACAAGCTAAAACGCAAGTACGAGAGAGTTAAGGAAAATAGGCGTGAACCGACGTGTACCATTTGCTACCGATTGAGTACACTACTTGACCAATACTTTCTTACCCTAATCGTCTTGTTTTTATTTCATTTAATTTTCCCTAAATTACCCTTAAGTCAGCCACCATTTTTGACCAAAGGAAAGGAAAGAAAAAAAGAAGGGAAATCTTGGCTTGACAAGTGTCCAGGATCCAAGCAACCTTTGACCTAAAACATTTCCTTCCTTCGTATCTTGCATTTGAGCTAAATTTCCTTCATTCTTTCTTGCTTGGTGGCCGAAATTAAGAGAGGAAAAAAAGAGAGAAAAACAACTTCAACTCCAACCTTGATTCTTCCTTGTTGAGTTGAAATCACACAAACCAAACCGATTAAACTTACCTTTTGGTGCTTAAGAAGCTAGGAGTGGTGGAAATCTTAAGGGAAAGTTCTTGGTTCTTCACTTAGCAACAAGTATTGGAAGGTATAAGTTCCTTTTCTCTTGCATAATCTTGCTAAGTTTGGTATAGAAGCTTTTAATCTTGGCTTGCTATGGTTAATTTTCTAGTTTTTGATGGTATAGTGGAATTTTCAGCTAGGGTTTGTATGGTCTAGCTTCGATTATTGATATTTAGCTAGCAAATGTTGTTATTGAGATTGGACATGGAATTTGTGAGATGATTAGTGGCTTGGTTGTGATTTTTAGCCTTAATAATTGAATTTCCAGCATTTTTAGTTCTGCCCTGTTTTTGGAATCAACTTGGGCTGCAAATTTCTCCATGTTTTAGACTGAATCAACTTTTGGACAAAACATAAAAGTCATAGGGATTTGAGTTAACTTTCCACCTACAAAATTTTAGATCACTTGGATCATTTTAGCTTATGTTTTGGCTAGAGCACTCTTGATTGCGCAAAAACTCTAATTTTCCTAACCTGTTTTTCATGTGTTTCTGACTATCCATTTTTGAGCCTGAAAATGCAAGAAATGGGTGTCAATATCTTCATAGGAAATGTAGGTCAATGGGGTCAATGTTTTAGCTTCAAAACTCCATATAATTTACCTCAATCCGATATACCTAGCTACAGTTATGACCAAAACCCCGAAGGATGACAAATCTGCCATTTATAAGTTTTTCTTTAAACTGGTTTCCAACTTTGGTCCGTGGTGATACGTTTATTAGTTGGTTTGTTTAGTTGGTTTTGAGGCCTTGAATAGATGTATGTTGTGGGTTATCACTTGTGATTGGATTGGAGGTTTGTTGGCTAGTGAATCCATGTTGTACTTGGATGGAAAAATAGATAAATACAAGGCCATGCTACCCCAATTTTCGCTCAAGGGTTAGGCAAGTAAACTTGAGACGTGAGCGACAACTCGAGGTTGAAGCGAACTTCGATTGTTTATGGTATTCGAGTTTTCTTTAGTAAGAGATGCATAAGTTGAAATTTTGTCAAAACTCGTACCCCTTTTTAAAGTGAAAGTAGCGACCCTTGAAAATACGATTTTCTCAATTTTTCATACCAAGTGTGACTTCCAAAGTATAAATCACTTCTTTATTGAAACTAAAAGAGCGAACATGAATTTTCCAGAGTTTGAGAAGCCAAATGACTACTACTTAAACAAGTTTCATTTACTTGATTTTCTTGAAGCAAAACTCCTATGTTTCGAACCCTAGTGGATTTTAAACTCTTAAATGATATTTTATCGTAGATTTAGACTCCAACGAAGGAGTTGTACCTGAGCATGATTTTGATAAGCACTAAGTCTTTGGTGTGTGCTTCCAAATACATGATTGAACTTGATATTTGATTTAAATTCTTTACCAACATGATTGGATAAGATTTGCTTGGTTTGGTCAGGCAAGAGTGTACTTTATCGCACTTGCCCTAATGTGATATATATTTGTTTATTTGTTACAATTGACTTGTTATAATTGTGTATGATACTGCGCGCACACTCTCTGGAATTTCAGAAATCCTGTATCTAGTCACTCGAGTCGAGCCGGCAAGGGTTTGGTCGATTAGGTAACGAACCCTAGGTCTCTTGTTTTGTCGAGTGGAGTGTTATCTCCTCGACTAATTGGCATGCTCGAGTATTACCACATGTGTTTATCTTGTCGTTCGAGCCCGGTAAGGGGGTTGATTAGTGGACGAAGATTGAAGTTAAAGTGGTGTACTATTATTGGATTGGTTACTTTACTTGAAAGTTAACGAAGTGTCAACTACTACTTGATCAAGCTATGATGAAGCAACGGGAATTTGGCTCTTGAGAGCCACTGTATCCTTATACTTTGAAATAATGATTACTTGTCGTGTTATTGTTTTTTTTTTTATGAATTTTTACACTTACTCATTTTAAGAGTTCAAGTTTTACATATGGCATATGGCCAACTCGCTACTTGGGTTTCCATGAAGTTTTGGAACCTCACTGAATTTAACTCACTCTATTCCGTTAAATTTGTTTTCCTTACAGGGGGTACGAGTAAGGGCGTGAGACTGGTACAGGCTAGCATAGTTAAGTTTTTGAATTTTTGTGATTGTACTCGCGCTAGTGCTCGGTTAGGGTTGAATGTATCTGGACTTCATATCTTTTGTTATATTTGGTACTGTACGAATGTTTGGAATAGAGATGAATGTACATGTACATTCCAAACTTGTGAACTGTTATTCCATTTACGCTTGAGGTTGTGAATTATTTTATGTGAAATAAATGAACGAGTCCTGGCGAGAGTTGGGCAAGCGGTCCGCTAAACCTTGGAGTACGCCCTAGAGGGAAGTGAGGTCGTCACAGGTGGTATCAGAGCCTAGATTTGAATTGGTCTAGGTAGATTGAGCGATTTATACCTGATATAGCTTGGTTATGATTGCCTAAGTGTGAAACCCTAGCGAATAGGGTGCTTAGCCCAGCTTTGTTTATCTAAATGGCTTATTCTTGTGAAGTTACTTGTAATATAGGCTGTGGAGGGTAATGGTGTGAGTGGGAGTGCCGAGCCATCTCGGCTAGTACCTACCTGCCAGGAGCACCTTGAGGGACTGTATGTTGCGTACTTACCTATCAGGAGTATTCCGATGGGGCCTTAGTTGAGGAGGTGGTGCAGAACTTGGCCATGGAGGGTCAAGGGAACGCGGTCCTTAGTGATCCGGAGGAGGATCCTGAGGAGGACCCTGAGAAGGAGCCAGCTGCACCCAAGGAGAAGGCCGAGTCGGTCGGGTCGGCGACCAACTAGACCCCCAGTCCAGGGTTTTGAGGGACTGCGTGAGATAGTTAGAGGCATAGTGGGGGTGACACGTCATCTTTTGTTTTTGATATTGACGTGTTGAGGTTGATGTCTATAGTGCTTGCTTTTTGTTTTATGTCCCTTGGCTGTTATAAGTTTTTGACTTTGTTAGGTTGGTATGTACAGTACTTTCTAACTTGTTATGTGACTTATTTTGCTATGTATATAAAAGAAATGTTTATTGGAAAGGTGTTTTATTGCCATTACCTTGTTCTATTGCGCATTCTAGCTACTTTAGTTTGCTACTATAGTTTGCTTATACCTATATAGTTTGTTGTTCAAAAGCAGCATGAAAGGTAGGAGAAGTCAAGGGCGTGAAACTAGCCGAAGACACGGTTCTAGCCGTGGCCGTGGGACTAGACAGGCACAAGAACCAATACAAGAACCGAGAGAGGAGAGAGGTGAAACAGTTGAGCCACATCCTGGACCCCAAGCTGAAGAGGGGATCAGGTGGTAACGGCAATTCAGCAAATGACCAAATTCTTGCTCGACTGGCAGAGCACTAGGGTCAAGCCCCTGTTAATCAACATTGAGACCTTAAAATAGGGCAAGATATGGCCCTAGAGAAATTTCAAAAGCTTACTCATCCTAAGTTTCTTGGAGAACCGGACCTTGGGTAGCTGAGAGGTGGTTAAAGACGATGATCAATATTTTCGCTGCCTTAAACTATACGGAGGATAGGCAAGTGAATTTTACTGTATTTCAATTTGAGGGACCAGCTAGAGCCTGGTGGGACGTAGTTAGGGCAAAGTGGGAGAGAGAAGGGACAACATGGACATGGTTGAATTTTGTACGGGAGTTTAATGAGAAGTATTTGCCACCGATAGTCCAGGAGAAGGGGGAGGATGATTTTATTAAGCTCCGTCAAGGAACCCTCAGTGTCTCTGAGTATGAGACTCAATTCACTAAACTATCTAAGTTTGCTCCCGAATTGATAGCTACGGAGCAAAGGAGGGTAAGGAGATTTGTACAGGGACTCAATGTGGAAATACAAGAGGCCTTGGCGGCGGCATAAATTGATGTGTGCACGGATCTTGGCCCACGCAATGACCCAGTTCGAGTACCATTGGGCCCAATCACACGTGCACGGGCTAAGTAATTCAAGAAATCACTCCAAGCCCTTGTGCGGAATGTTCAAGACCAACAAGGAGTTCATCAAGACATTGAAGGCTTGGAAGGTGATAACCCAGTTGTCTACACGATGATCCAAGCCCGTGAAGAGAGCCCGTGAAGTGCCAAATGGGCCATGGCCGATTAGGCCTTAGTGTTAGGAGTCTTAAGTTTAGATTAGTCCTTTTGTTAGCCATGGATTCGGCCCACCTTTGTCTAAGGATGGCCGAACCATTAGGCCCTTTTTTATTGAGTCCATGGATCGGCCCACCTTGTCCAAGGAGTGGCCAACCATCTAGCTTTTCGATATTAGGGTTTCGGATATAGGGTTTCATTAGTTTTGCCTATATAAAGGCTTGCTTTATAAGCATTAGGGAGACTCGATTGATTAATCAAATTGTTCCTTTCGATTTTTTTATTGTGAGAATTCGTTCCTTTACTTGCTTTGACAAGGGTGTTTGAGCAATCTCGCGTAGGTCCTTGATTGTTCTATCGACCTATCCATTAGAGTAGTCACCTCTATTGGAGTCGTCGTTCTACCACCTTCTACCAATTCGTGTCGTCTGTGTTGGTTTTAGGTTCCGCAACCCAAGCGTTGGACAATCTCGTTAGATCCTTGGGCAACGTGCTACGCGTCTCAAAACGTGTTAATCAAAGAGCATATCAGTGGGCTTTAGAGCTATATCCTTGTTTTTCATAGTTGTGTCATTAGGGTTTGTGTTATTTCCGTTGCATTATTCCAAAAAAAAAAAAATTCTGTCCGCGCTTTGTTCCTTTGTTTCCGTGTCAAAGCTGGTTCCTTTATGTTAAAATTCTGACCGTAGTCTTGATCACTCGTTGCATTATCAAATTCTGGTCGTAAGTGTGTTCCATTCTGTCCAAGTTGCGTCTTGTAGCGCGTCTTCAATTTCTGACCATAGTACCTTGAAAATCAAGTTTAGTGTTCCGTCGTTTGCATCACTTTCTGTCCAAAGTTGCTGTCTGTGGTTGTGTGCACTCGTGGCGTCCAAAAAATTCTGGTTCGAATATGCAAATCTATCTTGCTAGTTAGTAGTCACTTGAGCAACAAGAAAACCCACTTGGGCGGCTGCTAGGGTTTCCTTCTTCGCTAGAGTTCGCTATGCTCAAATCTGTCCAAGTTGATTGTTGAGTCATCCAAGTTGTTTTTCTTAATTTTCTAATCTGATTTTTGGATTAAACTTGTTGGTGTTGTGAATCTTAAGAGAATCTACAAGGTTTTAGGGGTTTCTTGAAGTTCAAGACTACTACTTTGAAGTTCTTGAAATTCTTGAAAGTATCTTGCTAGTTCTTAAGGGATTTTGGTTGTGCATTGGTGCGAGTTGAGGGGCTGACCAAATTTCTGGAATTTCTTGCTTTTGGGCAAGTACTTGTTGTTGCATTAAGTAAAAAAAAAAAACAGAAATGGAAACAAAGAAAAAGAGAGGGAATCCGATTGGCAAGAACCAAGAAAAACAAGAAGGAAACCGCATTTTTGTTGCCTAAATCAGTTTGAATACATCTTGTTTCTACCCAAAGCCAGAAAATTGAACAAGGAAAAACAATTAAAAGTTTTGATCTACCACTTCTTGAAGTTCTTGAACTACTCTTCTTTCTTGGGAATTTGACTAACCTTTCTCTTGAACATCTTCTTGTACGTTCTAGCATCGGTGAAGGGTTTTCTTGACTTGGGAATAAATTTCTTGGAACAAACTTGAGTAACCCGTTGGGGGGGAGCTTGAGTAGGGCTGTTTGCACCTTCTTGATGAGACTCCATTGCCTAGCCCAATAGCCGAATCTGCAGGGAGAGTAAATCCGAAACTGATTTGGAAGAGTGTGTGTGTGTCGGTCTTCATTGGGGGAAGTTTTAATAGAGTCCCAACCGACCTTGGCGAAAGAGTTTGGAAGGAGAAAAGCTGAAATTTCGGTTGGAGGAGGTAGAAACCAAATCTGATTTGCAAGTCTTCTTGGATTAGAATTTGGAAGTTTCTAAAAGTTGTTCAAGAAGGGTTTCAAAAAAGTTTCCAAAACCAACTTGTTTTCCAAATCAATTTAGGAAACTAAGTAAAACACTTGGATAACTCCTTTGTTTTCCGCTTGGCTACTCTCCTATATTCTCTTCTCTGTTTTAGGAAACCACTCCTACTTTTTAGGAAGCTAGGGCTTCTTTCTCTCATTAGCAGTTCTCCACTTCCTGTTCGCCACCTTACCTCTTACCAAATTCAGCCATTCCATTTCATTCCTTTACCCACATTTGTGTCTTACATTCTTGATCACTCTTGTGGAAAAGTTGGTGACATTTATTGGACTTGTGCGGCATTTCTCAACTACCTAATCCAACAGGTAAAGGTATTTGGTAAGATCATTAGAGTGTTTTAGTGACAAATACGAGAGTTGAGTGACACACGAGTGACACGTAAGCTTGTGAGTCGTGAGGAATCTCCTTTTCTTTGCTAACTATTTTTGCAGGTCACGTAATCATGCCTAGGGGAGTTGCCTCTTACTCATACAATCAAGAATTCTTGGAGAATGAGCCTCTCAAGAGGAGAGGTTCCAAGCGGCCTACTCCCAAGCATAGTTCCATGGAATCTAGTTCACAACGTGAGTTTCGTTCACTCCAGGAGGACATGGAACGTTACCGTGCTTCGTGTATATATGAAAGGTATAAACGAGATTGTGATGAGTATGCGAAGGAGCAAAGAAGTTTGTGTCGAGCATCTAAATCGAGGTCAACCTCAAGCAAACGACATTCATCTAAGAAGTGTCTTGACAATCAAGACAAGGTCTCGAATTGAGTCAAAGCTTCGTGAATCAAAGGCTGAATTTTGACGTCGGACTAAGCCATTGATTGATTCCATGATGGAAAGACTTAGCCAAGTGCTGGATTCACACTTGGAGCAACTTAATCATGTGTCAACCGGAGCTAATAAGGGAAAATTTCATTCTGGTTCCTCGTTGATTGAAGAGCCAAATATGAATGAGTTGCAACCGAGCCATGAACATGAGCTAGACAATGAAAATCAAACCTCATGTACAATGAGTGAGCAATGGTCCGAGAAGAATGGAGTGGGAAAAGGCAAGACCAATTTGGCCGTAGTGAAGAGTAAAGAGAAGGAGTTGACCGTGTTTACAAAGGCTGAAAGTGTGAAAATTTTGTTTGCTAACACCCTAACATGTGTTTTGTTTAGTATCTCTTCTTTTGTGCAGATTACACAAAGTCAAGTAAAGCTGGTCATGGCATGTTCCATTCCAAAGTCACTTGGACACTTTACGAGTTTCCATGGAGTTTGTCTTCTAGGAACTAAATCTCTTTGGTATCAATTCATGGAACAACGTCCATTCAAACCTGTCCGAGCCATTGGAGGATTCATTCGAGCTCATCTTAAAAGGGAAATTCCAGATTCTACTTCTTGTTCTCTAACTATGGTTCATTCATCACCTTTGCCTCATGTTGAGCATATTACTAGCACTAACCCTTATTACTCTTATGTAGGTGTTGATGAGAAGTGTAAAGGACTAGGATTGGAATTTCAAGTTGAATCAATTGGTGGAACGAATATCGAAGTGTCAAAGGGAGTTTTCTCATTTAAATCTTGTTCTACACCTTCTTACCATCTAGCTAATAATGTCCCATTAGTCCTTTACCCGATTTCTGAATTGTTTCAAGTTGAAGGTTATTTTGTTTTTGTAGGTTGTAACGCTGTCCAAAATTTTTCAACTATGGTTAAAGACTTGCAACCCGATTTCGTGCTTATTCCTGCCAAAAGTGGTGCACGTTCGTGCTTCTTCACATGTCCAAAAGCTGGTTACCACGAGCTTACTTCACCAACTCCAACTTGCGCACATTCATGCGATTCGAATGGAGTGCGTTTCACTTCATTGCTACCACTTATGTCGGGTGATACCCACAAATGTGTCAATCAAGATCCGAATGTTGGTCTTGCATCACTGGTTCTGCTTCTAGGGAAGTGCAACCCAATTAGTTCAATGTTCTATCTCCAGATAGGCAAGTTGTGCCAAATCAGGAAAGAATCATACCACCTTGAACAACCCGATTCGGAATTTCTCTTGCTCCATGAGCATCATTATGAAGATCCTTATCTTGTGCATGAGAATGGTAAGCTGTTGCACAATTGTATGCCTATGACCACTAATTATGAGATTTATTGTGTAGGTGACAATATGACAATCCATGGCCGAAGGCTGATTAGAGAGCTTTGGATTGCTACCTGGAAGTTTCGCGAGCCTTACACAAGCTCTTTCCTATCTTGGCGCATGTCCTTATTTGAGAGCCTCATGAAGCTAACCAAACGGCATTTAACTTGGCTCGTGACCTTTCATTTGTTCCCAACATGGCTGCCCTCCAAACGCACTGTCGATTTGAGTTGTCATACTACTAACTCTTGTTAGTATCTTTCAACCCCATCTAGATTTGAGGACAAATCCTTCTCAAGAGGAGGGGACTGATGTGTGCATGGACCTTGATCCATGCAATGACCCAGTTCGAGTACTATTTGGCCCAGTCACACGTGCACGGGTTAAGCAATTCAAGAAATCACTCCAAGCCCTTGTGCGGAATGTTCAAGACCAACAAGGAGTTCATCGAGACATTGAAAGCTTGGAAGGTGATAACCCAGTTGTCTACACGATGATCCAAGCCCGTGAAGAGCCAAGTGGGCCATGGCCGATTAGGCCTTAATGTTAGGAGTCTTAAGTTTAGTTAGTCCTTTTGTTAGCCATGGATTCGACCCACCTTTGTCTAAGGATGGCCGAACTACTAGGCCCTTTTTTATTGAGTCCATGGATCGGTCCACCTTGTCCAAGGAGTGGCCGTCTATCTAGCTTTTCAATATTAGGGTTTCATTAGTTTTGCCTATATAAAGGCTTGTTTTGTAAGCATTAGGGAGACTCGATTGATTAATCAAATTGTTCCTTTCGATTTTCTTACTGTGAGAATTTCGCTCCTTTACTTGCTTTGGCAAGGGTGTTTGAGCAATCTCGCATAGGTTCTTGATTGTTCTACTGACCTATCCATTAGAGTAGTTACCTCTGTTGGAGTCGTCATTCTTCCACCTTCTACCAATTCGTGTCATCCGTGTTGGTTTTAGGTTCCGCAACCCAAGCGTTGGATAACCTCGCTAGATCCTTGGGCAACGTGCTACGTGTCTCGAAACGTGTTGATCAAGGAGCGTATCATAAATTAATACGGTTACGGAGGTTTTGGAGAAAGCCCAGAGAATAGAAATTGCCAGTGCACAAGTAAGGGCTTTTCATGCAAAACGGAGGGGTACGCCTGCTACAAGGTGATCTAGGTATGCCACCCTCTAAGGTGAGTCGAGGAACTGGTGGTGTACGAATTTCGAGGACACCTAAGGAAGTTACTCCGAGAGATACCTCACAAGTAGATCAAACCTCAACCCCTCACTTATCTTGTGGATATTGTGGGAAGACCAATAATACTGAGGATAATTGTTGGCGAAAGGCACAAAAATGTTTATGGCATGGTAGTGTTGAGCACCAGCTTGCAACCTACCCCCGCTGGTCAAACCTAAACTTTAAACCCGTAAATGTAGGAGGAAATAAACCCAGAGTGCCTGCCAGAGTACATACTTTAAACCGCCAGCCAGTGCTTAGCTCGTCTACAGTGGTAGAACATACAATTCGTGTTTTTCATTGTTTGGCTAAATTTCGACTATGGTGAGACTTGGGAGTTAGAAACAGACATGCAAGAAAAATGCCCTGAGTTATTTATGAATAAATGTATGAATCGAGGTTGAAATTCTTTTAAGCGGGATAGAGTGTGATGACTAGAAAATTCACTCGTATTTTCTTAAAATTCTCACTTATTTTGATTAAATTACTTTATAATACCTTTACTACTCATTTACTCCCTCAATAGTTGTAATCAATAATAGAATTAAGAGTTTTGCCCTTAGTATTATAGTTAGGGTAAATTAGGGTTTTCGCATATTTTGGTAGTGTGATTAATTGTGGAGGTGTGTGTACTAAATTTGGTAGTTAAGAGTGAGTTTTAGATAAGAGAAAGTGTGTGATTAGAGGTGATAATAATAAGTTAGTGAATCACAAGTTAAAACACAAGTACGAGAGAGTTAAGGAAAATAGACTTGAACCGACGTGCACCGTTTGTTACCAATTGAGTACACCACTTGGCCAATACTTTCTTACCCTAATTTTCTTGTTTTTATTTCATTTAATTTCCCCTAAATTACCCTTAAGTCAGCCACCATTTTTTACCAAAGGAAAGGAAAGAAAAGAAAAAAAAAAAGAAGGGAAATCTTGGCTTGACAAGTGTCAAGGATCCAAGCAACCTTTGACCTAAAACATTTCCTTCCTTCTTATCTTGCATTGGAGCTAAATTTCCTTCATTCTTTCTTGCTTGGTGGCCAAAACTAAGAGAGGAAAAAAATTGAAAAAAACAACTTCAACTCTAACCTCGATTCTTCCTTGTTGACTTGAAATCACACAAACCAAATCGATTAAACTTACCTCTTGGTACTTAAGAAGCTAGGAGTGGTGGAAATTTTGAGGGAAAGTGCTTGGTTCTTCACTTAGCAACAAGTATTGGAAGGTATAAGGCTACAACTTCCTTTCCCTTGCTTAACCTTGCTAAGTTTGGTATAGGAGCTTTTAATCTTGGTTTGCTAAGGTTAATTTTCTAGTTTTTGATGGTGTATGTGACAGCCCCACCTCCCCCTAAGGCGAACCAAAGAGTTCGGCGGATCGCCTGTCCAGCTCTCACCGGGACTCAGTCGTTCACTTCAATCAATCCGGAATACAACCACAAGAATTCATATAGCAAAAATCGAAAACTTAAAGCGAAACTTATATACATTGCTATCTCAAAAGGAAGTACAAACATCGAATATACAAAGGTTCTCAATTCACCAAGCAACCAGCCCGTGCCAAGCACTAGGGCGAGAACCATTACAAAACCAAAGAACTAGACCAAGCTAGACTATACAGAGCTCTCGTCCTTGCTCGCCCTCCCCTATTAAGGAAAACAAAACTAAAGGGGTGAGCTAAAAGCTCAGTGAGATTCTATACACAATAACAAGTAATTAAACAAGGACATTAATAATGCAATAACAAATAATCCTGAAAACATGTCCAATAAAAAGCAATGATAATACATTCATTAAAAGGATACAGGCTCACAAGGAGCAATTTGTTCGTTCGTTCCCCATTCATTCCCTTATTCCTCCAATTATTTAAAAAATGCATTTTTGTAAGTAAAAACCCTCATTTTTTACGTTCATTTGTTCATTCTCATTCACCTCCTCCTGGACGTTGGCCAGGCTTTTCACCGCCATCCGGATGTTTCCACCTGACAACAAGGTAATACTCGAGTATACCAAACGTTCACCCAGGTCACCAAATCGCCCGACCGAGTCCGCTTCTGGCTTGAGTCGATCAGTAACAAGGGCAAGGGCCCAGTTCAGCCAAAAGCTTACAATCATGCGCAACTAGTATTTCAACATTTAATCACTGAAAATTTCATATTTATTTAGGTCGAGTGCGATAAAGTACACACTCACCTAGCAAAAGTTCATTTTAGAAATCATAGAAAACAATTAACATTTAATCAAATATTCACACATAATCACATAGTCACAACAATCCACATAGTCATAGAAACAAAACGTATATAGAACACTCACCTATTTAAGCAAAATAATGTCCAAAGTATCCTCCCGGATAATACTCTCAATCACCAAGGAACCCTAATAATAGCCAAGAGAAAATATTACAGTTAAACCCCTCCAAAGTTTAAGTGAACCAAAGAAAATCCGAATAACTACTAGTACAAAGTATAAGTATAGTTTTGGAAGTGAAAAGAGTACATTTAAACCAAAGGCTATGAGTAAAATATTTGTAAAACTTATGCTTGCTCGTAAAACTTTGAAATCTCCATTTAAGTCGAAGTGACAAAGAAAACGTACTTCGAGCAGTCATTATTTTATTTCTCAAGGGTATAAGTTCGGTCAAGTCCTTACTTATATACCTCGGTAAAAGAAGATGCAAATATCCTAGATGGTTCAAGTAATATTCACTCTTAACCCTTACTCAAGTTGCAAGTATAGTTCTCTAGTTCTCGAGCGTAAATTTGGGCAGCATGCCCTTTGTATTTTCCTATTTCCAGCCATTTATGGCTTCATTATTTTCCTCAGCCAATCCCAAAGAAATACACAATATAAATTCATCACAATAGTGTAACGACCCCACCTCCCCCTAAGGCGAACCAGAGGGTTCGGCGGACCGCCTGCCCAGCTCTCGCCGGGACTCAGTCGCTCACTACAGTGCTCAACCCAATTACAATATAAATCTCAAGTATACATCAAATGGTCCACAAATACACATCCGTCTCCAATAATTACATGTCACAAATGCAGCGGAAAAGATTAGGGTTTTTACGGGTTCTCAAACTCTTTTTTTTTCGGGGCGTCACAATCTCCCCTCCTTAAAAGAATGTCGTCCTCGACATTCCACTTGTACTAATCAGGTCGAGATATCCCGCAAGAATCACTAATATTTCAAGCCAAGCCCACAGTCCGGCATCCTAAACTTCAAGCCTAGGATACACTACAGAGATCTGAAGCCTAAGCTCTGATACCACTTGTAACGACCCCACCTCCCCCTAAGGCGAACCAGAAGGTTCGGCGGACCGCCTGCACAGCTCTCGCCGGGACTCAGTCGCTCACTACAGTGCTCAACCCAATTACAATATAAATCTCAAGTATACATCAAATGGTCCACAAATACACATCCGTCTCCAATAATTACATGTCACAAATGCAGCGGAAAAGATTAGGGTTTTTACGGGTTCTCAAACTCTTTTTTTTTCGGGGCGTCACAAATAGCCATTCAATAGGCTTAAAGTCATATGAGTACAAAATCAAGTTAACAACATGTGCAGAAATGACATTTAACAAAAGACAGATTTGACATGTTTTTGCGTAACGGTCACAACCAAAGCTATGCTTATCGAATTGGGATGAAACTTATATCGTTTCGAAGCTAACACAAAGGCCTACAATTCTCATAAGATCACTTAGTCAAATTCCAGTGTAACCCAGTCAATTTCCCCAATCACATAATCAAATTCCAACTAACTGGTCAGTTAACTGTACTACCTTCAAATGGCTATATCTCAAGCTACCAAAGTCCGTTTAAGGTGTTCTTGGAGGCATTGAAAAGCTAAGACATAGTACTTTTCATGTTTTATCAAATGGCTAAATCAGCACGGATCGTAGTGAATAGACACGGTCAATTGGATGAACTGTCTAAAATGGATCACTGGAAGCATCCTAGGGCAGCGAGGGTATTTTGGTCTTTTCACAGGCTACATTACTCCAATTGAGCTGAAATTTTGTAAGCAACTATAAAATATTATTCTCTACAACTTTCATGTTTTGTGCCAAGCCTAATTCGGCCTCTAACATAGAGCACTGAAATCGGACAGAATTGAAGCATACAATTCCAGAAATCTGGAATTTTGGGATTTCAAGGGCAATCTCTTCATTTTCTTGATTCAATCACTACCACAACCTCTTATACAAGCCTATATACATCATATACCACTCCTACAACAAGTATAAGAAGGAAATCAGTCAAACCCTAGCTTATATACATCACCCCAAAATCATCACAACAACTTGTATAGCTACTAATCTAACCAAAACATGAGTTATATAACATCTTAAACAAAAATAAAAGAACCAAAACCATGGGTCGGACCTTATACCTCAAAAAAAGGGCTTGCAAGAGTAATACTTCACCTCCTCTTGAAATTTTTGGTTCCCTTAGCTTCCCAAGTTCACAACTCACAAGTTAATCGGTTTAGAATCTTGTTTCTTTCACTCAAATGGTGCAAATCAAGATGGATCGAAGGTTTTTCTTTCTTGCTCTCTCTCTCTCTCTCTCTCTTGCTCGACCAAAACAGAAAGAAATGAAGGAAAATAAGCTGAAATGAAGGATAAAAGAACAAGGAAAAAAATTTAATCAAAGGGCCATAGGGTGGTGACACTTGTCACCACCAAAGCCATACAAATTTCTCTCTCTTTCCCTTGCATTTTTGGCCACCAATTTCGGCCAAGAGGATAGCTATGAGGGGGGGATATTTTCCACCAATATCAAGGTTATGTGCTGGTAAGGAAATGGTAGTCAAGTGGGGTGTTCAATCGGTAGTGCACGGTACACGTCGGTTCGCACCGTTTTTCCTTAAATCACACATACTAGGGTTTTTACTTCCTATTTACTAACTTTTTATCATTGCTTCTAATCACATATTATTTCTCACCCAAAAGTCACTTTTAAGCACCAAATTTGATCCTCACTCCATACCAGATAATTACACTACGGATATACGTGAAAACCCTAACTTTCTCCACTTGAAAACGAAAAGTGAAACCCTACTTTCTAGGTTCATTTGCACTTATTGTGGGGTGATTGGGTGGTAGGGCTATTATAAAATCATAAGTTCCAAATAAAAGGAAGTTTTTAAGAGAAACGTGAGGAATTTTACAATTCCGATGATTAAAATTAGGGTTTCAATTAAAATATGAGAGATTTAAGAAAACCGGTTAGTCACAAGTAAATTAGGGTTTTTTGATTAAAATTTTAGGGTTTCTAGTCTTTTAAAACAAAATAAGGTTTCAAATCAAACCCAAAGAAATACACTTTAGTATTTTCTTTACAAACAACCTCCTAATTTTCGGGGTATCACAGTGTAGTTGAATTTTCAACTAGGATTTTTATGGTCTAGCTTTGATTATTGATGTTTAGCTAGCAAATGTTGTTATTGAGTTTGGATATGGAATTTGTGAGATGATTAGTGGCTTGGTTTTGATTTTTAGCCTTAATAGTTGAATTTCCAGCATTTTTAGTTCTGCCCTGTTTTTGGAATCAACTTGGGCTGTGAATTCCTCCATGTTTTTGACTGAATCAACTTTTGGATAAAACATGAAAATTATAGGGATTTGAGTTAAATTTCCACCTACAAAATTTCAGATCAATTGGATCATTTTAGCTTATGTTTTGGCTAGAGCACTCTTGACTGCGCAAAAACTCTAATTTACCTGACCTATTTTTCATGTGTTTCTGACCGTCCATTTTTTACCTTGAAAATGTGAGAAATAGGTGTCGATGTCTCATAGGAAATGTAGGTCTATGTCTTAGCTTTGAAATGCCATAAAATTTACCTCAACCCGATATACCTAACTACAGTTATGACCAAAACCCCGAAGGATGACAAATTTGCCATTTATAAGTTTTTCTTTAAACTGGTTTCCAGCTTTGGTCCGTGGTGGTACGTTTATTATTTGGTTTGTTTAGTTGGTTTTGAGGCCTTGAATAGATGTATGTTGTGGGTTATCACTTGTGATTGGATTGGAGGTTTGTTGGCTTATGAATCCAAGTTGTACTTGAAAGGGAAAATAGATAAATACAAAGGTCATGCTGTCCAAATTTTCGCTCAAGGGTTAGGCGAGTGAACTTGAGACGTGAGCGACGACTCGAGGTTGAAACGAATTTCGATTATTTATGGTATTCGAGTTTTTTTTAGTAAGAGGTGCATAAGTTGAACTTTTGTCGAAACTCGTACCCCTTTTTAAAGTGAAAATAGCGACTCTTGAAAATACGGTTTTCTCAAATTTTCATACCAAGTGTAACTTCCAAAATATAAATCACTTCTTTATCGAAACTAAAAGAGCGACATTAATTTTCGAGAGTTTGAAAAGCCATATGACTACTACTTAAATAAGTTTCATTTACTTAATTTTCTTGAAGCGAAACTCCTATGTTTCGTACCCTAATGGATTTTAAACTCTTAAATGATATTTTATCGCAGATTTGGACTCCAACCAAAGAGTTGTACCTGAGCGTGATTTTGATAAGCACTAAGTCTTTGATGAGTTCTTCCAAATACATGATTGAACTTGATATTTGATTTAAATTCTTTACCAATGTGATCGGATAAGATTTGCTTAGTTTAGTCTGGCAAGGGTGTACTTAATCGCACTTGCCCTAATGTGATATATACTTGTTTATTTGTTACAATTGACTTGATATAATTGTGTATGATGCGCGCACTCTCTGGAGTTCCAGAAACCCTATAACTAGTTACTCGAGTCGAGTCGGCAAGGGTTTGGTCAATTAGGTAACGAACCCTAGGTCTCTTCTTTTGTCAAGTGGAGTGTTATCTCCTTGACTAATTGGTATGCTCAAGTATTATCACACGTGTTTATCTTGTTATTCGAGCCCAGTAAGGGAGTTGATTGAAGTTAAAGTGGTGTACTACTGAACTGGTTACTTTATTTGAAAGTTGACAGAGTGTCAACTACTTCTTGATCAAACTATGATGAAGCAATGAAAATTTGGCTCTTAAGAGCCACTGTATCCTTATACTTTGAAATAATGATTACTTGTCGTGTTATTGTTTCTTTTTATGAACTTTTACACTCGCTCATTTTAAGAGTTCAAGTTTTACATATGGCATTTGGCCAACTTGCTACTTGGGTCTCCATGAAGTTTTGAAACCTCACTGAACTTTAACTCACTCTATTCCGTTAAATTTATTTTCCTTACAGGGGGTACGAGCGAGGGCGTGAGAATGGTACAGGCTAGCATAGTCTAGTTTTTGAATTTTTGCGATTGTACTCGCGCTAGTGCTCGATTATGGTTGAATGTATCTGGACTTCATATCTTTTGTTATATTTGGGACTGTACGAATGTTTGGAATAGAGATGAATGTACATGTATGTTCTAAACTTGGGAACTGCTATTCCATTTATGCTTGAGGTTGTGAACTATTTTATTTGAAGTAAGTGAGCAAGTCCTGGCGAGAGCTGGGCAAACGATCCGCTAAACCCTGGGGTACGCCCTAGGGGAAGGTGGGGCCATCACAATCCTAGTCTATCATCAGTTTGGGAATCATGTCTAGCACTTGAGAGGAATGGGAGCCTGATTGAGCCGAAAACAACTCTTGAAAAAAAGACACCACCTCCTTTGAGATACCTTCCTCTCTTTCTAGCCAATCCCCACTATTCAATTTAATCCAATGGATAATTAATTTTCTCCTACGATTAGCCATAAAAGCATGGAAAATTTTTGAATTTCTATCACCATCGGTCAGCCATTGAGTTTTAGCCTTTTGATGTCAAAACATGTCTTCATTCACCTACTCGTGGGCAAGAATTGCCCGACTCTCTTGTAATTGGATACGATGCTTATCCGAAGGATCCTCGTCAAAATGATTTTTGGCCTGTAAAACTTCCTCCTCTGCCATTTTTACCTTATCAAAAATATCCCCAAAAGACTCTCGCGACCATGCTCGAAGCACCTTCTTCAAACGATGCAACTTGGTTGCCAAAATATACAACGGGTCCCCCACAAAATCCACGTGCTAGTTTTTTCAAATAACATTCAACAAAGATTCATGAGTGGTCCAATAATTTAAAATTCACAAAGGTTTGGGAGAGTTATCCAAACGAGTAGACGCAGATAGTAACAATGGAGCGTGATCTGAAGGGGTCCTACTCAAGTGTTGGACCATAAAATTAATACCCAAACCCAACGCAGATTGATCATAAAGCAATTTGTCTAAGCACTTCCAAATACATGTACAACCCCGTCCATTATTACGCCACGTAAATTTGGACCCCCGAAAGCCCGCATCCATCAACCCCGCCATGGACATAAAAGACAGCAATTCGACCCCTTCCCAAATTCTAAAAGGCACCCCTATCTTTTCTTCCTCTCCCGCAATGACATTAAAATCACCAGCAATGAACCAAGGTAGAGACAGTGATTCATCATTGATCAAGGCTGCCCAAAGAATTTCACGGTCCGCCGCGGTCCATTTAGCATGAACAAAAGAAAATATCACTGGAGAAATTAATAGCTGAGACTGAATTTTTATAGATAAGTGCTGATTTGAACACTGACAAAATCACAAGAAACCAAACTAGAAAAGAATACCCACACAGATCCTCTACTATTGGTCAAAGCTGAATTCATTTGAAGCTTCAATCTAATAGATTGAAAATTGGCATGTGTTGGAGCCATTTTTGGTTCACACAAAGAGACTACTTGAAAAGAATGATGATGAATTAAATGTTTCAACCTACAAAGATTAGGGGCACGAGACACATCTTGTATATTCCAAAAACAATAATTAATCATCAGATAAAGTAGCGAACAAGTTATTGGATGACTTACTCTTGAAGCGTAATGATCGGTCCGAGGGAAACTTAGTCTGTATCCCCTTCGGCTTGTGTTGAGCAACCAATTGGAAGCCTTCTTCCTGCTACAAATTATCTTTGACACACTGAATTATCGAGTCCAAATGAAAACTATCAAGCACAGACGAGGTTGACTCTTTGTGATATTGTCCAGAAATTTGCCAAGGAGATAAACTCCCTGCTACAACCTTTGCGTTCTGAAACATGCCTTCCTCCGTTATGGCTGCCACCTCTCCCTCTTGCAGTTTAATGCACGACTGATCACCAGATTTTGAAGGCCGAACCTGAGCGTCAAGAGCAGGCAGTATCAGTTGTAAATTGACAGGCAAGGTAGATCCAAGTGAATATAAAAACATTGTTGAATTAATATTTTTGTAGGTTATTGATTTGACTACTTTAAACTTTTGCCAAGTGGATGCTCTAGCTTTTTGCCACATGGCCAAATTAAACTTTTAATGATCTATCTAATTGGTGCCTATAGGGCACTCATTAAACTATATTTCATGTGTTATATTTTTGAAAATATAAGATTAATTAGGGAAAGCAAATATATACAAGAAATGGTAGGCAAGATTAAATAAAGAAAGTATATAAACATAAATAAGGATAATAATTGTTAAGAACACTCAAAGAGTTTCAACTTTGATTGAGCTCGTCTTATTTTCATCAGATGATAGGATGCCAAGAATGACAAATGAACCCCTTATTTATACTATTAACGATTTTCAGTTAAACCTTGGAGCCCCCTCTTTAAAGTTGAAATCCATTCTTCTCTTCTCTTGTTACGCAACATGCCACCTACTATAACAGATTGTGTGATTGGTTTTATTAGAACAAATTCATGTTGAAGATCAATGGATTCTCCTCAGTTCTTCCCTCTATAACAAGATTGTTTATCTGCCACCGTCAAGTGATCATTCTACACAGGTCTTGGAGAAGCTTTGCTTCCAACGATTAGGTGCAGAAATTTTGGTAAAGTTTTTCCTTTTATCTCAGGTTGGGTATTTGTTGTATTTTGAACATCTGGAGCTTGGAGCACTAGATTTAGTTAATTTGCTGCAAAAAATTGGGGCTACTTTCTTTAGAACTAATGCAAATTAATAAAGGTTTATTATAATCCACCAGTTGTTTGATAATTTGCCTCTTTCAAACTAAGTTCAAGGGAATTATGTCCTTTGAGAACTAGCATCATTGTTTGGTCCCAGACATGGCAGCCCTCCAGCCACCTGTTGGGGGGCAAGTTTCATATTCTCCAATCTTTCTTCAGAAGTCGTTTGCTGATCTATTCTCAGATAAATCTTCCACACCGTCACTTTCTGTCCCGGCCACTCCATCCATGCACAAGGGTGAACCTGCTATTTTGTTCTCACAAGATGCCTTAGACAAATTGGCGGCTCCTTACAGATTTGCGCTAGTGGGCAAGTTCTCCAGGGGACGGCCAAAACTGGAGGACATTAGAACTTTTCTTCTCAAGCTGGATTTGTGCGAGGCAGTCACGGTTGGGCTGCTTGGCCCACGACATGTGTTGTTACATTTTCATGATGAAGCTGATTTTCATAGATGTTGGTCTCGGGGGATCTGATATGTCCATGGATCCCCTATGCGAGTCTTCAAATGGTCGCCTGCTTTCCATGTTAATCGAGAACCGTCAGTAGTTCTGATATGGTTTCAACTGCCTAAACTTCCATTACATTTGTTCCACAAGGAGGCACTGTTTCAAGTTGTGGGAGTGCTCGGCATTCCATTGCTGATCGATGCAGCAACTGTGGCCGTTTCTAGACCAAGCGTTGCAAGGGTCTGTGTTGAAGTTGACTTATTGAAGCCGCGGCCTTCAAGAACCTGGATTGGAAATGGTGCGCACGAAGACTTTTGGCAGGAGCTTGTACCAGAGAACATCCCTAGATATTGCTCTCATTGCTATCGCTAGGGACACATGGTGGATGAATGCCTTGTACTGAATCCGTCATTGCAGACAAAGAAGACGGGAGGAGAGATGCAAGAACCTGGGCATCCTCCTCGAGTGGGTTTTGGCTCCAAACAGTGGGTTGAGGTTCAAGACAAGGGAGCGGCGCAAAATTTGATGGCGGAGGGTGGCACGCCGGTGCAGCCGGTTGTTGTCGTGGATCACAGGAAAGGAAGCTGCTGATCTGAGCAATATCCCGAAACCTACTGCTGTGGAAACGCAGGCAGTGGATGAGGCGCTGCCTCCTCTACCTAATTCATCTGTGGCTGTGGTGCCGGAGGATGGAGCAGATGCTGGATTGCAGATTTCGACTTTGAATCCACTCAAGAAGGGAAAATTCACTGATCCGG